>NW_019211455.1:30078779-30523163 GCF_002443255.2 Varroa destructor | reverse complement strand
AAATTTAGCGGCCGCTATATATATATATATATAGCGGCCGCTAAATTTAACTGTTGTTCGCGTGTCACTACAGTGGTCGTGAAATATGTGGAGGCTATTTTCTACAGCTGAGTAGCATCCTAATTTAAGTAACTAATTTATTTTCTTGTATATGTAAATAAATCTATCATGGACTACCGGTGTTTTTTTTTTATACAAGTTATAAGATCACGTAAACTAATGAATTTCTACAAACATGCTAAACGTTTGAGCATGTTTTCTTTTCGTTGTAGATATTATTTTTTCTATCTAAAAAGTGTGCTTAAAGTAGTGGTTTGATCAATCTTCCCGACGTGTTGTGTCCATTCTCTAATTCTTAGGATTTCTAATTCGAGTGGAACTATGATGTCTTTGTAACGTACTATAAACGACTGTCAATGAATAGATAAACTTTTTTTAAAGAGTACATTTGATTTTTAACCTTGGTGATTAATTATATAGACACTGTAGGTATAAAATAGCAGGTAAAAGTGCCGCATCAATCAGTTCAGCAGATTGTGTTCGTAAGATATTATTTATACGGCTACAATATAACAGCAATTGAGTATACGAGTACAGATACAATGAAATCACAGAAAAGCAGAAACAACAACATTTATATTGCTTTCGGGAGATGCTAGGTTTAAGAAATCCGGGGGAAAAGCTTCAAATATGTTGTAGCTATCACAAAGGACCCTGTTGTTTCAATTCGTCTCTGTAGTCAAAGGTGGATCTGCGAATAGTTTTGTTGAAAATGATCCGTTAAAGCCACAAACGATCGCAAAAACAGTTGGCCACATTATCCCTTTAGTTGTCTACATGAGAGACATGCATCAGTTTTCGTTATGTACTCTATATAGCTTTGTGTCTATCTTTTACTTGCGGTTTCTTTATGGTTATACGGAACAATTTAGTGGAGCTAAACGTGACGGTGAATTGGGTGGCCCATTCTGTGCGACGCGTTCTACAGGCATAAATGTTAGTTGCACAAAAGTTATTAAGTCTGCCATGGTACGACCTGGTAAGATACTAATAGACCTCATTAAAATGGCACGATTACATGAATATTTTAATAATAATAATTAGGTACAATGCATTTAATAGAAATTCTGTAAACATTTGTGTAATTTGGTCTTGCGTAAGCGCAAAAAACCGACTGTGGAAGAAATCGCGACATGAAAAGTTTCCGTGTGACTGGTGGCGCTCCGAAGAAGAGAAAGACATATGAAGTTCCGTAATTACCGCAAATAATTATCTGATTCCTAACTATCTTTTTGCTTCATCGTGATCTGTCGGGTTTTTAACGAAATTAAATTTTTTAACGAAACAAGCGAACGGAAGACGTCGAAATTGATATAAAGGCTAACCGCATGCGAGTGACACAACTAGCAGAATTCTAAATAAATGGAAGGCTTGTTTATGTATTAAACTGGCAGTCAGTACAAATCGAAGAGCTTGAAATGAAAAAAATGTAACACAGCTTACTTTACTTATTTATTTTTACAGTTTCAAAGGTATTAGATAATGATGGGGAGGTACCATTAAATTTGTGTTTTTGCAACGTGCTAGGTTCGGGCTTACAAGATCTCACTAAACCTCGAGGAAGTTCGGGTAGTAGTACAGTCATGCCTACTCCAACTACGACAGGGTTTTTCGGTTGTTGAAGGTCCCTACAATATCTGCAGAATATCTGTACAATTAATTCTATTTTCCATACAAAGCTTCAAATACACTTCTTGGTCCAATTTGAGAACTCATTCATTATTAAATAGAAGGTAGTTGGAAACAATAGCATCTGCATATGTTTCGTGCTAACCACAAGAGCAGCGTAGCGAAAAATCATTGGGTAAGCAGCAGTAGGCGCAAACACTGTTTATCTCAGTGTAGTTGATGTGAATACACGTTTCAAAAATCTTTTTTCTACTCTTTGTACTCTGCGCGCTATCTGTCATGGAAAACTGAAAAGCTAGATTTTATTATTATATGCGCTCATATGACTGAAGCATGCTTAACAGCAGCCAGCAACTTATTGGGGCGGACGATGTGGAATTTGTTGAGCCTGTCAACAAAACTCGCATCTGTTTTTATCAATTCAAATCGAAAACGTTCGAAAACATTGCGCCGATTCATGTCAGTCCCTCAGAGAGCAAAAAGATCAACGAGAGCGAGCTTGGGCTTTAGTGCACCGTACGCACTCGCACGTGACGAAGAGCTTGCAGAAGTTTGCAGAAGAAAAAATACACACGGTTATACCTGAATTTTTAAACGTTTATATTCTTGTGCGTGAACAAATTCTTGAAGCACAACGGTCAACAAAGGCTACAGCAAAGGTGTTGCATCCGTCATCGAAATAATTTAAACAATATCTCAGCTCAGGTTAAGTAATCAGACAGTTCATATATATCTTTCTGGACCTAGAACCGTCCTTGTATAAAAAAGTCGATGTTCCACAGTTATTCAAGGATATATTCCTTGGCCCTCGGAAGCATAGTATGACTGCTGCCTGCCTGTGTCGCACAAATCCCGATTTCAACGACGTTTGTCAGGGATGTGATGCTGAGTTTAGTGATATTCGCGACGTTGATCATTACCCGTATTCGAATTGTAGCAAAGAGTTTCATGCACACATCCAGGAACAAAAGCCATCTACTAAATGGTGTCGTATATTCTACAGTCTTTGTCAAGGTTTCCACTCAGCCCGGCGCGAACACTTCAAGATTGTAATCTTTACACGTCCTGCAAGTCAATGGGGTTACCGCATAAAATCTGTCGCCTCTTTGATTTGGGTTGAACAATGCCCTTTATTAACGGTGTTCATATATTTGTACAAAACAGACGGCGACAGCGACGAATGTGGGTGGAACGACGAGGGCAACGGCGAATATAATTTAGAATTTGTTTAGCTCAAAATGCGTTCCGGTGGAAGATCTGGGCAGATAAAAATTGGTTACTCCAGGCTAAAGGATTGTGTTTTTGATCTCTTACATTTAAGTCTAAGTTCAATAATCTGACGCTGCATTTAATACAAGCAGACTTCCCATAGCACTGGTGCCATCTTACTTGCAGAGTCAATTGTTTTTACAAAGCAGTCTGTGATAGATTTTGGCCTCGAGGCTCCGAAGGGTTTATCTCAGAAGTTCCACTACTAGCGCAACTAGTGAGCAGTTATAAAATGAAACAGTAGAGCGCTAACGGCTATTTGAGTGCGAAAACAGATAAGAGTCCACCAAATGATAATGCCAAAGAAACATTTTGCCATTTGCCGACCTTTCCTCTACTTTAGTGAGCTTACATGCGGTAATTTGGGTTTACAAGTTGCCTCGTTCATTCCCTGCTCGTTCCTCCATCATTCATGATTAGCTCTCGCAGCTTCTCTAAGGTGCACTAAGGCATGACCTGAACACTTATTCGATAAAAAGCTGCATACAATAAAGAGCAAACATATATACGCTGGAATTTACACGCCATTCGCGCAAGAATGGCCTACCTTAACTTGTAACAGCAAAAGGTCAATAAAAGAAAGAAATGCATGCTTATTTTATGCATGTTGGCTGCATACAGCAAAAACTCCATACAATTTTCCCTCCGTTGATAACATTGACCCTACTTTATATCACGACTCTCTTCATAGCAGGAAATAGTTGATTCCCTCGACATTCCTAGTGACGACGCTACCGGCCGGACCACAATATATATAGCACACCATTCATGTTCGAGCAGAGATGAACCGCTAGATGACGCAGTTGTCGTTGCTGACGATCTTCGAGATGGCGGGGAACCCCTAATCAGAGATCAGCGTTTCTCGTATAGGCGTGTAACATGCCTCGATGCTAATGAAATCACTACTATGGCGCAGAATACGAAAGAAATTAATTCGTATTGTAATAAGCGACAAAAGTTAACCGAATTTAAATAAAGTCAACAACGACGATATGCGCGTCCCTTCTTTCCAACAACCAATGTCTATCCTAGCGATATAATAGGCAACTAAATTGCATTTGATAATAATTGAAATAACTTACTGTATTTGAACTGAAACCAAATTAAAGCTTGCACGGGAAAGGCTCTGACAGATGCTTAGGTCGGTTTTTCTATGTCTAGCTGGAAATTTCTTACCAGTGAAGCAGCTTAGTCGAAATATGACAGTTATCTGATACATACATGTTTAACTATAATTCATTTCATAGTTTTAGTTTATTTTACTTTATATACAAAAGTTTATACGTGATAAAAGTCAATTGAGAAATCTGCGTTGCATAATATATATATGAATTTAATCGAACTGCTACTTATTATCACATCTATATTTAACGCAAAATTCCAATTGCATTCTTACCTTAAATTCAATTTTATCATGTAGCTTTTGTTTTTTGTAAAAAGTCAAATTATAAAAAGTGTTAATCAGTGTAGTGCCAGCACAGAACTTAACAACAGGTGTTTTAGATTGATTTATAATAGTGCCCACATGATTGGTTTTTATTCAAACGGTTTTGATCGCGCTGGGAGTGTTACTGAAGTGATCTTTTAAGACCACGTGCGTTGCCATATAGTCGTCGGTGAGTACACAATGTTTTAATGCATATAGAAACAACACAGTGCAGCTGTTGAATTTCCGAAATGTAACGTCCTACTTATTTTTTGTTTTTATTTCCAATGGAGTTAGATCATGCGTATCCGCCTTTTCAAGATCGTGAAAGGCAGCAACTCAGTTTTGGCACACAAGAGCTGAAGCAAAGAAGACGCAATTGGCGAGGTGTTATGTCGAAATTGTATATCGATACTCTCGATTTAGCTACAATGTTACCAGTGTCGTTGAAATGATATAAGTGCGACGTGTGCAGTTACGTCAGTGCGCACGTTCTATACGGTAACTCTAGCCATTGGATTTACTGATTGTGACCCGTGAGCGGGTGTGTTTTCTCAGACGTCTGCCAATGGCGTGCCATCGACCGAAACAATATGCTTGTTACCCGTGCTGTATGTTTCGAGAAGTTCTTGTGCTCGCTTCTACTGCAGCGCCACTGCGGGCTTGAAGGTAGCTTGTTAAGCACCAAGTCACATCTCTTCAAGAATATGCCACATCTAAATAATAGCGAATCATGCACGAATGACGTCTACGACACCTCTATAAAGCACCATCCAGCAATCATAAATAATGACGTTAACACGCATCGTTTTGGACTATGGGCCATGTTGAAATAAATGGGTTTGCTCTGAGGACGAATTCTGCTAACGACCCCAAGTATTCCATCTGTCCTCGATCGAAAAATCGATACTAAGAAAGAACATGCAAAAAATAAAGGCCCTTTGAAAATAGACGTTGTGGAGAAACAGGTGCTGCCGTTCAGCACGACCCGATTCCGGACGCAAAACTCAAATTTTACTTTCTGTTCAATATTGATACCGCCATTTTATTATGGTTTAAGACTAGCTTCGAGAGCACTGAAGAGATAACTTTCGAAGGAAACTTTAGTTTTCGTCTCGTTTCAGCTGACTGATACTAGAACCACTGCCAGCGTCAATGAGCAAGTAGGCACGATGCGCATTTAACTGTCCAACTGTTAGACTATTAGTCGTATATAGTGTAAATAGACATTTTCTAAGCACTTACTTTGCTACACCGGCAACGGGTGAACAGTAAAAGATGAAGCCGATGGAAAATCCGCCTGCAGGTAGTAGTTTACTTCGGAATACCTTTGAGAAAATAGATGTCTCGAGTATGCAATTAAAGCTGATGCTCGCCGATCTACATAGCATCAACGAACTTTCTATAAAATCGCCTGCTTTAAACCAGCTCATGTAATCATTGCTCGATGCGATATACAATATAATAGGGGCTAGCTATTTATTGACACGAATGGCAGCTAGGGCATATTTTTGTACGGGACTGAAGCTCAAATATGGAACATTGATTAAAACCTAAGATAACAATTTATTAAAGGAGCATAAATGATTATCTGACTTAATATCACGGCTTGTATCTTGGCTTTGATACATTACAAATAAACCAGAATAATATTTGGATAACGCTTTTCTAAGAATTTGTTGCTTGGTCCTGCCTTGTTGAAGGCTTAGAAAACTCACTCGTTTAACAACCAGCTCAAAAATGACTCTCTAGAAAAAAAAAAGTGCGAAGATATCTGCGGATAAGTTGACCATAGCCTAAATGATAGAATAATCTAGCAACACAACTTTCGGCACAGTCAGACCACTAACTATTTTAAACAGACAGACTCTGTCAGATGTTATTTACTTTATATTGACAGAGACAATTTGCCACTGTGAATGGACGTTGTTCCCTTGTGTTTTTGTTTTTTCGGTTAAACGCCGCTTTTCCATGCGAAAAGTTCAACAAAACGAGTTTCTGACAGGAGGACACATCGCGTTGGCATTGACTCGACTTCAGAGGTGGTCGACATCTGTTTGTTGTTGAGATAAGCAACAGAAATGTACCTGAGTTGTCTCCGTCTCCGCTTATACACGTGCAATTACAAACAAAAATATAACGACCGCGTGGTGTAAACATAGGAAATGTACCACTAAATTCATTCAGAGAACCTATTACGAGTTTGGTACAGACATAAATGTATTGTCAGGTTAGCTAGTCATTTCGGACGTGGGAATATTGAATGCGTGACAACGAACGTGTAAACAGCAAGAACTTTGTACATTCATATGCCGACCATTACCGCTATAATAACGTTTAGAGAAGTCTGCATCGTTGCCAAACAGCTGGATTAAATGCCGCTCGCCGCAAATAGCGGGCGCATGTATAATTAAACCCAGCAACAATAGAATAACGAGTCGAAGCAGTCAAGTATGCCGTGGGGCTGGGCGTGTAACCTCTCAGCGAGTGGTACTAGCGACCATAACACTATAGAGTTTTTTGTAGATTTCAGATAAACAAGCGGGGGCCTTGGAAACAGAACGTTGCTGCTGCGCCTAAAAAAAGAAAAGATATAAATTTATGTCGAGGTATACTCTTGTGTATATATATGTATCTTAGAAAATCCCCGCGTGCGGTCAGTAAGTCTAAAAGTACAAACAAATTTATTCAATACAGAGCTTTGTTAAACTATTTTCAAAGCAAATTTAACAACCCTTTTTTTTTCCCTCTTTTTGATACCAGTTTGCTTCAGTGAGTACGAGATATTATAGTCAATTTTCATCGTATCGCATTTGATAAGGAATAGCGTATGCCGGCGCACAGTTGACCCTTACGGTAAAAATGCAGCCAGCTGACCTAAGGATTGCAGTTATATTGTTACTGAATAAGACGAACCAGAATATCCTAAGACGAGAGAGAGAGAGAGAGAGAGAGAGAGAGAGAGAGAGCAACCGGGCAAGCAATTTGTCGACTTCCTGAAGGAAACTACGTGGAAAATGACGGTGCTATTTGTATTCACTGGCCACTTCATTCTTTCTTGAACGGCAAATGTTGATTATTTAGACTATATAGTATTTGCAGAACGATAAGTATTTAGAAAGCTGCTATTATTCAGTTCTATGGACGGCCAACGGTCGATTTTCTTCTAATCGTCGTTTATTTGGGAGGACACATGGCTCCTTTTTCCGCGAAAATCATCAACTGGAATTGATTTGCTGATAAAGGCCATGTTGTGATTTTCTAACTTCACGATAATGACATGGCAAAATATTTAATCATAATTTAGACCTTCATTCACGATTCGATTTCACAAATACATTCAATGTATTATAAATAATCTAAATACACGAGGCAACACGATATATTTTAGTTCTGTCATTTTTGTTTACATAACAGTAACATGTACTATCGTTAGGTACAGATACGAAATATTCTAGTGCATTGATATACCTTGGACCGAATTAATTGTACATAACCTGAATATCACTATTACTATTATGTGAAATCATTCTCATTTATATACATGCATTTATAGGACGGTTCGTTCAGATTTACAAATGTTCTAAGCTATAATTCATGAGAAGATAGGTAAATATTTACTCTTGTTCATTTAGTTAGACACCTAGATATTAGCTCACGTACTAAAACGGCCCTTCTGACTATCATCGCGTTATTATTACGCTTCCGAAAAGCCGATCCATTGAAGCCAGGAGCTAGATGGTCATGATTTTCATTTTTCATCCCAGGTGCGGCATCTTTAAAGATCCGTCCTTAGGACGAGCTTTCTGTAGAGTCGTCTGTCACTCAACATGCTAAATATAAAATCAAAAGGCCAGCGATATATAGGCGCATATTTAAGACTATATTAAAGTGGGTCATAATTATAAACATTTTCATATGACAGAGAGGTGTGCGTGTCTATCGTTGCAATTAGCGTATTTATTGCCGACATAATGGCCCTATTACAATACGGTACAATCAGCGGAAAATGTCAATGTCAACTACCAAAATGCTTGTGTACGTTTAGCCGAAGACGCTTGCAAATTACGATTGATCAATACTAGCACGGAACAACATCTTACCATGATAATTCACCATTAACCGGTGTAGCACTGGTATTCCTCTTACGAAAGACCTTAGGAAAGGGAACGTATTTGAATTTGTAAACAAATTTCAGCGATGCCCGCTAGCAGACCGCAAAGCCTTATTACGTTTTAGATTTCCAATTTAAAGTAAAAAAATACAATTTGACAAATTATTAGAATAGTTAGTACAATAAATAAATGTAATGCCATTTAATCAAAAACAAAACTAGATTCGTTTTAATTTTACCTGTAGTTCTTATTCAGGTTTCTTTATTTATGTAAAATGTCTAGCCATCTGAATAGGATCCTGTAAGACAGGATCTTTTTCTTCCATCGACCTTTCATGGAATAAGGATTTAAGATAATTTTGTAGCCTTCACGATATGTGTAGGGAAATCTGGTGTTTTCGTGTATTCACGTAAAGCTGTGTTTTTGTTAACATACGGGGTGTTCCGAAGTTCCTATATTTATACTTGAATAGATGATTGAGCAAAGAATAAATAGGGCATACATCTAATGCGTTGATGTGAACCGGGGCATTGTCATAAACTTGGCTTCAAACAACTGCCACTAAAGCTCATTTATTCTTTGAATAGCAACTATTTCGTATTTTATGTAAAATCGACAAGAATTGGCAGTTAGTTATAGGGTAAACAGAAATGTAATAATTAAAATGCTTTTTTTAATTAATTTTATATTAGCTATGCTTTTGGACCGAAAGAGCAGGTAATTGATAGCCAGCGTTTCGCTGTTTCATTCCTTATTCTAACTATTCACTTATCATTTTAACGATTTTATTTTTTATTTTAATGATTTTAAACGGCAAAAAAGGTTTTGAGGCTAGCAGTGATGCCTGTGCAGATTTCCGAATAACATTACGGGTACATATGCGATTCGTATATGTAACGAGGCTGATCTAAATTCCAAGCAAATGAAAACACCCCTAGTGCAGTATTTCGTGTTAGTTACAATTAGTATATTGCTTTCTTAAACGAATGCGGAACCCTACTTTTGACATACTATGCTACATTTGAAGTGCTCCATCGGGTTTGCCAAACGTCTATGTATTTCGGACTGAGCGTTTACGGCACGATTTTTTCAGCTTTCAACCTCTGTCAGTTTAGTGCTTGATAATTACGTCAGGCCGTTTGTTTCAAGCGTTTAATCCGATAATCACACCCTTATGTCGTAATGTTTGTAATAAACCGATTCACTGGACGCGTATTTACGTTGTTCTACACTACTAGGCTGTTATAAGAGGACTCAGTAGACTTTGGCATTGGATCTTTGAGCTATTTGGGTTAGAATAACGACCTTGTCATACGTGTTGGAGGCACGCTACTTTTTTTTTTGTGCAACGCTCTGAGCACTTCTGAACAACCATATACCTGGCACTTGTATTTCCATATGTAATTTCTCTAGCTATGATTTCCTGTAGTAAGAAATACGCTTGCCCAGTAGTTGCGTTTTTTTAAGGTATAAAAAGCTCTGTAATCACAAAGACTTAGATCGGGTGACTAAGCGGATTAAAATTATCCAGGAAGGATAAAAAAATCCAAAAAGTAGATGGCGATAAGGTGTGGCACTGTCTTCAAGTAACCAGTTTACGTAAATGCGATTGCTGCGGCAACGCTCCATGGGTCTCTTTAGTAGTCCGGTATAGCAGCCTGATTTTTCATTTCTGGCTAGCATCTTATAATGGTAGGTGCTCCTAATATGCACTAGTACCAACCTCCGTTCGAAGTTACTCGACAGTACTATCAAGCTCGATTTCTTTCTAGGGCAACGTTACTTGCTTGCTTGGCTTCGTCTCGGCTGGCCGTAAAGATTGAACCATACTTCATCTATCGCGACTATACGTTCCAGGCTGGCTTTTTGTTGATCCGCAAACTTCGCGTGGAATATACCTCATGCATTTCAAGCTAGTCTGGAGTTAAATGAGAGGATACCACTGTTATACTTAATTTTCATTTTTTTTCCCACTATACGTGAATTGCTAATTTTGGCTGATAGAGCCCTCAGATATGACACTCTGCTTTCATGAAAAGCTTCTTCAATAATGGCAACGCTTTCTTGCCCTTTGGCTCTCGACTCCAATTACTTATACACTGGTTTAGATTTCCGCTTTTAAAGTACTGCGCTTTTTTCCACTTAAAGCCTAGATCAATCATCGATGAATTTCCACTGTGAGCGTTGACTTTCGGAACTAAAGGATATTGAAGAACTAGAAGATTGAATGAAGTATTCGCCAGCCAAATTTCATAGCTCGGAAGTTTCATTTCGATTCGAGCAGATTTCAAGTTCGGAAGCTATTGGAAATCAAACTCCGCTTCTATATTACACCGGTTTTGACATATTGATAAATAATGACTGTATATATTTGGCCACAAATGAATAGCCTTATGTCACATTACCTGCTACCTTTATAACAAAAACTCATTTGGTTGGATATTATACAGTTCAGATAATATTCACTTATTGGTAAGTGACTTATATTATTTATAGCTATAATGGCCAACTCATATAAAAACTTGGCTGTTGTTACTTCACCACAGCCTTTCTATTCCATTCGTCGTTTATTAGTTGCTCAAAATTCTCGGATAACAAATGCAGAGTCGACGATGTCAACAGAGAGAAATACCCCCTAATATCAGGATCTGCTTTGTTGTTTAACATAGGCTCGTGGATCAGCTACATCCAGCGTTTCGTTCTACTCTAACGTCTTATGGTTGCATGTTCATGAAGTTTAACAAATACTCTACGAAATAATTGCCATTGAAGGCGTCTTGTACTTCATCTCTTAAAAGAATCAATAATATGACAGAGAGTTTTTCATTTTTTAAGAATAGCATCTTTCGATTTTTTTGTCACCTTTGTATTAGTATGCAGTGTTAACGTTTTTTCAACAAGGTGTGTATTACTTCCGTGATAACGAAATTCATTTAATAGCCACTCGATTGATTCTACGATGAAGGACGGCAGCCAAAAGTCAAAAAAACATATGGGGAAAAAAAAACTAAGTGAGATGGAAAGTCAAAACAAAGCTACGCCTGAGGGATACAAACAAAAGCAACAAATAACATCGAATAAGGTCGCTAGGGGAACACGACATGACGGAAGCGGAAAAAACGGCAACTCTTCTGTCGAATCTTCGTTGCGATTTTCTTATAGAAAATCGGAAGAGCCAATACAAATAGTAAAACAAGGTAAAGCAGGTGAGCCCACTGTGCGTGTAAGGCGAACCTCGAGCGTCATAGCTGCGGTACGTCAAAGAAAAGGCACGAGCTCCTCTGACAAACTTAAAAAGCATTCAGGGAAAGGACATATAGAGACAGCGAAAACTAATGAGGACGAGATATTCAACGATTTTTTGAAACGGGGTATCAGGGACATAGTCGGTCTGGTGTCCACCCGGTGGTATTGGCATGACAAAATGAAGGTAACGTATGGTTTTTTCATCTATAATAATAACAAAAATATTTCGATGACGTGTATGCCGGTTTCATGTTTTAACTGTTCTGTAAAAGGTAAAGTACGAGCTTCGTAAAATGGTTGGTTTCGTTCGCCGTGATTAGAAGTTTTCGTGATTTGACAAGAATATAGAGAAATGGTTCAGGAACTCTCAGCAAATGTGACAATGTTTGAAAAAAAGATTCTAGAGTGATGGGGTCAGTTCAGAGATGCATCAGTGGAATATTTCTAATTACTCACAGGCGCAAATTTCAAACTAATTTAATTACCGCGAGAAGCAGTTGTGGTCGCGTTTCGAGTCTCTTATAGATTTTAGAGAGGTCTCACCTACCGATATGCAGGGTAGCAGGATGTTCTGCCACTACCAGCACTAGCTGTAAGCAATTGGATTAAGCCCTATAGACAAATGTGTCCTTAATAGCGTAATGCCTTTTTTTTTCTGTTATAGGTTGCTGGAATCCGTACACTGTTCGACCTTTTCGGGTACAAGAAGCAATTCAAAGAACTTGATAAAGCTACTGGGGATGCAGTTATTAAATGTGTTATGGAACAAAAGGAAGCAGGGATAAGTTCTTTAGGTTGGATCTTCAACAATATACTTTACCAGCTCGAAGTTATTTTTTTTCAGCTCAATGTAGGATCTCAACAAGTCGAAAGGGCCTTTGGGTATACACTCCAGATTACATGCAAAAATGGGGCCGTATTCGAGTTCGATTATGAACGCCCGAGAAAAGTTCTTGTGGACTATCATCTTGGTTTCCCGACCAGAATCGTATTACGTGGCCCCTCAGCGGAGCCTGGACAAGCCCAGAAGTGCATCATCCTTAACGAATGTGAGCGTAAGGGGGAATACAGTGATTACGTAGTCATCTACAAGAGTGGCAATACGCGGGCGTACCTAAGCATCAACTGGATGGGTCCCGGTTTAAACTACTAAACTTTTTTAAACGTGAGTGCTTCCCTCCAAATCATGTATTTAACCCAGAAAACGCTAATTCGAACACTTTTACGGAAAAACGCGCCCACGTCTTTATTCGTACTACACGAGCATATATAAGAGCAGTAGACGCGTTGTTAATTGGTGCCTAATTATATTTTATTTCGAAACAATTTTTTTTGTCCAAATAGATTATGAAATATCGTTCTATGTTGAATCGATGTGACATTTTTGTGGTGTCTCTGTACCTTCACAAGTTTGACGCCGACAAGCTACGATGCTAAATTACTAAATCTTATCCGCCTGGAGCTGAGACTGCCTGAGACTGAATAAAGCCAGAAACGAGTTTTCGACAGTCGTAGCCTATCCATCATGTTCTTCTGCAGCTTTCGCTGCAGCCATCTGCACCGTAACCTATAGTAAAAGAAACAATGAGCAAACAAATATATAGTTTGCTACGCTAGCAACGCCTATAAGAATTTCACCTCGGTACCGCTTTTTATAGATCTATACTTACATTGGCAGCGAGAGATAGCAGCAGGAGGGAAAGTTGTCTTTTGGTTGGAGTTGGAGATTTTAGATGGGAAGTGCCTTGTATGCTGGTATACTCTACTACATTGATGGCGGTGTCTGAGCTCCTGCGGAAGTTTTCTGAAACATGTGTGAGTTTCCAATGAGTGATTTATGTTTTACGCTTGCGCGAAGTTTTCAGATACATATGCTGAAATCATATTAAAGGCTGCAGCAAACATCGCCGAAGCACGGCGAACGTCCAGTCGCCTATTGCAGTGCAAAAGCCGGCAGAATGGTAGTATAAAAATAACGATAGTTACGATCCACGGAAGGGACGCAACGGTATCACATCTATATTGTCTGTTCGACCTGATGCAATCACTTCAGTGACGGTCGTGATGAATAAACCTAGCTAGCAAAATGAAAGAACTTGAATTTTTGTGTTTCGAACGAATTTTAAAAATACGACGCTATTTCAGTGTTGCTAACTACCATTATTAGTGTCCATTGGTTTGGCGTTCTCTGTTCATAGCAGCGTCAATAAATCAGAATTCGTTCTAGATGTTGCCGAATCTAAGGAATAGGAATATACTATGCACCTAAAAGGCATATCTGTTTCCGTTGTGGTAATTTATGAATAAAAATAACAGGTTGCGTAACGTAGACGGCATCTGAGGGATATAGCATTAGGTAGATTATGATGCATACGCTGTACATTAACGTCGCAGTTACCCCTCCGGTTTTGTGAAAAAAATAGCGTTGCCCCCTGCATCACTTCGTCCTCTCACTGCAGCCTACTAGTGACAATTCCTTTTATCGTTCGTTAATATAATCTTTATATAAAACACTACATATTACAGCTGTTTTTTTTTTTTTTTATTTGTTGTTGCTCTGCTGCCGTTGTCATATTTTTAAGTCTGATTCATGTTGCAGCCAACTTCAGGCTTCGAAGCTGCTGCTGAAGTTCTCCGGAGACGCAGCCGTGCCGATTTTGGTCGCCTATTGTAACTACGTTGATCTCGTCAGCCTATTACCTTGCATTTGTTACCTGAATGATCCCAGGTTACCGTAATAGTTCCCTGGCGCTGTTACTTGATTTCAAAGTTTCCAATGTAAACTCATTATTTCATCGCACATATTCGGTTACCCATTATTTTCACAGCGACCTTATTGAGGTAGCTATAGTAATTACCCTATTACCGAGGGTAATATCTACACCCGTAGACAAGGGTGCATAAGAATAATAGATAAGAACCGAACAAGTTAATCTCCGGATCGGGTCTAACGTAGTATTTGGTTACGTTCTTATATTGTTATATACACAATAAGAAAATGAAACGATAAGAAAGCTGTGCCGTATCGAAGTTAGAACCGAAGAAGTTAGGTTATTATCGTGTATATAATTCGTTCCTCCAATTTTCATTTTGGCAAGCTTTGAACTATCAAATTTCGAACGAGGAATGGAAAAAATATTGAAAGCTATCTTCCTACTGTTCTATTAGTCCTATGCGATCGGGCCTATTTTGTAAAGCTTCAACAATTTCTCCAACTGATGTTGCTAAATGTCGTTTAAAAATTGTGCGACCAATCAGCAAAGTCTCTCAAGGGAGCACTCTGCAATAAATTCAATACACATTCAATTTAGCGATACGTAGTATACAATACTGTATTGCATGTACAGACCGCCATGTAGGTTAGGTCGCCTTGAGGATAAACCGCTATGCAGATATAGTGACAAAATATGGCCATGTATTTAGTAAACGTGTTTCAATATTTGAACTAGCGTGAGGTACGGTGGCATAAATGATTGCCAATTTGGTTGGTCTTTTCCGGTCAAGAGTCCGGCTCGTTTCAGATGAATTCTCAATGACAAATATTGTTGAAACAAATACATCGTTAGCTACGATTATCGCCACTAGCGTACAGATAAACAGGGGTTTGAATTAACGATAGGAAGCTCTATGAAATGTTTACTGTAGGTGACTGTATAATCAGTCTCTGATACTTAGCAAATATTCGTAGTCGGTAGAAGGATATCATATTAATGAGCATAGAAATGTGTGCTTACTACTATGTCTCTTTTCCAGAGACAGCAGCCGCAGGCTACAGCAGCCTACGAAATACTGTGACCTATTTGCCTATGATGCAAGCATCTAATAGACGATGATAGATCGCCACGATTTCTTCGTGCCATACTAATAGTTACTAATACCGGCGTCGTGATTAGCCTTACGTTGCGTTCATAGATTTCTACTTGGACCTTTTTATTGTTGAATCTGAATCTTAAGTTCACTTGCACATCGTATACAACTTTATTTGTTGCTTACTCTACATCTACCGAAATACGTACGCTGCTGGTCTCTAGGCAGGTAATTATTTTTCAAGAAGCACGACGACCAGATAATATATAGTATGATTAAGAAAACGTTTCCTGCAGCCCATTAAATTTCGCGAATCATTTTTTGTACCTTGACACTTTTTCCATCACGGAGGCCCAACACAATATATGAACGCCATCATATCGGAATCGAAAGTAATTACACATGCATCTGTCTTGACAACAATACAGATAAAGCGCACAATTTTCTGAACTGATCTTAGAAAAGACTAAAGCACTTATTTTAAATGAGGTAAAGAACGACATTGAGGCATGCTCTTGTGTTAACGCCAAAATAACTCACGTAATAGTTGTAGGCACCATAAAGCGCTCCGACGCCAGCTAATATTCCGAGTAGCGTAAATAGCGAACCAATACAGCGGCCTGAAGAAGGCTTTTCCTCTTCATGTGGCATTTTGCTGGCGCTATTCAAAACCCTGGAAGCCAAAAAAGGTTTGCACTCTATGGGAAATGTCATTTAAAATGTAGCGCTTTGTGCATATCCACAATCTGAAGTCGCCGTCTCTCTCTCATAGCTTGTAGAAGCTTATAGCTACTACTAGAAAAACGAGTTCTACCGTACTGGGTGATACATGAACACAAGAAAACTATCTTCAGTGTTAGAAAACGTAACTTCATTAACCATGACGAATTTGGTTTCAAGCGAAACCATCTTTATGGTGCACCTTCTATTTTCTGGCAGGCTATTCTTCACTCAATACTGACTGAACCATTTCCATGGAATTATCTCCAGGCTTTTAGAACTACCTCTGCTCTAAGTTCTGAATTAAAAATTCAACAGCTTTTCCAATAAAGCGTCTTCTAGACTACACCTTACGGACTCCAATGACAAATACTCGTGTCTACAAGAAGGTCCATTGGTCCAACATAAGCGAAGAACGTTAAAAATAAGAATGTAAAAGTAAAGAATCAATTATAGTATGTAAAAGTAAAGAATCAATTTATGAACTTACCTAATGTCCTAAAGAACTTTCTGGGAAATATTTCAAGAGTCGTCTAAGCTCTTCTTTACGGGAGCTATGTCCGATCAATTAGGAAACCATGCAAGCAAATATTGGAAATCTGAATAGATGACTTCCATTCAATCGTATGAAATAATAATTTAGCAGCAATCCTTGGGCTGGGACTGTGTCTTGCTGGTAACTCACTGACCAGACAGACGTCACCTAGATTACCTTAGTGGCTAGCGATAATTGGAGAAGTTGTTGTAGTGCGTGTTCCGGTGACTCGGTCCTATTGTTCAGAACTATCACATCCACTCCCATTCGCCGTTGCATTGGCTTTTCGGCTTACAGCTCAACGTCTAGACGCGCGTAAAGTTGTCTAGATTCTGACAAAACCTAGCTGAAACTCTCCTAGATAGGCGTCGTTCTTAATTGAGTGTCACGCTTCTACGATTTCCGCTTGGCCATCGTCCATGGTCAACGGACAGTGTCAAACCGATACGAATATATCGACAATCATTGCTATCTAAGTGGAGAAAAGTGACGTCGGAAGAACGCGGAACGATATCTAGTATATACATTTATTAGCTCACATATGTACAGAAAAAAGGAGCCAAGGCGTCATTACTTTATATAGATAAAGTTTTGATCGAATTTCTTTATAATGATATGTCATTATCATCTTGTTAAGTGTACACACCGTTACAAGCGGTGCTATCGGCACTTTCTAGTCGTATTTTTAGTTGCGGAAGTATACTTCCTTTACTTGCTATACATTTCGAATGTCTATAGCAAGTTTTTTTCATTTGAATACTATGAATAGAATGAAAATTTAATTTACTAGACCACATTTTATATCAGGTTCAGTATTCCGAAAAAGAATATATCAGTTGTTTCCTTGCCTAAACCTAAAACATGGTCTTCTAGCTTTTCAGAAGTTTATGATATTTGTATTTGGCGCCACGTCTCAGATAAGTGGCACACGACACTAAAATAGCATCGGCGATTTACGCTGTATATCATCGGTCTAAGCATTCTGTCTGTCTGTCGGTCTGTAGAAAACTAAGAGTATAGAACCGTAAGGAAGTTTCGTTTCTATCCTCTATGTTCGTTCTCTCGAAACTAAACTCTACTGGCAATAAAAATTCGTAAAATAAATGTGTTCTCATTAAATTTTAGATGCCGCATCATGAAGATCCCTTGACTCTGTGATTGAAAAATTAAACCTCGGAGTTACAGTTCACTTCTGTTTACCATATTTATTGTTTTAAGCCCGTAGGCCTTTGCTGCCAGCACAACCTATCACTCGCGGAAGCTGAAGCTAGCTTTGAGGGACACCCGGCTACAGGGGGTAGTAAAACGCTTCCCGAAAGTATGATTCGTTGTCCAGTGAATCTTGAATTAAAAAGTAAATTCGTAAGTACAAACGCTTTTCGTACGGACTTGCGTATAGCCAGTCCAGAAGCTCAATGCTTCCTCCTCGTATATCACATCGACAAGAATAGAAGCGAAAACACGTATGACTTCTTCTATTGGAGCCAACTCCGATGGTCTGCCGTCCTGCGCTTGGCACAGTCACTTAATGCAAGCCATTTCAAGATGGTAGTTGTTATTGGCTAGAAATAGTTAGGTAATAATTGATGAGATAAGCCATGCTTGGTTTGTCGAGTGCTAAAATCAGTGGTACATTATTGAATCAAAGATAATTCGAGCGATAAATAAATGTTTCATGATTTCAGTATAAAATCTAACATTTTATACTATACGTTACAGTCTAATATTTTATACACTGTATGTTAAAGTGCCACTAATTATCTGTCTGGTTCCTGGTAGATTGAATGCAAGGAAATGCGATTAGCCAATGAATAATGAGATTCGGAGCGTCGAGAACGGGATGTGAAGATTTACTACCCCTGTCTAAAAGTAAGCTACTTTGATAAGACAAAAACCGTTTCTTGCATAGCTCTATTTTACACTATTTTTAAGTAACACTATTTTTAAGTAACCAAGTGGCCCGTAAAATTTAGAATCAATTAAAAGCACTAACGAAAAATGCCAATTTACCATAGAAGTTAGCGAATTTTTGCACAAGAAGAAAGAATTTTTGGTCTGTGCATTCGGAAATAGCATCAAAAGAAATACAGCCAAGTGCATCTTCAAATTGAGTCACAGATAGAAAAATCTTGTAGCGAGAGTCCAGTAAGAACAACACCTTGCGGTCACCAGCAACTCCTAGATGACTGCCACGCCAACAATTAAGGAGAATGTGGCAGGTTTAGCAACGAAGTATTGGAAGCATGTTGCAATAGCGGGGGAAAGTCAGAGCATTATATTTCATATATGGATATGTTAAATAACTGCAATGTTTCACCTACCTTCCTAGTAAACAGATTTGCCGTGGCACTGGGCGAGTCACGGGTAACAAATAAAAAGTAAAAAATCTTTGTCAATCCATCAGTCTGCAACATGGCATTCTTAGCATATAAGGATTTATATGCTATCGTGTACGATACATATCAGTGCGTTACATAACTAGCGAAAGTTAATGAAAGACGATTCCTGGAATGATTTGCCTAGGGTTTACGGAGTTATTATTAGAATAATTACGTTCTCCTATCAGTTACCAAATTAGGCTGTCAAGCGACTTAACCTGCGGGAATCGAAAGCACGATACGAACACAGTATTCATTAGGTTTATAAAACTCCTGCACTCTGCATAGGCGATGGTGAGACAGCGTCTAGTAGGTCACTATTGCCTGTCAGGCTAATCTAGTACTTCTCAGGTCTCGACCATCATGGACCGTCATGGAATTCGGAGTCAGCCCCCGCAAATTTTCCTGTTCACTTTATTGAACTGTACCTTTACCAAAGTGCTGGACATCGGCCGATGGAGGTCCTCGGCGCGCCGCCAAGAGGTCGACGGGTTGGTTACGGATTGTCCGATATAATTCAAAATCTTTTTTGAGGAACAAGGTTTTTATTTAGTTTGTGATATCATCCCAGATTAATAAGCTTACACCGTAAGCGGCAATTGGCGCAATTTTCGAGGTCGAAAAGTCGCAAAGCGGCTGGAAGGGTCAATCGATGAGGGCTAAGTATTAAACACGAAGTTATCGAGGCTCTTCTGCACTTTCTTTAATATACTGAGGTAATCTTCGGCCATTAAACGAAATCATCAACCCCAAGTAGATATATCGATTAATATACGTCACGGTCGGCCCAAGATATATAGTGTGCCACAAGCTGCAGCTCCGGCATCTGTTCTGAATTTCACTGTCTTAATTTTGGTTAATCTGTTCTAATTCCGAGATGGCGGAATGTAACCTGTTACTAGACCCTGCTGCGCGAGGAAAGGAGTGCTTCCTCAAATAACTAAATCGCTTGCGTAGAGGAGACCTCTTGCGTGATTTTTGGTCCCACATATCTTGTCTGGAAGACCATTAAGCAATGCTGCAAAAAAACAAACTTGATCATCTTCCTTGTCACAAAGAACGTTGGCAATTCAGAGGCTCCATAATTGATTGTAACACTATTCTACTAGAGTATCGCTACTATTAAAACCGCATGCCATTTAGGTAGATTGTTTTCCCTTGAATCCGTGTTGCTCATTGGGTGTCGCGGTCGAACCCTCCGTTTACGATACGTTTAGTTTTCTTGCCAGCAAATATAAGTAAGTTCAAGAAAACACACACTTTTCTCCGCGATCCCGTGTCACGATGTCAGTCCACCTAGGTCACCATTGCCCCTTGCACAACAAGGAACGTTGCATCGTTCCAACTAGGAGAAACCAATTTAAGACAAAGATATTCATTGAACATGGTTGTTCAACACGGCGCCTAGAGGTGCTCATCAAGAACCCCGTCCATTCCCACTGTCTTCTTTGAGGGTAGGCTTCGGAGCACCTGGTCCCCCCTTTCGTACTTGCCTATTGTTCGTGGTCTTATGTTGCATTGAGGTACGGTGTCACTAGATGAGGACATTCCCGCGAAATAGTGGTTGAGCACTGGTGAGGCGATGGGACACGATGCAGACCTGTGAGGCTCAAGCCAATTTATATATATATATATATCATCATTCTTCACTGAAGGTTTGAAAAGCCGATCCAACCTGGTCTCAATCGGGGCATCAAAAGCACTGTTTCAACCAGGAAGTGATGGCGTTAAAAGTCGACACCACTGAGTTGAACTGTACAAGTCAGTAGAAATACTATACGCTTACGGCGCATTCTCAGTTACTTAACATCTGTGTACATATCTAAAACTATAACACGCCTTCTTATGATGATTTGGATTACAACGGCAAAGCTAAAAATACACGAGTAGTCTTGCCCTCATATTTGAAATCCACTCCTTGTCAATTCACGGGCTTACATTATAAAAAAAGATAATTTTTGCCATACACCATCTCACTAGCCCCTAGTTCCGTAATTATACGTCATTTTGCTTTACGAGTATTATTAATTGTGTGTAAGAACGATTTAATTGATGTTCGAGGTTGTTCTACAATTAGTATTAAGAAGAGACGCCAACGTTATCAGGTTCATTTAATTCAAATTTGGCATTAGACAGCTATCAACTATAGATCGAATAGGACATCGATGTAGGTAACGTTGCTGATCATTGTCAGCTCGTTATACCTCTTTTCCCGAAAGTTTTCTATAGATTTTTGCGTCACCTTTAAGGAACGTTTCCTCCACAAGCCTTTCCAGAATACTTGGAGCATTTTTGTAGACTTCTGGTGCAGGATGGCGTTATGATTAACCTTATCTTAAGAAAAACGCCTTTGCTGTCATAGCTAAATTTTAATTTTTTAGGGGTTTGAATTTTATTGTCACTCATCGAATCACTACGGTTGTCGCGAAGCTTAAAAAAGCATGTGTTTAAGCTCCATTTTTTTAATGGTCATTGTGTTGTCGATACTATCATTACACACAGGGCAAAAACCTTTCCCAATCAGTGTCCCCGCTAAAAGTGCTACCGCGGTGCGACGGGGGTCTACTCTAAATATGATTCAGTTAGAGAGCAGATTATATACATGTTGGTTAAAGGCGACCGCTCTGTACGCTGACTTGAAACTGAAAATGTTTAGTGCATTTTAGCTAAGGGTACAATTAGAGACTTCCGGAAGCCTCAACCATTTCCCAAACGTTTAAAGGTATAGAGAATAGGCCGGATTATCGGTGTGCATATGAATTCAGAAAACAGAAAAATGTAGCTCCCAAACCTCAGACGTACTTTTTCCGCATTCTCTAATTCAACTCTAGATTCAACTCAGGGGAATGTCAGCTCGATCAGACCTCATGTCCGTTAGAGTCCCTCTAAATTTTCCTGCATAACATGTACCATAGATAACTTGCAGTCGTATCTGAATACTTGTCTCAAAGGTTTGGATTTCTCTTCGAAATCGAAATCATATTCCGTTCCGGCATTTCGTATTCCCTTATGCCGAAATATATTGCATTGTTTATACTTCCAACATTTTCTCTGCTACCGATCATATACCATCGAATTAGACCGAAATAAACAGATTTTTACTATCTACAGGCATACACAGTCGCTTGTCCTTCTCTTCATTACTGAATGTTATTGTTCGGTGCATAGTTTGCTTGGCAATGGCAGACTGGCTATCTACACGTAAAAGAGTACCCTTTTCAGGGGACGTTAGCATCGACCTACGCACAGGTAGTTAGGCCAGCGTATGGGCTTTTTTTTTTTTATAAACCGTCACTAATTCACGACAGTGCATCCAGATAACCAAAATTTGCGCCACCCATAAAATTTTCTAGCAAGTCCGCACACTAACATGGCTTTTTCAGACTTTGGAAGTACCCACATTATTCAGCACTAGTGGGCTAGTCAGATACAGCGTTTACAGTTGTACTACCGTGCAACGTACAGCACAAACGGGCCGAGGCTTATTCTGAGCGAAGTTCGTATCGTCGCGGTTTTTGCTGCGTCTCAACGGCGACTCAATGTGGCTGAACGATATTAAAAAAAATAATATAATTTCAGAGCCAAGTGCGCTGAAACGTGTTAAAGGCTACAAATAGCTAAATCTAATCGGAAGTGAAAATCAGAAAAAATGTCTTTACCCACTGTTAAAGTCACAGTTCAATACATCGATGGACCCCGCGAAAGTCTTTTAGACAAATACGCGGAAACGCGTGGCGCCATTTCATGGATGACTCTCGAGATGACTTACTTTTATCAGCATGCTGTCATCGAATCGAGTTTCTACTACCGGTCTATTACAATATCAGTCAAAAGATTATAAAGCTGTGTAGTAGAAGTACATGAAAACATTGGTCAATAACGCCCTCTATGCAGACGCGCTTTGTGAAGCGCATCTTTGGTTAAGTTGATTTTTGTTTGCCCTGAAAATACCATCACGCTATTCTAAATCATTACTGGACGTCTATAACATGAAGCGTATCAGGCGACTACATCACAAATAGCAAACTTATTGTCCAGTGCGACTTAACTGTGTTTTTAATGAATGATTTTTGCAACGACCACCTCCTGCTGACTACAGAGAGAATGGTAGCCCGTCAGCTTATCTTAGATCAATATCTCCAGGAGAACCAGTTTTGCTGGCCTTTGCACGCCGCGTGTCCCTCATCACCGCAAGGGGTTCCGTGGTTTCCGTTACCATATAACCGTCATCGTTTAAGTTAACTTCCCTGCAAATCTCTCGCGCATACCCTTAGAAATTTTATGTAGTTTATAAACGTTAATTCTTCCTCTATGTATGAAACATTATGCTTCATCGATTTAACACGATTTTTTTAATACTAAAATTATTAGGGCAGCCTTACGTTCGCAATTCGGAGCTAGTTTCTAATGGTATACGTTAACTCGTTTGTTAAATGATATCGTATGGCTTTGGCTTGCTAGATGTATTCTTTACTAAATTTTGCACCACCTGTACCTTTTTTCAAGTCTGCAGAAGCGTATGTAAAGTACACTTTGTCTCACAAATTGAGCATGAACCACTCGGGCTCCGGGGCATTGTGTCGCGCCTATTTTGGCGTGAAATAAAAATCGGCAATCGTCCCTAAATCCAGTGTAAAACCTATCCTGTAGAACCTGAAATAAACATTTTTTCCCGAATAAATCTTTCACAAGTAATCTATCATTTTTATATTATGTAATAAATAAAGAGGAAAGCATACCACATTTTTCATAAAGAGACCAACCTGAAAACGAGCGCCACTTTAGATGAGATTTGGATCCAAGTATCAGGCAACGTGTGCTTACTCAGTGTACTGAACTGAGGCGGGAGGCATAGGTCACAGAGTTAGAGTGTTGAAAAGTGGATAGCATCGCTAAGCTATCGAAAAGTTTACTTCTTAACGTTGACACAGTAAGTCTCTGGTGTTCAGCCTCGGGTAATTGGTGAAGCTCCTAACGTGTCCTACTTCATGGAAGCTACGTATATAGGGGGAGAGATGGTTAGAAATTACCGTTATGAATCTTTCAGGATTTGTGAGGTATGATTTTAATGCAATTCGCGTTTCTAGATTTTTTCGTATCGAAGTAGGTAAGGCTAAGGTGTTTCTTGCATTTCATTGTACTTGAAAATAACAAACTGATCATTCTGTTTTTAACGATAAACAAGAAGCTAAATAAAGACTTCCTAGGATTATTCTTTGATCTGTGGCAAAATTTGATTTTCTGAAACGGACTGAAAGGAAGTCTCGTTAAATTAGATCAGAAGTCAATAAGGAAGGATTTTTACACTTTTCTAAATTAAAACAATTTTGGAGAGGAGAAATTAGAGGACGCAAATTGCCTTAGAGCACAAGAGCGTGTAGGGCGAGCTAATGGGTTACATTTCTGGGACGAATGTATAATAAATAATAATCTCTATAATAATAAATACTGCTACGAAGAAATTCATCGCGTCTTTATACGACAACGTGACACAGATTCATAATCTTACGTATATCGTGTTCCAATGGCTTAAATGCCAACCAGCGCTTGCCATCAAAAGGCAGCTAGTGAATTTGGAATGGTAGCACAAGACTATGGAAAAGCAGCACTTGCTGGTATTCCAAATTTGTTGCAACATATATGTTGATACGTGTCGTATGTTTCGTGTCTGTTAACAAACTACGTTAACAGTAGATGTTGCCCAAACTATAACACGGTCAAGGCAAATACGATTGCATTTAAGTTTCCAAAGTAGCTAAAGATAAACGTCTCTGCAGCCACAATACAGTAAACGTGAGCGGTAGCCTTTCGTCATGATGTGACTAGTTTTCCTTACGGAAACTCGAAAACATGTCCTTTCTACGTACGACAGCAACGTAGCAAATTCTGAGTAGTCTCAAAACTTTCATGGAATTAAATAACGCATCGTGTCCTTCAGGTGTCTCTACTCTACATTTCTTCTTGTTACAGATACTCCAAAAAAACAAAATCAATTAATTCTGCAAGAATGAAGAATCCTGGGTAGAAGACTTGCCTTTGTGCTGGCAAATGGCAACATAATTCCATCGTGTTTCATAGCGCTACTTCACGAATCATACGTTAGTGGCTGCATCTGCTGAAAGTTAAATGTGCATTTGTGACCTATAATGTAACAGGTTCGTAAAGATCGTATTGATTACGAATGGGAAAAGCTTAAATGAATTACTAGACTTTTTTTAATGCTTAAGGAAAGCTTAACGCGCCCAAGGTACTTTAAGGATCCGGAAAAGTTAATGTGTTTGAGTGTAACTTGCGAGAAGGCTCATATGGGCGGTACTAATCGCTGCCTGCACAATGTTTATTTTAATGTTAGCATGTGTTCTATGAAGATGCATATTTGAATAAGTGTGATTACTTCTAATTTCAATTAGACGGAAATGTTTAATAGTTCAATAAAGACCTACATTCGTTAGTACTAAGCTATCAACTGCTACTGATGATGAGAGACACAAACTTATAGGATTTCCTCATTTTATGGAAAAAAAAAGCCCTATTCGAGCTTGCGTCGTATTATAACACACTAAATACTATAATAGCTGAAGTATCGTGCGAGAGCAGTGCAACAAGCCATCTGGGTTCCCACTGTGCTCCATATAATCGTATATGCGTAATGTATGATACAGGCAACTATTAAAACCTTCCATTGTACATGTAATTGAAAAAAGACGACTGTTTTTCACATAGAGCCAGATATGCGCATGATGATTGTTGCTCCGTGTTATTATAACGGCCGCTAACACAATATAGGACCAAACAGATTCGAGATGGCCTGCCGAAGTAACCGAGCGATAGCTTCATATGAAACCTTAGCTAACTATGCGCAACATCTATACACACATGCTCATCACATTAGCTTCCTTTTGTCTCTCCTCAGGTCACTTGTGCCGAGCGAACGACTTGTTGATTTCTGCCGTCGTTGCGTTAAGTTCAGCAAGGATAACTGCATTCTATTAGAAGACCTTCAACGTATCCACGTTTCCGTGTTTAACATCAGCTACAATATAATTTACACGAATTGCTGATTCTTCCTCCTCTGCAAGTCTGACCTAAGTTGGCGGGGAGGAATCCACCGATTCCCCGCAGTCGATAGATGTCGAGTGGCGAATGTAACAGGGAAGCGTCGATGAAGTTTCGAACCACACTGGCTAGCGCTGTGCGACACTCTATAGAAATATTATAGCGACGCTGGAGCTTGCTTCGAGGTCGTTTAATGATCTAAGGCTGTAAAATGTACTTTCGGACATCTCGTTGGGTAGCATAGAGGAGCCTGCAAGTGCCTTACTGATCGATTGATAGCTGGAAGGTGTTCTTAGGCTTAGAAATATATAAAGCGTCTTCATCCCATACACAGATGGGATTCTATCTACGATAACAAATCGGATCTAAGCGTCATATGAACATTTATCTTACTGGAATCTTAATGGAACGCGATGTTGCACTAAGGTTACCAGGTCTTATACTCTATTGTCTTTGTTTGTAAAGCATCGTTACAAATCGTCATACTTCAAATTGATTGTTACAAACTGTCTTAGAGATTTTTCATCACGAAAAAAAAAGGACAAGGCAAAAATAGAAACGTTGACGAGTTTTAGGTTTGTTTCTATGGAACTCTTAAAGCATTTCCCCCATTCAGAGTTTTCGATGAACATATCCTCTATTCATGTGAAAGAGTTAGGTTAAAACACATGGCACGTGAAATAAAAATTCCCTCTTTTGTAATGCTGCAACTGAGGCGATGATATAAAATCTGTACATCATACTGGTCGGCGTTTAAAATGGGGATTTCGTCAAGAATATACACTAAAGTAAGGCTAGGCCTAATAGGCCACGAGCCATTTTTCTTGACGTTAGTTTCCATGCGACTAATTTACTGCTCCATCCGAGTCACTCTGAAGTCGAAGATTGTTCTTATTAACGTCTTCGAATCCAAAAAATCCATCTAATTGATTCTTTCATATATTAGAGTACGATTAGACCGGTTCTTTTATTAGATTTAAATAATTTATTAGACAGAAACCTTATTAGATTTAAAGGTAGACACACTTAAATTGAGTACGTGTTGCGGAAAGTTTGAGCCCTGATGCTCTTAAGCTTGCCACGTGTGCATGATGAAAAACAAAACCCAGAAGCTGCCGTTGGCAGTAAGCCTAATCTGTTTCGCGTGTATGCGGTCCTGCATTTTACTACGACGAATGATGCCTATCAAGCTAGACACGAGGCGAGTTACCTACTAGATGTATCCGCGAAGCCGATCGTAGTGAACCGCGCGTGAGCACCGCGAAGTAAATCGTTTTGTTCATGACGTTCAAATGTATTAATGGTACATGCGTAGAACATAATCAGTCGATCCGACGCGAACGTGCCTTGATAGATTAGATACATGACGCCATATTGGAAAGATGTTTTAATCTGCTACTACCCTTTCATATTGGTAAGGTGGTGACAAAAAAAAACTACGCAGTTAATATTATGAAAATAAGAAACGGGTAACAATTCTAAAGTGTTTAGTTTAACACTTAGTGTGCAAAAGATACGCATTTTGTTGACTCAAACAAATGTTCAAACATGCAAAAATGCCGTCCTGCGCCAGACTTGAGAGACAATCAGTTTTATTATTTGTGAAATCAACATTCCGTATTGACACAGATACAAAAAATATACTTCAAAAATGATGCATATATCTTTTTTGTGGGGTGTTCTAGTGGCTCGTTTTTTCAAGACAGTAGTGATATAATAGCCCTTATGAATCCTGCCATATTATCCGAAGTGTTGTCCAGAATCGTGTGCCAGTATCAGGGCACTATTCACGATCCTTAGACACAAAAAAATTGTCTATTGAAAAACACCTACAATGAAGTAGTTGTTAATAAAGGTTAGAGACGTAAAAATGCCAAGTTGGGTTTTTGGAATATTTGCAATTGAAGTTTTACAATTGACGTTACATTTGAACCTATTTATCCTACTCAATATAAGCACTCCGTCCCTCAGTTCCTTTGTCTTAAGCACCAGTGCGCCCGAGAAGGTTACTGAAACTTGTTGAGAAGGTCCGCTCTCCGAATTGGCACATAGTATCTAGCTTTGGAGAGGGAACGGGGATGGACAGGAGAATGTTCACGTTATACACATGTTTGCTATTTCTTAGGAAAACGTTAGTTTTTGAACAAAACGAAAGACTCTCAGCTGTATCACTCTAGACAGATGCCTACAAACGGAGCTAGCGTTTACTCATATTTCGATGGGTAGCACCCATTAATAGAAAATAACCAAGAAAAATAGAAGATACTGAGCTAAGTAAGTTAACGCTAATTATTAGATTATGTAATCGTTGCTATCTGTGCTGTTTGTTCTGTTCATTATTTGTAGTGTAAGCGTGCAAGGATGCATTCATACGATAAACAAAAATCTCCCAAATCGAATGACAGAGATGGTGCAAGAATTTAGAACGATTAAGATTAGAAATGGCAAGCTCTACATAAACGCTCCACGCGATTTTTCGAATTTGCAGAGCGTCAGGCTGGGCCACTTTTGAAGTGGGTTAATTTTACATTTTTTAAATGTGGAGTTCGTACTATAGGCAGAACGAATAGCTTGGGTTAACTATGCAGTTTTGTCACCCGGCATAGCCAGCCATGGGCCAGAAGAAAAAATTGAAGATTTGGTAAAAATTATAACAGTGGCTTTTTAAAGTAGCGAAGGAACCTTCTAGTCGTACATGGAATTTAATTATCGGCAAGCAAATAACTTCGTAAAACAAGCATTTAAGAAAACCGGATATTCTTTCCTCTACTATAAGTCAACGTTTGCTAAGTTTCAGTGGCATCAAGTTCTAACGTTCAGCTAACTAGACCATGCATTTTAGAACATATCATTGTTCAAGTTATATCACTACGTCTGTGTCGGCTGCCAGCCCCCACAACCCAATTAGGAACTTAGAACTTGAGTTACAGCAGGTAGAAGGTTCTTATTGCTCAGCAGTACGTAGCGTGTTAACTTTTTAGCTTATAGCGTTCACGAAACTTGCACACAAAGTGCTACTGTTAATACAGGGAGCTTTTATCCAAGAGTCACTCGTTTGGCTGCTTGCAGCCGATAGATCCTTCTGTATTTATCGTTTTTGTGAATTTCTTGACCTGGAATGACAAAAACAGTTTGTTCTCTATTATTGCCCCGTACCACACTCTCAGTATGCCATGACAAGAAGTACTGCGTTGCATAATACGACTCACACTTGGCCTAGCTAAAGGGTACCATCTACATGAGCGTACCAGCAACCTAAAATGGTCACAAGTTATCTTCATTTTTGCTAATTAAATATTCTAGCCGTCAATGTTATTGAGATGTGGTCCGGGCTTATGGCAGTAAAAGTTGCACATGGCGGCTTATTCTGTTTAAATGGCTTAGCCACCTGCATAAAATATTTAAGAAAACAAGTAGCCCTCGAAAGGCGTATGTCATAGGACAGCAGAACTCAAATGTCCTTAAATACCCTCACGGACTATAGAACTCGCTCGAGCAAAAAAACAGGACCCTGTTCTATTAGGGTACAATCCAGAGATCCTATCCTCATATTGCTCATCCTAATCGCATCGTATCGCTTTATAAGAAGATAAAGTCTAAGCATTGCACTTTTTATTACTCAACATAATATACACGTAGATATTCGATACTATTATATTACTCGGCCGAGATACCATTGTCGTTGTGTTGTCACAGCGACCCAACCGGCTAAACCTTTATGCCATAGACAACTGTAAACAGTAGGCTGTATGACAGATGTAAAACTTTGTTGATGTTCTGTCTTCAGTCACAATGTGAGGACCGTAAGGGACTCTTTCCGCTTTGAAGGTACTCGGGGATTGTGGAGGACACTTAGGGGACGTTGATTAGACGTGGTACGGGAGGCAGCCTCGTCATTGGTTGTATCAATGTACGTTAAACAACTAGCTTATAAAAAAAGCCCATAAAAAAAATAGGTGATTCCGACATGGACGAAAAGCTGGTTCGGATAGCAGTTTGTATGTTGTAGAACACTTCACTGTTTGGAAACTCTACCACATTTCATGTCCGTCGGCTATTGGACGACGATTCTGTGTAACGCAAGAGAACCATGTGTTTTTAAATAGAAACAGTATACATAACGCCTGGAGTGTGCGGCAGCGCATTATTGGCTGAGAGCATCTAAAATAGTATCTCAAATGCCAGCAAATATCTTGAAAAATAGACTGTGATTTCATGTAATTTCCTGAGAAACAAAGGACTGTGTCTTCTTTTTTACGTAGCCGACTAACATTTATTTATAGATCTTTGCTGATAATCATAAAATCGCACAAATCAATTGCCTTTCAAATTGCATCGTTTTGCCGTTTTAGACATGCGCAGATCTAAATTAGGAGTTGAAAAATATACTTTACCTAAGGCTAGGTATAAGGGGTCGTCGTCCACGATGACGCGACTGATTGCTTATATAAATTCTATTGCTGTTCTTAGATGTTTGGCTGTAATTGTCAAACATTTGCTTTTCGTTTTTGACGGATACCTTTATCCTACTGCCCACAGAAGACTGACACGTACCTACTGCTAAATCTCAACTGGTTTTCCCATTTGAAACTAAGACTCCTTATTCCCTTAGCCCGACTGTCGAAGCTTTTGATTAGCGGAAATTTTCGAAGAATCATAACTATACAATCAAATCTACGAGTACATCGCAGTGCATAATATACCTATCAAACAACAAACGGCCAATATTAAATCTGATACCGTCTACTGAAACAGTGCGTTACATATCTATTCTGAATAAACAGACTCAAATATGGCTGCAACACAAATATTTCTAAAGCTGCATGAATCGAAAAACATATTAGGTGCCAAAAAAAACTCTAGTTTACCATTCTATCTATCAGGTAGCTTCATTTCGGTGTTTCCGCTCTGTTTGTACTTAACTGAAAACTTACTAACTATTAAGATAAAAACACCATCGTTTATTCAACAAACAAAAGCCTTAGCTTAGATAGTTAGCGCGATGAAATAACGTTGTTTTTAATGGAGACTTGATGTGTATCTGCAACCCTCACACATAACTATAGTAATTTCTTGTACAATAAAGTAAAACCTTGAGTATATATTTATTTATAATTTATTGTTATGGAACACGGTTATGATAAATAGGAACGAGTCAACAACAAGCAACAGGACTATTAAGAATGCCCTCCAATAGATGACGCATTTCATCTGCAACAGAGATCGCTAAGGCGGAAAATGTCCTATGAAAGTTAAGCTGATATAACTTATTATGATATTAACATGAAGTTACTCCTTCGCGATGGCATTGCCTTTGTTGAAAGATGAGCCTAATCACTGACCGATCACGACCAATCGCCAGAAATATTCAATTTTTGTTATACAGAACAGCAACGTTATAGCTATAACCTTCTACTGTATTCGGTATTTTTTCTTTACTTATCAATTTTATTATTGTTGTTGGTAAGGTTAATTCTAGGTCGTTGAAAATGAAATTTAGGATTTCACTTGCCGCGTGCCACGCTCCTCCGGTTCTAATGCTATGACGTGCTACCGCTGGCTCTCGGCCAGTAATTTCTAGGCCGATCTGCTTCTTCGTCCAACAGAACATCAGTAGCTAGCAGATAAAAAGCTCTCACTGATTCACAGATTTTCACTTATTTTGGTAGCGGATTACGCTTAACGAGCACCTGACGACTGATCTCCTTTGACTACACGTTTTTTTTTTTAAATTATTTTTTCCAATTTAAGTCACACACCGATTAGATGGACAGCCTTCCCTTTAGCCCGCTTAATAAAACAGCATCTATTCAGTTATATCTGTATTAGTTCTTGTTTCTATTACGAACATATTGCTTTTTGTTTTATGCGATCACAGACAAACAAATTACATACAATTGAATAACTATCTTCTGGTGGCGTCTGACGGAGCTCGCTCTACGGCGTTCCTACCGTCAGACGGCGTGTGCAACTGATATCTATCCAGACAAGATAATGATCGATTCGGGGCAGTAATTCCATTGTGTGTACCACTGAGCTTATTTTTGAACCCGGAACACCGCCCATACCGTGGTCCAATTTCGTCCTTTTGAGAACATGTCCTTTTGGAATGATAACATGCTGTCTAGTCCATCTAACAATGATAATTATTGATACTATAACGTGAGTGTACTTTGTCCAACAGCGTTTACTGATTTCTGAATAGTTCGTGCCTTAAAATGTTTTTTGCAATTTTGCGTTCTTTTCAACCCATTGTACACAGCTTGGTAAGTTGCCGGAACGTGATTTCGAATCGACCCTTAGCCTCATTGTACTTAGTTTGAGTTTATCCAATAAACCGACTAGTAAGTAAACACTTTCTTTTCAAACACATACCAGAACCAAGGTCACTACGGTAACGAGAACTGCTCAAGCCCAAGCGGATCTTTGTTGGATTACTCGCACTTTGTAAACGAACTTGATAAATGACCTGGTTGTGTCTTTCTAGTGCTATCATTTGTGTTGGGTCTGTCAAAAGCATACTCGAGTAATGCAACAAACTGCCACTTTTTGAATAGGAAACCTCCATAATTAGTAGACCCATTAGCTAAACAGTGTGTTTCTTATTCCCGCAGGCGGTGTCCGGCCTCTGAGCCCCTGTGTTTTTCCTATTTCGTCTACTGCTAGCGTCCAGACGATCTGTTATAGCTTAGGCTCCAAGCATTTTTTTTACTGCGTATCCAGGTATTGAATAGACGAAGAGAGCAATCATTAGACCAAATAGAAAACAGAGGAGTACCTTAAGAATGAACCATTTGTAGCGGTGCCACACAATGTACTTGACTGATTTAAGCGGGTTGAGAAACCATACAAAAGAGGCATCCGGGCGGTTAGGTTTCTCGAGAGGATCGGGTTCTGAGCGGCCCAACCCGGCTGGATTCTTTTCCGCTTCCTCTCCTATTGAACAAGTGTTAAAAAAAACCGCAAACGAGAACGCAATATATACATGTACTTTTTGTAAATGTAAATATGTTCACATAGAGCTAGCTAAAAGTTTCGTTGTAAAAAAAAAAGCCTAAAGTGCTAAAATATGTTATCTCCTAAACATACATTTATCTTTTACTCAAGGTAAAATGGCTATATCGCTTTTTTTAATAAGATTCAGCACTAAACGCAGTTCATTTAATAGGACTATTTTTATAAGCAGAAAAACGCGTGTATATAAAGATTGTAAGAGCTTGTAGAGAGAACTGAAGAAAGATTCAGCTGGAGCAAGTTAAAACTTCGATGTTCATTGGATGTGGTACAAAGCGTACTGTGCTAGAACATTGAAACCCCAAAAATAACCTCGACCCTCTAAAGTTATATTGTAACTTATCTTATTAAAAAAAAATTTGATCGCAGTAACTACGATTGTCAAAAATGTAGACACTATAGTTACTATACCAGGTAATTTCTGTACCATACCATAATATCAGGTTCTGTAATGACAATATCAGTTAGCAAACCTTCCCAAGAAAATATCTATTCTTAAATAAGCTATTCTTCAACTATTCACTAGCTTATGTAGTGTGCATATTGTGCTTCAACTGAGGAAAATATTACCGTACCCCTAAACACTATCGCAGTGTTAGAGAGGCACCCAGTAACACACTGGCTCTTACAAAAGAACCCATTAATGATCTCGCCATACGGCCTATGCCGTTCAGGAAGATCAGGGAGATTCACTGTACAAGTTACGGTTACACGTGCTAATGCCTATTATCATAGGAGACTAGAGAAGGTTCGTGTCGAAGGTCAGGTCGTTACTGGCCAGCATCGTCTGGGCGATGGCAAGCACGTATCTGTTCGAACGCACAACTATTTTTGCTATTATTAGTTGTTGCAATAGCAATAAATAGTAGTAAGGAACGTGATGGTGAAGGCCAGGCCGCACTTAAGAACTTTAGAGAAACGAATAGTTCCGTCTGACGATATCTTTTGTTTACGATTTGTATTAAAACTATTGAGAATTGAATTAGGACCAGCTCGAGTCAGAATGTGGCCCGAACTTGTCCTTCTTTCTAGAGAAGATTTTGTTGAGGCTAAAATATTTTTCGCAAATAAAATACGGAACTAATTAAATGATGATTGCTCAAACAAAATGAGGAAGGTTAACATTCATGTCAAAAAAAAAATAGTTTACACCATTCATGTCGAAAGAAAGTACTATAGTAAGTATCATCAGATGAACGCTATTAATTCAACAGGCCCTTTATTGAGGGACATTCTGTGCAGATGACTCTTTGCTGGCACGAATGATTATCTATTTAATTATTCACTAAACGTCTTAGGCTTCGGTATTAGATGAAGTCACCGAAGTGTCTACGAGTGTATGAAAAGAAGTTACTTTACTACTTTAAGTAGTAAGTGTCTTGTCGTCTATCGTTTATCGTCTGCTACGGCTTAAAGCAATGAAGTAAACGGCTAATACCACAGCTTACGTTCGGCATTCGCCGACCACAAGTAATCTTGGGACGCTTCGGCACAAGAACGCTATAGATAGCTAAACTAATCATGATAAACGATCAACTACACTTTGTATGCGGCCGTGTAGACGGTAGTCATATATTAATTAGGTCGGTTAGTATGAACGCGAGACAGTGAGTTCCGAACTTTTTTTATAAAGTATATTATTTTAATAGTAAATAGAATTATATCATTTTTAGTCGAAATATGCACCGTTGGAATCTATGACACTTTTCCATTTTTGTCGTAATTTATTTATTCCGCTGTTGTAAAGGGCCGGTGTACGATATCCTATAAAGTTTTGAAAGGTAATTTCGACGTAGTGAGGTTTGAGTAGTTTTTCTATCAAAAAGTTATGGAAACCTTCAAAGTTAATAGTGGTATTTGATGAGCTTTACCTGGAGCTCCTGCATTTTGTCACTTTAATCTTCGTGGTTTGAAATCGAGCACGGTCGTACAATTGAAAATGTATTAACTTTAGTTGCTTTCTGCAGAGTATATTTATCATCTTCTACCTTTGATAGTACACTTCAGCCATACTCGACGAACGAAAATGCATGAAGGTGCAGTGGATACCAGTTGCAATAGACCATCAAATAGATACCAACAGAAATAGTATTTCTACATAGAGCAAACCTCATTGCTTGCATGCACTTTCAGATGGGTCGATTTCGACCACAGCTTTTAATACTTCGTTATCTGCCGTTACAAAAAATCGTCCACAAGGCTCATTTTCGCTTAAATTTCCTTACGTTATTTTTTTAACCAACGGCTTACGGTGTTTTCAGCAATAGATTCTTCACCAAATACAAGATTTATGCAATTAGCCACGGTTCGAAAATGAAACTCATCTTCATAAATGAGATTTTTAACACGAGTTTTCTTATTTTTCCTGGCTCATCGCAGCTTGCCCGTAAGAAGTCTGAATAACGATACGCAAGTAAAAAAAATCACAGGTTCCAAAAAAATAGGGAGAAGAAAAATGTGTCTAGAAAGCAGGAAATTGTACCGCACCGTTATGAAATAACCTTACTATAATATACGATATTAGCGTCTCTCGCACTTCATACTGAACGACCTAACATAAAACATTGCTACCAACTCGAGCGCACAGCCATTTGATAAAAGGCTCGCTATAACCAAATTGTAATGTCGGTCCCAATCGTTTACGGTATATTACGTTACGCTAATATAGACACGCACCTGTCAGAAGATGTAGTTCGGCTTCAACCTTGCCAGTGAGCTCCATCTGCTGATCATCGGCCCTCTTGATAAAGAAAGGCCACCAGCCTTTGATACGACGTTGCTTAAAGATGGAAACGTAAGGGCTATCCGGCCGTAGAATATCAAGCTTACATTGAGCGGCCGTTTTCGCCCCGCGTGGAAAGCTGTCAACGGAAAAGAAAAGTTATTTTATCGACACTACCTGGTTTCGTTGCGGGAATAGAATGTCTCGTTATTTGTATCGTATGCAAAAATCCTGAGATATTCTTCGGGTCAGTTGTTGTGCCATAGGGAGCTGCAACTGACCGGGTGTCAGGCCAAAATCATCATAATTGCTAACGGCGCACTTCAAGCCATAATCAGCAGTAAGCCATAATCAGCAGTACTAATATGAAAACGTATGTTATAGATCCAGCTTACAATCTTAACAAGTTTATGAAGCCTAGACATATATGCATTAATTAGGATTCACTAGTTCGGTGTCTTGTAATCGGTATGGTGTTCGGTAGCTCTTTTGGAAGCGGATTTCTAAACTCTAGCCTAAATCGACTCGTTAATTTGTACCCATAAACACAAAATTACCAACACAATTTTATTGTATCTATATGTAGCAACAAGCAAATCAGCGCCTTGAGAAACTGTCAATATGGGGCAAAGGTGCCCGATCGAGGGGTGAGACGTCGACACGTCTCTATTATCACGCTTTCTAGCGGGAGGCGCTTAAAACAATTATTACTACGCTTGAAGCAGCAAAGAAGCGCATAACTATAGTTCAGAGTGTACGTGACGATCACAAACGCACAGTTCCAGAGGAATGGTAAGCAATATTTTCGAAGTAATGCGCCATGATGGAGTGGCTTGTGGGGTTGGTCCATTGGGATTGCCTAATATCAGCAAATCCGCTATGTACAAGAGGAGCTTAGGAGAAATCGAAGTCTTTATGAGTCTTCGTGAATGGGTCTCTCCCAATATGAACACTTTACGGTTCGTAAATTTGTGTATTCTGCAATACAGCGATTAATTAGAAATGTATATGGCATTTGTTGCTAGCATCAGGTCATGTGAAGGTCGCCATAGCTAATATAATACGTGTTGACAAAAGCGTTAGTATCTATTGTTGTACACGAACCGGTTGAGATCGAGAGTAAGCGCGCCGAGAAAGTCGTCTGCTGAGAAGTGGTCCGCATCCCAAACTTGTAACTGGAGTCGAGCAGGAATCTTTGATTCCGTCTCATCCCACGAGAACAGAGACTCTTTTCGAGAAATGACGATCTTTTCTTCAGCAGGTAAGTATTCAAACGGAAACACGAAACGCCAGTTGAAATTACCCTCTCCCGTTAATGATCGATAGTGTATATCTGTACTCTGAGTGTCTTCCGGGCCTTTTAACCACCTGTAAAGAGCAGAAATAACGTTTCAACAACGATGATGATGATGATACTAATAATAATAATAAAGACGACAATAATCACTCAGCATCTAATAATTCAACGTAACTCCGCTTAATTAGTAAATCGGCCGCTGTGCTCTTCTTTTTATTTCGACTTATCCAGTGGTCTGTCTAGTTTTCGTTTGAAACATACCCTTTAACGTAGATATCGGACATTTTCTCCCCTGTGAAAAACGCATCATCTTCTAATACCACCTCGTCTGTGTTCCAGATGATGACACGGAGCTCGAAGCTGGTCATGCGAACAAATCTAGGTTAGATGCTGTTAAATTTCAAGCGTTTATTTAATTTTTAGGTACGGCATATCGCCTAACAGCACAAGCAAAAGTGATTTGATATATTGTTTTTGACGGTAATCCACATGTAAGCATGTAAAGATGCCAGCCAGGTGTACTAAACTAACTTATATGCTAAACTTATAATATAATACTGAGGAGAAACGGCCAACAATGCTTATGCTACAGTTTAGGCTAGCTGGGTTCAAGTAAGCTGATTGTGTATACTGTAGCAGTAGACGCAGTTACATACTTAATTTACCAGCGCTCGTAATTAGCATTTAAATGGCTTATTTATACACTCTATTATGAACTTTGTTCGTTTGCCTCCTGATCTTGCAGCCCAAAGTTAATGTGCTAAGTTCAAAACGTATTTTTCTCACTGTTTTTAAACGACTCTTTTTAATTATAATAGAATCTATTTTAATCAAATGGAATATTTCAACAGTTTACGTCAAACCGCGTGTCCTATACGTAGACGGCATCAGCTGTCGCTTCACGTCACAAATCAGTAACAATAAACGTTTTTTATGGAATTATATTCAATTATAATTGGTAAAATTCATACGGACGTGCGGCTCTTGGGGCACATCGTACCTGTGAGCTTCATTGGAAGACACTTATAATAGCCCTGCAAACCACACCACCTCAATCTACGCTGATGTTATATTGAACCACTGTTACTACTAAGCTTCATTGACGTAGTGATACGTGACTGTATAGGAAAATCATTTCAAGAAATAGATAATTTCGTCGTTAGAGACTCAATAGAAGTACATGGTCGAGGACTATAAGGATAGATTTGTCTAGAGAGACATGTTATGCCAATTTATGTGGTGGCTGATTTTGTTTCTCTAGGTCTCTTTGCAACGAACTCAGAACTGTATTACATAGGCCAAGCATGCGTAGTACGCTTTGTGAACAAACGTATCGGTCGAGATTTTTTATATTTTCTTTTTGACGGAATAAATGAAAATCCATTAGTTTAGCGTAAATTGAGTGTCCGATCTCGAATCAATATCATTATCAGTTCCAAAGCTACAGGGATAATTATGTTAATATTAGCAAGCACTACTCGAGCGTAAATAAAATGTAAGCGTCCTATACAACAAACTGCTATGTACCTTTTGGGTTTCCGAGGTGAGATATCAACAGGTGGTCCGGGTGGAGGTTGTCCTGAGTCCATTGGGAACATGTCAACCCACATGTCCAGTTTGCCTTGTTCGATGCCAAGCGCGCGATCCGGGTGGAAAAGTGGCCGGGTTTCGACATGTTCGGTAATCAAAGCACCGCAACCTTTAGCTACTTCTGACCAGCGATGTAATATAGCCAACGACATGTGCTCGTAGTTCTCTGCGCGCTGTTTCTAACGTTTTGGCGGACGTTACCATATTGAAGAGAAACAAGCACAATGAATACATTGAATATTAGACTCGCCTGTAATTAAATTTAGTACGTTTCAACTGCATCTACCGTAGATAGTATCAAAATTACGCATGTCTAAAGCGGTACGATTCGTTTTGCTTAAATATTATCTCAAGTGGTACAAACCATGAAAATCTCTATTGACTTTAAAGAGATCACCTTTGATGATTTAGAGTGAGAAACGCTTGGTAATTCAACCGTTTCATCATCTGCTTCATCGTTACTGCTTCGAAAAATGAATGTTCGCCTGCCAACTCGTACGCGATTTCCAGGAGGAAGGACCTGTGGTCCATCAACTTTTTGCTCCTTGCACAATTTGGCTAAAATTTGAGATGGCTTCAATGAATCACGCCATTGATTCGGTCCAACTGTAACAAAGGAGAAAAGATTAACAACTCGTAATTTCGTATAATAATAATTTGTGTAAATGTATTTTGTGCCCATATTCTACAGTACACTAAATTGTACCTTAAATATGTTTGAAAACAACTATACTTGTAGAAACAAGTTGATCTAGACATGGTGTGTATTATATGTCTTAGCCTTTCCGTGATGTTTGCTTAAAATGTTTTTGGCAAAACATACCTTCAGTGTCGTATTTGAGCGGTAGACCACAAGTAGCACGATGTTTTGAATAAAATCGATTTTCTAGATCAATCTTAGTCTCACCAATGAGATCGTCCCGTCCCAACAGATCCCAATCGAAAACCTGAAATCCAGGTTGGGATTAGGACTCCGTTAAGACAAGGCTCTATCACTATGGGGTCAAAAATGCCCTTTGCGCCACTGAGTTGCTGATTTAAGGCTTGACAGGCAAATCATTTGAGCCTAAACGGTTCATCTATGAATGGGGAAAAAAAAGGAAAAGACACTTTGAACACTACATCCTGCAGCAAGGGATAGGTGTGTTCAGCGACTACATCTGTTAGCTTTCATTATGTAATATCTTTCTCTCCACTATTATCCCGAGACTATCAAAGCGTTGGCTCATGATCCATCTGTCTGAGCTCGATTCTTAAAAATTTTTCAGCTGGGTCCAACCAGAATCCTTGGCGTCTACGTTTCCAAGTATCTGCAGGTTATCAAAGTGTCGTTCGAAGTGTATTCTCCGTTGTACGGACATTGATGTAGTCAAAACAGGCAGTGTCCACTAACTAACATATGGTTATCGTGCAGAGAGTTTTTAGTCGGACACAGCAATAAGTTTTTTGGTTAAATGCAGACGAAAATTTTAATATGGCTTTTTTTTTGTAAATCGGTATATTTACCCAGGGATTCCCCCCTCCTTTAATTTTTCTAGACAGTAATTAATATCAAAATGCACGCCCCTAAGCGAAACCCTCAGTTGGACAATCAAAAAAATCGCTGGGGACCAAATCTAGTGAATACGGTGGATGGGAAATGTTGATTTGCAAATTTTTGCCTCTGAAGCGTGAGAGCAGACATTATCTAGATGGAACTACATCTTGTCTGGTCCTGATTGCGACTCCGTAACTTGGGTAACATTAATATAATTTGTTTAAATTGTTCCAACGTGTCACTGGAACGTTGATTCGCATGCGCTTGGCTTTCTCATGCCCAAATCTTCAGTCAGTATACAACGATTACGTTCTTCGAGAAGGCCTTGACTGTTTCTGTCCTTTTAGCAATGATTTAAGAGCAGGTGTGCCCTTGTCGTGATGCTATCGGTGATGGTAGTTATCTTCAGTTGTTTCACGTACGACGGCGTTTGTGGAGAATTAGCTAACCAAAACATCCCGGTAGCAAACGATGATGCGGTAATACCCATTCTAGATTAAATTGGCGTGGGCGTATTGCTTTTCAAATGTAAGAAATCAATTTTTTGCATTTTCATAGAAACATCGACATCAGTTAGTATAACGTCTGACCTGGCTCGTAAATATCGTTCAACGCACGCGCAATTATATCATTAGAATATTACTGACGAGTAATGCCATCTCCATGTTGAATCTGAAAAGTTTACAGGTTACCCTTGTACACACAATTCCCTTAGTAGATATTACGGTTTCATAATAAACCGTCAATGGATACGTAATGTTTTCGAGTCAAGTATATAGTCGCATTTTCCGTTTTGACGGTACCCGTCAGTCGTGCATCAGCTTTACAGCAAAAGCTACTGGAAATATTAGCTACGTGCATTAGTTGTATGAACAGCTGCGTTATACAGGTAACTTGAACGTAGCAATACCTGGAACGGTCCCTAACCAGCGTTCATGCGGGCGAAGTTAGCTGCTATTATTTTTTTATTACGAATCGATAATTACTTATCTATTCAGTATAATGATTATGTGAATGATGCCTGAAAGAAATATTGCATACTGAGACTACCAAATTGTTCGGTTTTTTTAGTAATCCAACATGTCGGACGAAGGAACTATCGTTCGTGTAATAGACCGAGCTATACATTGGGGTGAGAACAGTAGATGGTCGCTTGTACGAAGACGATGACCTACATATGAACTGAGGAAGTCATCATTTGAGATTTTCGACTCTTGGAATATTTTCATGTACAGTAAAATGACGCTTCATTTTTACTTAATGACCTCATTTTAAGGTCTCTTCAACATTTCCCATAATTTTTAATTATGATTTCTCAAACAAATTCTATATGTTCGACTGGTCGGCTCAATCCACCTACGGTAAGTTTATTTCAAAAATATGTATTCTATATTCGTTCTTTACTGTCTATAGCGAAAGACACGTTAGCTCAAAACGGGTATGTATGTCGACTTATTCGTTATGAGATAACTAGTAAACTAAAAACTCATAAACACTCGGTGTTACGCAATCATCTAGACGTCCCGTTGCGATACATCGATCATTCTCAAAGCTGGAGAGCGGTTTCACGGCAAAATTCCATTATATACCTGCCTGAAGAGCAAGAAAACGTATGTATCCTGTCATAGTGTACGTATAGTATTGCAAGAGGTAAATGATAAAGTGAATGACCACTAACCTGTATATGCAGCATTGAATCATGTGGAAATATTGCTTCAAATTGGAAGCATTTACCAAATACTGGATTTAACTGTTTCGATACATAATTATCCTTGTCGCTCATTTTGTTGTGACCTAATCGGATAACGAGATACGGATCGGCCTTGCCATTCAGGTCCGCCGGATGTAAGTCGGTAGCGCGAACGACGTAAACTCTTACCAACACCTTAATCGGCTCGTTACTTGGCACAGAACGTGACAACGGTTCCCACTCGGGTGGTAGAGGATATCTATCAATTGAAGAGAAAAGGTCTTCAATTTTTCCATCATGAAATTCCTTTTGGATCTGCGCTTTTTAAGCTAACGACTTAAAGTTGCCCGATTTTGTTTTCTCGGAGTTGCTTTTATAACAAAGACGGTTCTACAAAAGGTGATGTCTTGGTTAGGGCAACTATCTTCTAACATATTTTGTATTGGAGCCATCCTATGCAAAATGATCAGCACTTTTAGAGATACTTGCGTTTATCTTTCTTGTAAATTAGTATTTTTTTTTTTTTTTTTTTTGTTGATTTAATTATTGTTGTTGTAGAAGTTTGCATTAGGAAAGTCTCCGGAAAAATCCCTGGCTCAGGTTTTGATTTCACATTAAGCACATGTAAACTTGCACACATATCACACAGTATTCATTTTTGTTACTTTGGCTTTCTATATGCGAATATGCTTGATAAAGTAGCTGAGCTGCAGACGTATCAACCGGATTTATTGTTGCTATAGTGTACGTTGCTGTTGTTAGTGCAGCCGTTGCCGGCCTTGTTAAACCTGTTTACTTCCTAACTTACTTGTGAACTTTGAGCGAGCCCTTGAATATTCCGACAAGTCTTCGTTCATCGTCGCTTTCATCGCCCGTTCGCCTTCCTCGCAGAAGTTGAAAACTTTCCAACCATTCGACAAAACCGTTGTAGTCGGCTACGCTCTCAAGCTCCGAGGCATGGACCTATTTGTTAGAAACAGTACGCAGGCCTAAGGCACGCCTAGTTTGAACGTTTTCGCTCACTTTGCGTTACAGAAAATTGCACCCGTACGGAACTTCTATCGAGTGACGCAAATCACGTTTTATCGCTCTTTACCGTAACCAAACTATTAAATTTGAGCTAGATAGATAATATATTGACCGTGTACTAATAATGACTTGCGCCGTTAATTTTCCATCACAGTTTGCCAGGTTGATTTCGAGTCCTCCGTTGACTCGCATAGTACTCGGAATGTGATAAATAGAAATTTATTGAACTACGTTCAAGGGGACCTCGCTTACCTTCACCGTTGAATATTGATCACAGAGACTCCGCAGTCTCTCCGAGTGAAATCTCTCATCCGAGTTCGGCTTGTTTGTGTTGGCTTTCTGCTGTTGGCTTTGAATTGAGGCGAAGTATCGACTCCACCAGTCTTTTGAATCCTCGGACAAATCCTCGCCCCTGTTTGTACTACCACATCCGCGGTCCTTTCTCTGCTTGGTTTGCTTCCTTTTACTTTTTGGTAGGTTTTTATCAGGGTTCTACAACATGGGTATTGTTATATTGTTACTTAATAAGCAAAACTTAGTCTTACAATATGAATTAACAACGGCGTACCTTACGTTGACGAAATTGAGTATCAAAGGGTTACTATACAATTCGTTCTAAACATTATCAATTTCAAACAAAAAATCATAGTCGAAAAAATCGTTCATCATGCATACATATATATGATGATACTTCAACGCACGAGTACGCATCCTTCCCTCCCCTCACTTAATGAGCCGTAAGTTTTTATTTGCTCTTACTCAGTACTTACTATGTACTAGTTACTATCCGTACTAAACTGTATTCGAGTGGGCATAATTAGTTGACTCATCAGACAGTTTTTTTGACACTATTTAAAAAAGCAGAGGGTCGACTGGTAAAAAGAATGAGTTTACGTTTTGCGCGCACCGGTTAGAATTTGAAAACAATTAAAACAGACACTCGTTGTGTTATGAGATAAAAATAAGGCCACTCTATTCGACCTGTGTAGAACGTCATTTAACTTGTGCCTAATCGTTACCTGGGCACCGTTCTCTATAGCGCCTAGCAAGCGTTCGTGGAAAGGCGATTGCCTTAGAAGTGATCTCAAAGGTGAAACTCTAGGTAGCCTTGAGCCGAATATAGTCGAAATAATATACTGGGGCCTAATTAAGGTCCGCGTGAGAGATCTACGTGAAGATCGAATAAGTTGCGGTGCAAATTACCACACCGTTTGATGATACAAGAAACATTCGTTTATCGCTGGCCTAGTCAACTAAGATATTTTATCCAATTTTATTTTATTTAAGCTATATTTATTTTTGTTTCGCGTTTGGTAAGCCAAAACAGATGTATAATATTGCGGCGTTTTAGATGAGAAAGAAAGGTGGCACCACGTATCAAATGCAACGGATATGGGATTTCTTACCACGTTTAAAATCAATACCTGGTGCGTTGTGCTTAATCTAGGTATTTTGAGCAGACAAAATAAGGGTCGTTCAAGACTGTCGAAATGTTGTCTTCTAAACATGTTGAAGGCTGGCTCATAACACTGTTCAACTTTTTTTTTATTAAAAATAACTTCAAATTGTTAGGAATAAAGCTTGTTAAATAATTTTAATTGATGCGGTAGCGCGCACCAAGTATACGATTGGTAACATTATCCATTTCATTCAACGCGATAACTACAACATCTTGTTTCGTCGCTCTTATGACCCGTGTCTAGGGTTCTAGTCCAAAGCTGCACAGATAGCTTTGTGTTGCAGCTAACACATATTCTACCCTTCAATCCAACCATGCAAAAGCTAGGTGCGGCCGTTATTTACAGTTTGTTGTCTATATCAATGATGTTAATTTTAAATAAGTGGCGCTTGAAAAGATGAAGCTAATCTGCCAACGCAAATTTGTTTGCCTGAAGATTGAATATAAGGCGTACTTTGGCATCCCTGGGGGCGCTGAGGTGTATCACAGTGACGTTTGATGGTAGAGAGGCCAAAACACCATATGCTGTGTCGTCTCTGCCACCATTTTCTACGTCGATTAACGTTTCGGTCGCCACCGGGCGTGACTGGCCATCATTAGAAGAAGCACCACCGCCATCCCGGGTGCCGCTTACTGTTTCCTGCCCCGGACATTGCATGAATCTGAATCGGTATAAAAAACAATGTAGCTTGTTAACCATCCAGCTAAAGGCAGCATGAAAAACCATGTGTTTTGTTAGTCTTTACATAGGTACTTACAGGGACCTCACTACGACATTACTTCTAAGGGTTCAGATAGCAGTCTTCAAGAAGCATACATGATGAGCGATAGGAATATTTATCGTAATTTGTCCCCGCGCAATATTAGTAAGTTTTTTTTCGTGTAGCACTTGACGGTCAACGGGCTGCATTCTTAAGCGAGTAAGTATCCTGACGTACCTATGTATATCCGGACCATTTCAAAAATGGTTCTGATTTTCTACACGTAGGTTTGGTTTGACGAAAATTTACCAGAACAGAAACAACATGCATAGGAAGTTGGTCCTATGCTAAAAAATTGCCCCATAGCCTCTAATGCCAACTGGGCGAAAATAACCTCGTTGGATGATCATCCAACTACTTCTGGCTTCGTTAATCTTCCCGGACGCCAAACCGTTATATGGAATTTTCAAGATTAAGGTAGACTTTGCCTTAAGATAGCGAGGATACACAATAGTTGATATAGAAGCCCGTAACGTCTGATTACAGGATTTAGAACACGATAATGGAACATCTGAATTAGAATAATTGTACAAATAAGCAAGAAAATGAAGCTATACGAGCTTTGTGACTAAGCATATAGCTAAAATTAGGGTAATGAGATAACCAATATCAATGCGACATAGTGATCGAAATATGGCAGCCATATACTGGAATAAGCTGAGGCATGTAATCTATATGGATCGTGTGTGACGAATTGATCGATAAGTTCATACGGATATTGTTCGTGTGTGGCGCTGTTCGTCGTTCTACAGAGCGGCAATAGCTGCTCGGTCCGAATACACTTCCTAGTACAGGCTTAACGTTAGTAGATTTCAAACAGGAGGATCACTATAATTTATACCGGGAAGTCAACGTACACAAAGGCAGCTAGAAATTGTTGATAAACCTCTACAGATTAGTCTCGGTATAATAAAGCTAAAAGCAAATTTTATAGGAACTATTCATAGCTTCTAAAAATTCGAAATAATTCTACCTGTGAATTGTGCTAATTACGTGTGTACCAACGAGAGTGAAGCGTCCGAAACTCCGGCAGTCAACAACACGAATCGTAACTGGTGGACAATAGACTTCTTGGTCAGGTAAATCGATGTCTATACTCTTTATCGGCATACTGAAGTTGGGGTTTTTCGAGTAATTAGTGATCACTGATGATTGGACTGTGTAACCACCGCACTCGATATCAACTCTGCAATAGCCATAAATATACGAGTATGTACCAGATCAAAACAAAGTAATATTGGCACGTTGGAGTTTAATGTTCTTAAATGTTTAATGTTGTTAAATGTTATTTGAAATATGTTAGCTGAACTGTGCAGAATGGTTAACCGACATAATGGGCAGGAAATCCGTCAATATTTAAAACGGTTTGTTACAAAATGGATTATTTCAATAGCTTTTACTTAAAAACACTTAAACATCGAGCTTTTCTCATGTGTACAGGTTTTTCAAAGGGCTATCACTTGATAAGCTTCTATGTTATAAACTGTCTAAGTTAGATCATTTTTGAGGAGATAACAATGAAATAATATTGTCTGATTGATGTAATGTTTGGTTACCTAGGTCGGTCGACTTTCAAAAAGTTGACCCTCCGCAGATCTCGTAGACCCCAAAATAGCAGTTCAATCTTATATTTCGAAAGTGTAGGTCGTATACTTCGAGGAATCGGTAACACCGGACCTCTTTCCTGGCGCCACACCGGTTCGACGCTTTCTACGCGACCGGTCAAATCTCCTGGTTTATTGATATCCACGCAGAAAATGAACAAGTAAAGTTTTACTCTAATTTATTATAACCATGTCATTATTATAAATTAATTATATGCTAACCTACAGTCGGGAACGTTTGCCTTTTATTATACGTAATATGTTTTGTTAAGCCATAATTTCTTCAACATCTCTAGGTAAAAATTCTTGAAAGTCCAAGATATCCAAATTAATGATATTAGCTCGAATTTATATGTAGAAAAACGTAGAAAAAGTAAACCTTCCGTTTTCGCCTATTGATTACAACGTCTCAAATAAGTTTATCTTGAGGAACGTATTGGTACATGGAAATGTTTTTAAGGTAATCGAGTTAAAACAGTGTACTCATGTTTAGGCATGAAGGAAGCTGGAATGTGGAGACAAAGCCTATTTTATTTATTAGTGAAGTCTTTGCCTATTTGGAATTTTTCCTCTAATTTAGGAAAGTGGCTTATTAATATAAAATAATATAGATAAATTACATTATAACAAAACGCATGCCTTAAGGAAGAAACAGATTTCGTTGTTGCGATGAAAACGTCTAGTGGTATGATCTATTCATTAACTCCTTATGCTTTAGCATCGCAATGTATATGTATGCTATACTGACAAGCTCCAGTAAACGTTTTTTCGGTCTATATGAATGCTGAAACTGAGACCAGAAGTATTTCGACACCATTCCTTCAGATGTCTCACCAGATCGTAGGATTGTTGATTAAGATTGTAGCAGCATGTAGCAGGGTCATGGCTTATTAGATCAAACTTAAATTGTTTTCAGCTGTGTTTGAAGTCGATGGTGACAAACACGCTTTGTGAACAACGGAAACGCAAAACAGCGCGCACTAGCGTGTGCGAAATGGTTCGTAGAGGCGTCCTGTGTATTTTTGGGGCATCGTTAGGAACATGAATAATTCATGATAGTACGTTACGGAAGAATATTACGGCGCCGTTAAAGTTTGAATTTGATAACTGAATGCCTCCTTGTGGCTCAGCGAAAGGATGAGTTTGCAGTTGAACTGTATTTGTGCATAGTCCTAATTGAAGCTAAAAGACCCGAAGACGGTGACAAGGGTTATTGCTAAAGGCTTAATGTTAGCAATAATCGACAATTGGGCATACATATACTTTATAAGTATCATCATTTAGAACGTTTATTCTCTAAACTCCCCAGTCGAGCTCCATGTTCTTAATTCGAAGCCTTTCGCAAGCTAAGGATCAACTATGTTAAGATAAGGGTAGGTTCAGTCTGCAAGAGCTTCATCACCATCTAGCTACCAACAATAGCCGCACCTGTCATTTGTTTGAGTTAAGGCAACCAAGCCGTGCGAGATAACTTCGTAAGTCGCTAATTGATAAAAATAACTTTTAGTAGATTGAATATTGAGATGCTATGAAGCTGGGATCTATAAGAGCATCGTTCAATTTTAAAACGGCTAACGCCAATGGATGAGATTACAAAATGTTTTTGTATTAGAACATTCTATTTGCAACTAAAGTTCTGCACACCGGTTTTTTAACAATGTAAAGTTAGTCATTTCAGAAGTTGCATGACTACGAGGATATGAGCTTCAAAAGATTCCATGAATAGGAGCCTTTATAGTTCACAATAGCTATTTCTCACCACCGGAACCTCTTATTCGAATTGAAATGTAACCTACAATTCTTCTTTGTCGATTATGACGTGGAGTATTATGAATTATAATTATGCAGCTACACCCATAACAGTATAAACATCTTAAGGCTGTCCTAATTTCTGCAACCTACCTGTAATTAAGTTGCATTCAATGAGCTCAAACACTGCCAGTAGTTGGCCAGCGTTCTCATTCAGAGAGCGGTAAAGGTCGTGCCATTCAAGTTGGGGAGTCTTGTAGGTGGATTCTTCACGCTCCGACGTGTTGACCGAAGTGCCGAGTTTGACATGGGGCTTTACTTGGGCTCTCCCGAGAAATTCACATTTACCCTAGGCAAGTATTCGGAACCAAAGAAAAACGTGATATTTTGTAAACTCAGTGTCTTGCAGCTCTGAAAATACACAATCACCACTTGTTATGAAAGAATAATCCATAGTCTTTAGGCTCTCCTAGAACCGACGATATTGAATTATAAAGTACTCCGTAACGAACGTAGATTGTACGAATTTTCTCTATTACTAAAAACGTTCTGGCCTAATAATCTTGCATTAGGATTTAATTAAAATAGCTTGTAAGCGACGTGTTCAAGTCTAACTCAGCTGATTTTGTTCTCACAAGTCTCCAAAGCGGCAGCTTCCGTGTAAACGGACTGGAATAGGTTACAGCTTTTAATCTTTTTAATATTCAGACCCTAAAGTTAATCCGAGTTTCAGAAAATTCAATTTGGACTACTCATACTTTTGTGACGTTGATTATGTCACCAGTCCGAATAGCGAATTCAAGGACTCCTGCGGAGCTTGTGACTCACGACGGGTATCAAATCCAGTTTTGCTCCATCCGCTGTTTTTCATGGTAAGCGTTCTGAGAATTAGTATCAGTTGCATACAGGATAGCGTAAGCTACAATGACTTGACTATCTAAGAGCGACACGTTACGTCGTTACTTTCTAGGAATAAGGAAGACTAGTCAAAACGAAAGCCTTCCGTTCGTCGGCTACACTATTCCCGGTAGGGAACAGAATCAACTATTAGCAACCCAGGGTCCAGTTATCTACGTAATGCAGCAAGCGGGAGTATGAGAATGTGCACAATATCCTTTCAGATGTCGAGGTAAGTCAGGTAGATTCGTAAGGTTAGGCACCTACTTTAATTAGATAGCGTCCAAGAACTACCCTTTGCCAATGCCGAGACAAATGCCTAGAATCTACAATGTCTGCAAAACTGCAACCAAAATGCTGGCTTGTTTTTTATACTTTCATATTTTTGTAAACGTTGCACCACATGTCGTAATTGTGTGCACACCGTGACAATGTGTGATATGTTGTTTCTCTGAAAGAAAATTTGATCAGCTCTATTGGCATAAGGGGGTTCGATTAAGCTAGCCTTGGATAAGGGTGCGCAAGTTATTACTGTTCTTTCTCACTTTTTCCCATAAAATGCTATTCAGAACTCGGCTGCACATTACGCAGCAGAACCTCACCGGGGACCTATGGCACACCAATAATAACTTCTGGCCTGCCTAACCTAACAAAAAATTATTATAAACTATCGTCCTCCCTAGGCACAACTACTATGAAAAAAATTAAATTTTAACTTTGTTGAACGACTATTTATTCATGGTCCATATAACCCCACCTAGTCAGGCTAAATTAAAAACAAGTATTTTTTAGCTGATATTACTCTAGAAGAAGCCATTTGAACCAAATAATATATGTAATAATATAAAAATACTATCGAATATGTTGATATAATTTTTTCTATTCCGCAGCACCGATAGGCTCAAGTAAATTTTAGCCTATATAATCTTATTTTCCGTAAAACTGCCTTTATCTGTCCAAATTAGGTCGATCCGTAGAGTGCTCGGATCAGGCTGATTCTCATTGAGTTGCTAAAGTGGGAAGGGCTGCAGCTGACCGGAGCCGACTTAGGGAATATAATCTAGTATAGCATATCAAGTTTATTATGTCTCTATTTCAAATATTCGAATAATACCTGATATAAAGGTGAATAAATAATATTGATCAATGAGATTTTTTGTTACAATTTTGGGGCAAAATTTTTGGCTACCAATCGATAGACCTCGATGAACTGAATAAAAGGGCAGTACATGCCCCTTGGTTTAAAGCGGATAGTTTAGCGTAAAAATTCGCTTCACTCGTGTGGTAACGGGGCGAAACTTTGTTACGAGGCAGGTTTCGAATAATTTCTTGAGGGAAGTTTTAATGCGTGGAAATCGGAAAGTTGAAGCGGCTCATGTGACGAACAAATTGGTAACACAATTATTGCTAAGCTATTGCTTAACAGTAACCCTCAAATTATCGATAGCCTTCTGTGCAAAGTACTACCTTCTTGGCGCCTGTTCTTGTTTTTGTCTTTTTTTAATGCATCTTCTTATACATAACTAAAATAGATATTCCAGCGTGATATCGTAACTGGTTCGTTTTCATGAGACTCAGATGAATATTTTCCATATAGATGTCCATGTAAGAGAGCACTGACTGAAAGCTCTCGATGAGCTGTTCAGTGATATAAATTATGTTCCTATAACCAAATCTCGATTTTCAGGTTGAAAATACTGTTTAAAACTTGGCATGTTACAGAATAGGCTGTTTATAGCACTAAACAATAAACCGGCGAGGTAAGCAAAAAATGATTAATCATTGGTAGAACAGAGTAATACGATTAGTATAACCGGACATTTATAAAAAGGTCACTAAATTGAGTGATAAGTTACGTTAGGCCTTCGTGATAGCCTAGTGGGTAACGTATTAGCATACGTTGTGGTCTAGACTCTAATCCAGGCATAGAGAGACTTTGTTTCTTGCTGAGAGCGCGCCGTTTGATGGAAACATAGAGTTTATGTTAGGCAAATTGCAACGCTTTGCATGATGCACGCTTTAGATGAAGTAACTGAAAAGGATCATAGGGAGCAGGCTCATTGCAACAAGACAGACATTGTTAGGTAGCTAGGCTGAATGTAATATCAATGAATCAAATCTGTTAAATCAGCATAAAGCCTGCAGATCTATATACTACTAGACCTATAAGCGTGTTTGCCTATATTATTCAAATCGACTCTTATAAGTAACTTATAAGTAAAGTAAGGAATTTGTGAAAAGTTCATATTGTACTAGTGTTCAAGTTCTATATTCATATCCAAGTTCTACAAAGTTGTCTTAGAACAAAGATACTAACCACATTATCTTGGTCAAAGACATTGACCACAACTAGGGGTGGATCGTCAATTAATCTTCGGATATCTCCGCAAAGTTCGATTTTTTGCAGCTGAATCATTTCATCCCAAGTAGGACTAAGTGTCTGCTCAATTACCTGAGTACATGCGCTATGCCCACAGAAATGAACCTGAAAGATGCAATTAGTCTGGTTAGGTCCATATTATTGCATATATATAAATGGAAAGAGCGCGTCATATATACCAATGCTAACCGTAAAACTGTTTAATTTTGATAGTAATGTTCATCTGTCCAGTAAGCATTTTTCCAGACCATTAAAAAAATTAAAGACATCAGTTCTTTCTTCTAATCTATTCTTAAGTATGTCGTAATAGAAGAACGTAATGGAAACTAGGGGATCACTGCTGTTTTGCTAAACATACGTATTACGGCTTTTGTGAACCAGCAAAGATCTATCAAGTAAGGCAAGGACTGATATAAGTGAACGTGTCATCCTACATAACGGGTTGTTTTTATGTGTGTTTCATTAGCACTAACATAGCTTGTCCTATGGGCTATTATCTGTTTTTATGATCATTCTCAAAACAACCATCCACCACGACTGAGAGTAATCAACAAAGCATAATAATATATTAAGGCCAGGAAGTTTTCAAACTGGATTACCCGAAGATATCAGGTACGTCCGGAGGGACGAAACCAGATGTATCTTCCACACATTTTTCTGCCTTATGAAGTTTTCCTATAACGATTTTTGTCTTCCGCAAAACGACTAACGGATATGTATCATATAGCCATTGTTAGGGTAAAATTTGATGATAGTTCATTATTTATGATGATTTATTTTTAGATCTGCACGAATAAATCTTTGGTTTCTATCTCGAAAATCACTCTAGTTTTTTCGTGAACGTTCAGCCCTTTCACCACCAATACTTTCTCAATATATATATATATATATTTATATATATATATATATTAATCGAATATCGCCCGTCGGGTCCCTACCTCGCTCGACCAGGTTGCTAATAAAATACATCACAGATTTTATTAATGAAACATGCTCGCCCAGTTGTATCATTGCGTCCTCTAGATGAACTTGAACCAATCAGGTGACGCTTCTTACCAAAATTCCGTTTAGCAGAACAGATTGTGTACAAGCACATCGAATTAGGTCTCCGGCGTATTACTCTACTCTGTCTTTTGCAGTACCTGTTTAATAGCTAAAACATTCTAAGGATATCTAAGGATAATATTTTCGTTGCATTTCCTTGATTGGCTTTTTTATTTCTTGGTATTACAGGTTAGCGGCAAGCGCTTTGTTTATTCTAATTTATTCGAAGTAACCTTCGCTTGGTCAAAGTTCAGCCGTAAAGACCACAAAACTGCTTTCCAGGCAACGTGCCATAACAGTCGATAGAATAGTAACATAATTTGCGTAATAGGCTGTAGGTTTGTAGGCTAATCATTGGCGCGTGAAAGATTGGACCTATTTACTGTGTTTCCTGGTGATCTGATTCTGATCTTCCTCTGATTACGAAACTTGGAAGAAAATGTTCTGTTGCATTTAGCGCTGTATGTACTGAGGGAATTGTCGTAGACATATGCTTAAATAAATAATTAAACACTTGTTTACGTGAAATCATGAGGTATCACGTTTGTCAAGATTACTTTCCAAACACGAATCATTTTGTACCTCGTTCTAATTGGTTTCTATGTTCCGCATCGCCGTTAGGCATCCCATCGGGCGGTTAGCTCCCAGCAAGAAACAGACTGTCTCTCTATGTCCTGATTCGAATCTAGGTCATAGCGTGCCTCGAAGATGAGCAGGCAAATAGGTTACCTACCAAACAATCATAGGCACTTGTCCTAATTGCTTTAAAATAGTCTATCTTTCCAATTATGCGAAACCAGTATGTATAAGGATACACCGATAACTAAAAAATCACGTAGCTATCAACGTCGTGAACTTCGTATAGTTTAACTTGCTGTTTGCTTCACCTTATTCGAACAGTCAACATGAAATCCTTTGAGCTACTGAAAAAATATAGTCAAAACATTGGATGAGCAAGTTTAGAGAAATAGCACACGGCGTGCAACTACAGGGATTTCGTGTAGATAATGCTAATAACTTCAACGAAGTTTCGGAGAATCATTTATTCAGCATTATATGTAATAAAATGTTGGGTATTTACGGCTCACTACCGCTCGTCAAAACTGCAAAAGGATGGTGCAGGGATAGATACGAAAGGCTGTAAATGACATTTTAGAGATTTCTTAAAGATTCATCTCTAAGGATTTAGGGCGGCAAATGATTTTAAATAACAACACAAGCCAGACTTGGCGTGAAACTTCTCATTGTACTTCATGGTCTAGTTCTTGAAGATTTCAAGTATCTGACAAAAATCCTAGATATTCAGTAAATTTTCGGCCTAATGTTCACGTGGCTAGGCTTTGTTATTTAGACGGTAAATGCCATTTTCCCGGTAATGCATTTTTAACAGAAGTCAGCAGCAGGCGGTCTCACTTAGTTTACCACGGATATGTCTAATTAATAATAATGTATGTAGCTCGGAACTAATAGCATCACAAGGTCAAAAGCGTAACGCTACGAAAAGCCGCTGATCGACCTCAATCGATAAAGCCAGATGAGGTAATGCGGCGTGTGCTGTTATATTTCAGCAACGTTTCATCATCATAATTTATTCGTATTCTCACCAAACGCTCGCTATAGCTCCTTTCATGATCTAGTAATAACAAAATATTGGCAAACGACATTTCGGATAGAGTTATTCGAAAATGAATTTTATCCATCCGCCAAATAGACGTCCTAAAAATATGTTCATTTTTCGCGCTATTGTAAGAGTTTTTGTAGATTTTGTGAAGATTAGTAATAGTCGGTTCAAGAAAAGCTGGCATCGGAACTTTAGCATTCTGCTAGTGCAAATTAAATAGTAGAAAACATAGCTACGTGTAATCTTTCGGATAATATTTTTAACACAAATAAATTGGCGGTAACAGTCGGTTCTTGCAGCACGGCTTGTCTTTATTGAAGACTAGTGATGGATTAGAAACAGGTTTTGATCTTCGCTTTCGGTAATCACTTTCCTAAAAAAAAAAAAAAAATTAAGAAAAATAAGCTTATTTAAAAATAGTAGTTTCTCGTATATTACAGTTATTAGATCACTAACCCAGTGGCAGATACTCGAGAGGGAACGTATATGTTCCGTGTGGATAACCTGCAACACAAGTTTTAATTGAGATGGACCTCAGAGCCACGACGAGTCTTAGTCAGATTTAGTGCTTCCGTGCATTATAAGAGCGCGCTTCTGTACCTACACAGACCAATGAAACGGTTTGGGCCAGCTGAAAAGATTCGCTTGTACGGTAAAAGTAACAGCATCGGCTTTTTTTTTTAGCATATATATCCGTCCACTTATAGATCCAGGACAATTGATCCGAACGTCCTAAAAAACGGTACCCATAGAGTTTTCCACATGTATTATGGAGGGCAGCTCAGACAGGTTTGATTCAGATTGTTGCTCTCGCACTACACGTAGTCAGAAAACGTCCTTCGAGGATCCTAATAACACGAAGAAGGTACAATGCCTTGCATCGAATACGCTTCATTTGCATCACACAACAAAGTGGCATCACTATTTTTGACTTTGCTGAGCTTCCGTTTGCCTACAAGGGACGCCGGCCTACAATAGTTCAAGGGACTGCAAAGCGTTTTTTGCCCCGTTAGCGAAAGCGAACGAAGCGAAGATGAAGAGAACGAGCTTTCTTTATAACCGGAAGGTAGTAGAGTATTTAGACACATTCTCAGAATGCCGGTTACTAAATGATAGCATATAAATTGCAAAATAAGCCAACAGTTCGTATGGCTTATATTCTGGTTGGATATACTAATATAATAGAGTAAATTGTTTCATTGTTACGTACAGTGAGCTTTATAAGGCACTTAGTAATTGGCCACCTGTCATTTTAGCTGAACTAGCATAAATGTTTTTCTATTATGTCATATTAGTTTATCACTAAAGCACCTCAACCTTGAGTGGAAATCAATGTTATACGCGTCCTAACTGGTGCAATTGACGCGGTTGAGATAAAGAAAGTTCAACGGTTCATTGAAATCTCTATACGTAAAATTCAGAGCGGTTAGGTCAAATTAGGATCAAACGAAATTTACAGTCCGGACTGTTTTTTGAAGGACCAACACAAAAATATTTTGCTGTCGCGGCCGATCAGAAAGTGGCATTAGTGAATTTTCACAGTACTTTTGTGACTAATTATTTTTCAGAGCTCTTCGTCTACTACAACTGTATTAAGTAACTACAACTAAAAAGTGTTTAACTGCCTGACTTTCAGGAAATTTGCCAGGAAATATTAACTATATCCAACCGCATATCTTGTTATCCATGCAAACCCATGGTCTAGTCGATGATGCGATATTAAGTAGGCAAGTAGTATCGGTGAGAAAAAAACAGCAGATTCATTTGTCCGACGCGACACATGGATTGACTTGGGGGGTAACACCTCTGTCTTGTATATCTTGATAAAGAAGTGGAAGTTGTACCGCTAGCGGTCATTAGAAGTAAATCACTGCGTTTATAGGAGCCTTATTCGAATCGAATTTTATCTCCACGTATTTCTAATTGCTGCTTTACCCCGGATACAAGTTTCTACTTGTATCTACTCCGCGTAAGTAATTACTTCTTAATTCAAAACAGGTACATTTAAAAATGGAACCTGCTGGACACCCGGTATTCTAAATACATCTAACTGCCCCTTATGTACCAGTTTCATGTATCTGTTTGTTGTAATGACTGGTAGGCAAAAAATAAAAAGCCTACGCTAACGTATCTAGAGCAGTTTACATTGCACAACAAAGCCTAGTCGATCTTAGTCATCTGCAAAATGGCAATCCGGATTGTAGTTTATTCCCTCGGAACATTTGTTGATGGCAATAGTTGTTTTTATTCACGGAAAATTTATGTAATTGTTTCTAGAACACTATGACACGCAAACCACAATACAATTGGGGTGTATAGTATGTATGAACAAAATTATATGTACCAGATGCCTACAAAAAAAAAACAGTATGGCTTCTGGCATCGATAAGTTGAGAATAAGTATGAGATTAAGTACGCTACCCCTATCATTGGTACCCTCCTTGACTTGTTTTGTGGGTGTCGTCGCGGTATGGTGTGCTGACGGCTAGTTTCAACGTGAAAACATGGGTGCACTACTGAACGCAATGGATCCTTTCAGGAGCAATACAAACATTTCGGTCAGCTAGAATTCCATTATCCATAACATGTTTATGACAAGGTCACCATACTGTAGAAGGACTTATATTTCGATTATTTTGAATTGACTGCCTGAACTAAGCTTTGCTTATCACATAACTTCTCTATCATAGCAAATCTTTATAAAAGCGTTAATCTTGTAACCATAATCCAAGATGTTTAACGTATCGAAAATTCTGCCTTTTGAATGTACATAGTTAGATTCTAAAAACTATGGCAGTTAACGATTACGTAGATAGCCTAAACGGGAAGCCGTGATGATACTAATGAAATACGTACGATATATTGTTACCTGTGCAAACGGATCGGAGAGTCCGGATGAGTCTGATGCAATTAATGATCTTGCCTGGTACATGTGGGCTCGAAGGGTAAACTTGCCCTTTTCGGTGTAATGCAATCGCTCCGCAGGAACGGCTCTTTTACTGAAACCCTATTAATTGAAGGGTCAAATACAGTGATTGTCGATTGATGCATACAGACAAACATAAGCAAACATAACGAAATAAACAAAAAAAAAACAAAATACAAATGGCGACAGTATGAGGGTAAGTGACTGCAGCAGCACTGCAAAGCTAATCCAGCTAGAGTGGCCTTTGAAGGCAACCTATAGCCGTTCATATGGAAACTAGAAATGGGTTCATTTACTTATTACTCTGAAGTAATTTACAATGGTAAAGTCGTTCCTTTCTGGAAGCATTTGTTTCTTTGAAATAAAAGTTGTCGGCATTGGATTTCGTGCCGCAGTCAGTCAGTCAATGAGTCTGTCGGTAAAGTTTCTCTGCTAACGTCAACGTGGTTACCGCACCTTTTCGAATACATGAAAGTCGCCTATTTTTATTGAAAATTTTTACTTCCTCTCCCGATATTTTAGGTCGAAAAGCCGCATAGTTACTATCCCCACGACAATTCCCGCAATCTCACGAGTTCTACATTTCTGATCGGTATTCAAGTGTCTCACAAAATAACAAGACCTGAAGAGATATCGGATGCTTATTCGATAGCTAATCATAGTAATTCGATAATTCCCTACAAGATGTATGAGAGTAACTTCAGTCTACCTGTATGTTAGGTACGCTGACGTGTGAGTATCACAACGAATACAATGGAAATTACCTCAGGTACCCCGTCCAAAGAATGCTCTCGCTCATGCCATAATCCGAGCCAAATGTAAACTTCCAAGTCGGCCTCAATGCTCCATACCGAACTCAACGTTTGCTTTTTGTTTCCACCGCCCGGCTGTAAGGTCGAAGTTAGCTAACTTGTGTTATTCTTTGTGTATGCGAGATGTTTCAAAACGATTAACTGTAGAAAGGTAATAGGGCTCAATGATATGACACTTTTCCATTAGGATTATTGCGTTATTATTTATCAATAATGTACCTAGCAGATATCAGTCTGGGTAACATTCGCTCTAAGATAAATACTGCCTGAATTAAAAAAGCGTTGATACGCAGGTGAGTGCGCGTATCTTCTTTTCATCGCTCTTGATCTTTCTCATGTAGTATGAAACTGCTTTAAACTATTTATGGTCAGAGTGTTGGGAATCTTTACACGAAACTAAAGCTCCGTTTTTTAGGTGGTACCGGCCAAACATTATAAGCCCGACAGAAATACCGAAGCATGTGAATGGGGGGTAATAGGGTTACATCTTTTCGACGTATTCGAGTATCTTGGCTAAAAAAGATCGTCTTTTGAGCAATTTTTGTGAAACATCATGACAGAGTTTAGAATTTGTTTTTTTTTTCTCCAAATTTATGAAAGATTGCGTCAAAGCAAAATTTTACGTTATAATTCTCCGCCCCCAATAATTTCGTCCGCAACCCGAAAGACCAAGCACGATGAATTCAAATTCTTAACTATCTCACCTATCAGCACCAGTTATATCTATCTTAAATCAAGTGGGCGCAGCAGGCAGAGAATATTAAAGGAAAGAGTAGATAAACCTTCTGAATCGAGGCAGATTATTGAACGCAGTTGCCCAAAGTGATATCTGTCAATTTGTGTTTTGTACAAATTTCAACTTTTAGTGGCAAACTAGATGTTGGCACTCGATGGTCCCACTCGATGGTATAATGTACCAATGAGACCATCGAGCTTGATATAGGGGTCGTACGTTGCTTACGAATTTGGATCAAACATTGACCTCAAGTTATCTATTGGTAGCCATTCTTTACCACATAAGTGAACAGCGAAGTTATTTTAAGTGCACATTTATTGATGGTGCTTTTTCTAATAGATGCGATCACAACACTGCAAATTGAACGCAAAATATAGGGCTTTAAAAATTGCCATTTGTTCGGTCGTTTTTTCCAATGTTCAAGAAAATAACGATTTTAGATTTTATTATGTACATAAGTATTTGTTAGAATAATTCAAACTTTCATATTGAGAAAGATCATAAGCCTAATTTAAACTTAATTTTATTAATATTGACAAGTTGTGCCCAGAATAACCCCGAAAAGCGAGATAGTCCGCCCGAGGTAAAATTAGTTACAATTTAAAATATCGACACTCAACTTAAACTAGTTTAATTACACTTATACACCCTGAGCTTCTTAAAGACAGACGTGGAAAAAAAATAGTTTTCGATTATTGCTGATATTGGTAATTTGTAAAAATAAACAATTTTTGAATTGAGTTTGTATATAAATGTTATCAGACGCTATTATTAACAGTATATGAACAGTTCTTTGTTTAGCTTTAAAGGTAGATGCGGTGTTTGGCTAATGAAAGCAATTAATATTGTATAAATTTCGACCTGGCGTACTCTACGATCAATTTTCAGAAAAAACGGTTCCTAGCTGTCGGGTGTCAAAGTGTACCGTTGCCTCAATATCCAGCTGAGCTAATCTCTTAGGTTCATAAGCTTCACCGAGTGTAAATATTTAACGGTTCTTCCACCGTTCAGAAAGTCCTCATGTATCCTTATTTTCCGTAATATTTTCCTTACTATATCACATATACAATGGACTTCGTCACGTATAGAATAGTACTAGAGAGAAACGTTCACGTGCTCGCTTATTTGAGGGATTACTTTTCTAAATACCAATAGAGGCATGTTGTTTATTATATGCCGATGTGTATTCATTAGGGATCGCGATGAATTCCGGTACATCATTCACAAAAGTAACAAGAGCTTGTGTGTCATCGCAGTAATGTAGTTTCTCTTTCGTCCGTATATTTCTATCTTTAATTGTATTATATTATTTTCGAAGTTTTTAGTCGAACAAAGATATACAAAGTGGCCCACCAATTTCGCAAAAACTTTGACGGGTTATTTGTCATCCGCTACCGTTTGTATTAGATTGAAACTAGTTCTTTCAAGAACAAAAGGGGCAAGTTCACTATGAGCAAAAACAGTACGTCCTCTTCGCACTTTGACCGAAGACCAGCTACTATTCGGTCTCTTCGCAGCGAACGAACCCTCCATTGAGGGTTTGATCTTCTTAGGTTACCTTCAGTCGGCAGTCTAGGGTATCACAAATAAATATACCCCTGCAAAGTAATTAGAAGCATGTTCTTGCATAGCACGACGAGAAGTCCATGGCAGAGAAAAAGACAGTAGGATATGAGAATTAGTTGACACCGTCCAAAGATGCATCCCTGACGATCGCCCTTTTTCGTCAAGTTGTAAGCGGAGAAACCTGACGCGAGTAGAACAACCATGCCACGGCTTCTCGACAGGGACCTTAGGTACAAGTCGTGTGTCCTAAACGTAAAAGAGAAGCTCCCTAAGGCTCATAAGACTAGGTGATACAATTTCTATCATTAACTGTTTAGTCCCTTTAGGAATACAAGAGCACTACTTGATTTTTTTCTAATAATCAAATTTTTATCATCGATGCAAGAGGCAACCGCGGAAATGATTGCTAATTCGTTTACTGTTCAAAGAATACAAGGGATATAGTTTTTGATTAATGTGAGAGATTAATCTGAGAGTGATGTTTGGTAAAGGTCATATCATACAACAATATTTTTTCCCTAAAGGCGAACGCATTAAGAAGACACATTTATGTTTTACGAGCTGTCGCGCGACCGTGTATAATGAAGTGTCTAAAGGAAGGCCACAGGTCTCCAAGCAAGATGGTACGCACGCTCGTACTAACTGAATAGCGCCGGGATGACTGCTCAAAAACATGACCGTGTTTTAAGCACATGTGTACAGTTCAGATCTGAATTCGCTGGATTATTATATCTATATATATATATATATATATGGTGTTGTTGAGGAAACCAAGTCGTGCTTTTTTAAGGAGGCGTTCGCGTATGTGTAAAAGGAACATTCCGAACAAACCTATAATAAATTTAAGTTCCAAATTAAAGTTATAGTTACAATGAATGGTAGCCATATTGAATAAATTTGACCGCCACATGCAGACCACTTCGTTAAAATACCCGTTTTTGTTTAGATACAGTCTTAGAAACAACACGTAGGCAAAGCCCAAATTCAGGTGAGCCACCGCGTATATATCCAGTCGACGATCTCGATTGACGAAAACGTGCTGTTAACTAGATAAGACGCTAATTATTGGTTCATTTGTCTATAAACGTACGGTATTCTTTATCAACAGTGTATAGTATGGCCCCAAATCAATGTACGCCACATAACTTTTGCCAACGCAACATACGCACCTGTTTGGTCACAAAACGGCCCGAATCAGGTGTAAAAGTATAACGCTGCTAGGTACAAAATATTGTCAAAGGTCCAGCATTAGCTTGATATTAAACAATCGGAACGCCGTTTAATCAGTTAGTTCGTTTGTGTTAGTCCTACATCGCTCTGGCCTTAATCTCTGTGAAGTCTACTTAAAACAAAGACTTCAGTATTTCATCTAACACTGACAGTAGAAGCAAAACATCATTAAAAGCCAGCACTGATCTTCAGGAATCGAATATTTTATTCCGGCTCCTTTACTATTAATTACTGCTATCTTGTTAAGGAAATGTTGTATATATACAAATAAAAGGTTGGCAATCGTGATAGATTCAGTGGCCTACTACGCCGTGGCCTTATTATAGTATCAGACATCGACAAACCGATATTCTAATCTCACCTTTAGCAGTATTGTTTGTCTACGATGACAAAGTGGCCCACGTTGTTCATCGATAGGGGAGTAGATAATCTGGCGAGCAGGGATTCGATGGTAGGCGACTCGGCGTCCAGCGGCGAGCATCCAAAGGAAAACGTCTGGTAGCGAATGCTGGGCATCCTCGCAGATGTCCCGCAGCTTTCTAGAGAACTGCTGTGTCGTATGAAGTTTCTCTTTGAACGAGTGCCGATTGAGAAGAGGCCGCATAGCACGGGCCATTGTGCCCATATGATCGATCTCGCGCTGACAGTGTCGCTCCCTTTGCCGGTCCAGTTTGCTTCGCTGCTTCGGTTTAAAGATGAAGGACAAAAACGGGGCAAGATATCGCACCTCTGATTGAAGATATACACATCTCGGTTTCATGCGGATTGCTACTTACCATGCCCGTCCTTTCAAGATACGCACGCGACTCATATGCTTGCTGTATCATGAAGTATATACGTAGAGCTTTTCAGCTGGGAGCAATGCAATGATCATTCCGAAGCTCATTTTTTTTAGTATTTTTAAAATGTACAACTTTTGCGCGTAAACCGTAAAACACGTTTTCAGCTACGCAATAACCAGGTCAATGCCCCTGGTCTATTGATTACTCAATTTTCACACATTTCACACAACGTACCTAACTGTATTTTGCGTTGCCCGGCTAAATTCGCAAGTATTGTTTTGCTAAGTTAGATATATCAGTTAAAACCGCTGCGTTGAAGATCTAATCTTCTAAAAGCCAAATCTTTTTAAGGCCGATACCCTTTACAAAGGCCAATTTCCCGAGACGATTTTGTATGAAGTGTACGATGGAAGTGATCCTGTATTAAAAACGTAATAAAATGTGATATGAATAGCATGATAAAAGTTGTGCAGCGAAGCAGTCAATAAAACTTTGTTCCAATGACACACGATAACCGTAGAACAACACATTTTCAATTTCCCAACGGAAGCCGAACACAGTTACTATCATGTTCCGTGACTTACCTTGGTGCTACTTCTGACAGGATTTTCTTGCTTGTAGTGCTGCAGGTAGGCAACGCAGTCAGCCGACAGCTGCTCCAGGACGCCACGCAGTCTCCGATCGGCGTCGCCTCGTTCTAGTCGTACCATTTCTAACACATCGCTCATCCCAAAATCCAGTCGCTCGAGAATCCTGAGGTTATACATTTTAAATGAATTTCGAAATATGCAAAATGACAATCATGGACATTAATACTATAAGTGTCGATACCATGTCCTCTGATTATCACGAACTTTATTTGAATATGACAAAACTGCCGATGTCTTGGGCAACAGTCAGTTTCTATGAAAATTACCGACGGGAAATTACCCTGGTCGCATGGCACGAACGCATTCAAATTAGGCTTTTAACTTCTTGACGTTTATATCAGCCCTGGACTAAAGATAATTAGTTTTTCTAAAGTTCATTATAGAACCCTAGTTACCGTTGATGACTATCTGCGAATAGCGGACATAGTATCGAGCTAGACGGGATGTAGAACAGCAATCGAATCGTCGTGCATGAAATTGCGCGTGCGTGAAATGAAAACATGAAATTAACAGGGGATCAGACAAGTTAAGGATACGCAAGCTATCGATAGATGGCGTTAGCGAAAACGAGTATACTAGGACCATGTATAGGACTCAAGTATAGTGTGATAGTATAGTATGTGCACAAGGTTGAGAGTAGGACTTGCTCTACAAAGGAACGCCACTTAAAACTGTAATACCGATATTTCAAAGAAAACCGATAGGTTACATGAGCGATCAATAATACTTAGTTATTTAATATATTATGCTTATGGTAGAATTTTTTAAAGTTGAGCTTCTCGCTAAAGTTCATTTGAAATAAGTAGATTTGAAAAATGGCCGATTATGCTATATACATCATTACTAGTTTGTTACTACTTAGGCATATGGATAAAAATACCATATATTTTCAATGCATTACTTTCCTAACTAGCAATAGACATTTTCAGTATAGGCGTCATCGAAGAGTTCGGTCGATCATTTACGTAAATATGGTATAGGCATGTTTTCATCAATATGATGTATGAAACATATATTCTATATATGTCACCTACTGAAACTCATCTATGATGGTATACAAAACCTGATCTTATCGACTAGATGACAACAGCAGCCATGATTTTCAGCGTAGTCGTAGAGCCAAAGGAAAATAGCTAGCTAATAAAGAGTGGACTCAGCTATTTTTACTAAAATTTAACCCTAACTAATTTCCTAAACGGGTTTTGTAACAACATCCTACGACGAGCATTCAAAGCGTTCTGCAAAGCCCAGATTCAAACTTACTACTGTTTTACGGCAATATACAAAATTACGTGTGTTTTCAAAGATGGACTTAACAATGCTTGCCGACTCATTACCAAAATGACTTGTATTTTTTTTATATCTTACAATAAATCCTTCTTCAGGGGGGGGGGGGGGGTAAGTTGGGATCATATCGTCGTAGGCTATACCTACTGACCAGTATGCAAACTAGGAGCTTCATCATCATAGAATACCGGTCACCCTAATTTGCTTTTCATAATCAGAATTTAAATACATTTGTACATCTATTTTAGAGCGATAACCTAAACACATTGTAGCGTGTTAAAAAACCTTTAGGTTAATTTATCTGCAGCCCATAAAGGTCGATGTGTCTATGATGTAGCCTATCGACATGTAAACTTTTTTCTATTCTTTTTCTAGCGTGCAGTGGTTAAAGCCAGCAGTGACGTCTCTCGTTAAGTCAATCATCTGCAATCGCCGCGTCGACGTGTGCAAACACAGTCAAAATAAGTTCGACTTAGCCTATTCTTTCGACCGTGCTAGCCACACATGATTTTTGGCTATTTCGTGCTTATATGCCTCGTTGTCATGGTTACCATCCTTCAACAAGAGTTTCGTTGGTGTCCGCCATATTGACCTGCAACATGCACTCATTGACCCTTGTTGTTTATGTCCCGCCCTCATCTTGCTTCTTCTTCTTCTTCTGTTACTGGCTTCAACCATCTATACCTAGTTTGGCTTCGTATTCTAGTCATTGTCTTACCCGCTCGCTAGTCACCAACGGCACAGGCAGAAGCCACCATTGCAAATACCACACTTAACCAAAGCTAATTACAGTGTGACGGGAGCCATCTGCTTTTCCATAGTCCCTCCTGGAGTCACCTGTTATCTATGAGATACACGTCTAGAGGAAAGTCCAGCGTCTTCTTCCAAAACCTTGCTTTGTTCCCTTTTGCCTCTCGAACACAAAATACCGCCCTGAGTGAAGGGCCCAACCCAATTACGTATTTGCAGCCATTGTCTATCGAATTAGTCGAGAAAATCAGTTGCTACGCCGACAGGACGCGGGGCAACTGATCTTCTACTGATAAGGCCTTTTGGGTAGATCACCGGCAGAATCTGTCTTCTCCAAACGTTCTTTTCGAATTTAGCTTCATTTTGTTCTGTATACTGTAGCTCAACACGACTAGGCGGGACTATGCTATTGTATAATACACATCGAAGGCAAAAACAAGCAACAGACTATTCTCACAGTGAACCCTAGATATCGCATGTATAGCCCAACCATGCAATTTAAAGCAAATCTTGCCTTCCTTGTATTATAGTAACAAAAATATATCTGGGTCTTCCTTTTACAACAATGTTGAAAGGTTCAGCTTCTATCGGTATCGACGATGAGTCAATTTATATAACACGGTGTATTATCTTCACACAATTCTTGTGCTAGTCAATCGACAGAGACGCGTGGGCTGTGTGGTAAGGCCGCAGCCTTAAACATAGCTAGCAGTTACCAGTCCTCTAATCACAAGGCAAGCACGATTAAGACTCACGCAACGGTATCGGATCCAAAGCTTCCACAAACGTATTCAGAATAATTCATAGGCAGATTAGATAGATAGATAGATAGAAACATTCCACCTCACACTATCTTATTAAATGTACATACAATAAATAGCTATATCGTACTTTGAACGACTCACCTGTACAACATATTTGAGAGATAGAGTCTTCGTCTGTGATCGGGCCAATTACTGCGAACCCAAATAACGGGCTTAACATGTCCAAATGGCAGGTTAAGGTGCTCACTAGGCTCTGGACCCAGAACAGGTTTCATTGCCGGAGTCGTCGAACACCATTCTGGTTCAATCGACTCTTTTGAGCCTGCCGCACTGGATCCACATTCGCCGTCTAGCGTATTGCCCGCGTTGCCTATGCTTAGTTCGAACTGAACCGGTTTGTCCTGAAAAATGAACTATCCTAAGTCTAACATAGGAAATAGATCTAGCAAATCATATGCATTAAACCACTATTCGTAAACATTGAAAAATTGTTTTGAAAAACTCACACCTATTCATCTAATAATTAGTACTCTAGGTAGCTTGAACTAGCGGCAAACCTGGCCCTATTCTATACTATTAGACCGTAGCGTGTGTGTACCTGAAATCGTTTATCAATCATGTGTGCTTCCATAACAACTGCCGAAAGGAAGAAGTCTGCGCTAACAGCCTGACTGCTATCATCTGCAACTGGAGGAGCTGCTTCGACGTGAACCGAGGGAGGCAGCTGCATTACGGCCATATCTGGTAAGACCTGCGTTCGTACAGATACAAGCAGGCGACCCCTACAAAAATGGTAAGTAAACCATGACGGGACAAAAATCATTGACGAGGAATAACTAACTTATGGCAAAAAATGCTGTCCGTGATGAGCGAACTAAGTAGGTTGCGTAAGAAAAGATCAAGGTTTTACTGGTCGCGAATAGATAGTTTATGCCTGCATCAACACTAGTTGCGTCGTCTTCATCTAAGTGTCCCAAAAACTATACAATTAAACAACAGTATACGATCGTGAAAGCTGGAAACATTTTCTGAGACTCATCGCAGCCCAGCTATCTGAGTAAGCTTCAGATAATACCTTCAGTTAAAAACCTTTCTCTCTGATACTCATGTATTCCGATAGTTACGTATTTATCTAAATGGTTAAAGTTCAATTTTTAAGACAGAAATTCCATGTTTATTCGGAAGAGTTGGTTGCAAACCAATCAGCGAAAATCTATAGGAGTTAAAACAGACAGTGACCCTTCGATCGTGTTTTTGATGAGCTCATCATCTTGTATTGTTCGATAAAATGACAAAAAAACATAACAATAAATCTATTAGAAATCAAGGACAGATTGAGAAATCATAGAAAAGAATGCTATAACGTATTCAAGCGTCAAAGATCATTAAAACGCCTGAGACAAATCACCTTTAACATTAATTTAACTACAGACTGATTTAAGACATGGATTATTTTTGAACATGTCTAAATGACGGAGAAGTTGTACCAGCCAAGATTCGCTAAGCTACGACAAGTACCTTCAATATTATACACGTTGGAATACTAAGATTTGCAATTAATGGCCCATAGTATATTAGACTCTTATTTATTCTAATTTTTAGTATCCCACTGATTAAGTTGGATTAGCGATACAGCCAGCCAGCCAGCCAGCCAGCCGTACGACCCATTATGTGCAATAGATATGCAGATGTGCACAGGTGCGTTGTTTACCTGTACATGACACCTTCCGCCAATCCGTCGTTCAACGGAGCGTGAGCACTCTCTCGCTGGAATACCGAATCGCTACTACGTGCTGATCCGTAGAGGTAAATGAAGCATGGTCCAAATGTCGGTAGAAAACCCTTATCGCCATCGTTTGATATCTGTTCACAACATAAAGCATACTTAAGAGCTGGACGTATTTGCGCGTCATGATTAAGCGAGCCACGAATACCACCAGCGTTCGGCGCAAAACTTTTGCGTAGAGAATTGTGGCTGAAACGAGTTGAACCTCCGTTCGATAGAATTTACTAAACATGAGGGACAGCGTGCAATAATGTAAAATGTGTTAATGTATATGTAGACTCGCGCCTATTCACTTAATTAATGTGATTCATTACTGCCACGACTTATCCAGCATGAACAGTAGCTTCTTGCATTGTTATTACCCCCTTTTGAAGTTATTTCCCTAAGCAATAATATAGCCAGGTTCGATTCGTTTTGCGCATGACTAAACAAGCTCCCACCTGATTTTAGACCTATATCTCGTTATCAGGCTATTGTAATTCTCGTTGTTTCATTCGGTCAATCTATTAGCAGCGTTTCGCGTATGATACTTACTCTGCTTTACGTGTTCCATTCACCCATTAGAATATTCCAATGCTCCTGCAAATTATTATTATTATTGTTCTCTATTACACCCAGCCTAAATTCATTGTTTAATTGCACCCTAACAGGTGTCCGTTTTGCTTCGTTAGATCCTGTTGCAGTTACTCCATTATGCTATGGAAATGACCTATTCTGGGTAATAGATCGAGCGATTGAAAATCCTGCTGATGCTATATAATAATAATAATCCATGCTATGTTGAAACTAATCTGTTGATATGATGCACGATGCAACATTGATGTTAACAATATGAAGCCGTACAAATTGTACGCCACTTATGCATCTAAAATTAATCCACTCGGTGACAGTTCGAAAATTCACCCAACCTAAACACCGTAGTCATCCTCAACCTCTTGTTGGAACGTTGTTGCAAACTAGATGCCATCTATGTTTCTGGTTTTACACCGTTAGGATTTCCATTAGACGGCTGGCCTCCTACACGAAACCAAACGTTTCCATGCTCGGGTCCAAACTTGTACCACAACGTACCCCGATACCCTGCCGCATTTGTGCTGTTTTTCTATTTCAATTAACCATATGTTTCAGAAAAAAAAATGCTTTATCCTAGTAAAAAATGTGAATCATTATGGATCGAAACGGTTCAAATTGCTGCACACATACGATAGGCTTTATTTTACGAGCAACTCTTCCAAAGATGAAATGTTACTGACTAATAAAAAAAAGTCAGCCCACCACTAAAGAGACGATTTCGATCCCATAGACAGACATGGAGCTTTAGAAGTATGCAAATGAACTTTGGACAAAAAAGAACAAGCTAACCATCTATTTAATCATCCCAATGGAAGTTGTATATTTCGGGTGTGGCACACTTGTTCCACCGTTCTTTTGGTTCTCTAAGCATTTTTCCAATTGCCCCGGGCTCTTAATTAATAATTTTTTTTTTAATTGAAGGAAGAAGAGAAGGTCGCAGAGGGCTAAATCTGGTGCATTCGGGGGCTGGAGCGAGTTTCTTTGCAAAAACTGTTGTAGGAATTATGAAGCGCGAACCGGTGCATCGTAGTGATTTGTTACACCGCAATTACGGTCTCTGACATTTGACAGGTTCGGACAATCTTCTGAAAACCTTTTCAGATGCCTTTCGATGATTGTGGGGTCATGGTGAACGATTTTTCGACGATCGAACGAAACCGTGAGAAGCACCTTCATTTTGTTGTCTAAATTGTGCTACTTTCTTCGGTCGGCGCTCGTTTTCAAACCTGCAGTCGTACACCCACGTATGATCATCCATAGTAAGGTGCTCAGGCGAAATTAGCAGTATCAAAGGGTTTTCCGGATGCCACTTTTCATGGATATTCGTCTGGTGGACATTCGGCTATTTCAGCACAAATTTTATCTTAATAGTTAGTCAGTTTGTCTGACAATAGCCGATTGAGAGCTATATGTTTTCTGCTAGCTTTCTTATGGTGAGTCGGCGGTTGGTAGGCGCAAATTGTTTCACGTTTAGCACTTTTTTTTGTCCGTGATCCCTGTCACAGGCCTTTCAAGATAGGGAGTACCGCTTTTAATTGACCCTGTCCACTCTCGAAACGCCTGAACTACCTGTTTACTTGAGCTTCGCTCAGTGTCTGATTTTTTCAACATCACCAAGGTGTCTGTGCAGTTAATTTTATCTGTTACATAACACCTAATACACACGCAGTACTTTATCTAGAAAAAATCGCAGAACGCCCAACACATAGACTTAACCTCATAGAAAATCCTCTAGATCGCATTGGATTGTTATGGAATTTTATCCGTATGTAGAAGAAGTTTTCGCCGGAACAAACATAGATTTTTTTGGAGCGAAATGAATGTTTAAACCTCGGCAAAAAATTTTGAGTAAGGTCATATACACTAATAACAGATACATGTGTACAAGGCCAATGTAGTAGCAATAATAATAACACTCGTAACATTTTAAGTTAGTAGCAGAACTGGGATAAAATTCTGCACAGCTGTATAATAGTTAGTAGCGGGCCGGCGAGGCCAACAAGCAATCAGCAATAGGTATAGATTAGCCTGAAAGATTATGTGTATTAGGCAGGCGTAATCGGCCATCGATTACGCCAAGCAGAGGAAAATGATTCATCTTTATCAAAATTATTAAGTTTCGGGTCGTCAAGCAAGCCTATCGGCACAGAATTATTCCCGAACCGAATGTCCGTAGCATTAGTAAATGATACAGATCAATTCCCTATTTTTCTAATTTATATAAATTTTCCATTAGACAAAGTGACACTGCACTCGACCAAAGAGTTAAAAAAAAAAAAAAAAAAAGAACTTATCGTTTCAGTTGAACGAAATTCACCAGCATAGTTAATACTTCCTAAGTTCTAGTTACAAATGGCGACAAATGTCATCTGATGACTAAGAAAACGCCGACCAACATCTCCGATTCATCGTTTAGTTAGTATTAGAATCATAGAATTTATGGCTGAGAGCTCGTCATTAAATCACTAGTTGCACTTTTAGCTATAACAAAAATTACAATAGTAATTATACTGTTATAACAAGGGTAGCACACCGTTGCACGTATTCCCATAGAGCGTACGGGCAGTCGTATACTAAAAAAGTACCGAAATGCCATAGTATCAAGGAGAACAGGAACGCTGAGGGGTGTTGTCAAGTGTCTACATAGTTTATGATTTGTTTTGCAGCTGTTCGAGCTCAACTTAAATAGTATCAAACGCTTCAGCAAACAGAACACGCTTGCCGTTTCAGCAGAGTTGGGAGGCTATTGATTTCCTTATGTGAAACAGTATTTAAGAAGCATATGTGGTGAGGCTTCACGATACAAATGGTAACTGTTCAACACAGGAAGCGTAGCCTGTATCCGAAAAATTTGAAGTAATTCATCTCATTTAGGCGATTTTTATTGAAGAAAATCGTACCGCTCGTTTCATATGATATAGTTATCTTCTCGCAAATATAATTAGCGTATACAGGTGTATTGCATTAATTATATGTTTGATGATGCCCAATGATCCATTTGGCTTGCTCATTGTAGTACAAAGGTTGAAGTTTAGTCATCTACTTCAGGTTCCACTATAAGCTAAATCGTTGTAATGGGTCTTAGTTTAAAATACTACAACAGTAATCGATGAACGTCACGTATCTGTTCCAGAACAGGCTAAGGTTTATCGAATGGTGCTCTCGTTTTTGATTTAAACGAACGTTTTAAGTTGTTCAGTTTATAGTAAAAGTAGCATTATCTATCGATAATCCATGATGCTTAGACAGCTCTCCATAAAAGAAGGAAGGCCCACAATGGGAACAGTTTGACATCTCCGTTTGAAAATTATGCCTATAGCGTAGTCCATATCTTGGCCTACCTAGCCTGTAATTGTAATTTATTAAAGTTTAAAAAGTAATAAATTATGAAAAAATAATAAAAATGGGATATATTTTGAGTGTTTGATTTATACTGATCTCATTCATCTTATTAAAATAAAGCAAAGGGGACAATGGTAGTATGAATATCCAAAAACCCAAATCTCCATGTTGTCAACTACTTGACATTTCAACATTTAACATGTTTCCAACATGAAAATGTAAACAATATTTTTAAAAAATGAAACAATGTTTATTACGTATAAGCACTAATTTACTTATTTTCAAAAAAGTGCAATGATGACCAATGCCAAAATAACAATGAGTTAAAGCTCGGTAAAATAAAATCCACAACTTCTACGAATTTAGCCATAGCTTCGAACTTCGTTTTTATGGTATATATAATTTTCGAAAAGCCACTGTAACAGATGAAAATAATAATCAAAACATAAAATTTCGATTTTTTATAAAATTATATAAAAAATGTTCACTTTCTTCACACCTGTTATCTGACTTTTACATATAGGCGATATACAGGTGACTTTTGCATACAATTGTAACCGAATCGATTTTTAAAGCATTAAACGAATTTAGAATTCAGACAAAATTTTACCTTGGAAATGTCGATAAAATGGGTAGCGATGACGGCGTCTTTGACAGGTCCGTTGTCGCGCAGCTGAAGTTTAATTCGTTGGCAAAGAGGCGGAAACATCTCAGTGAACACAACCTGCTCATTCCAAGCAGGCGAACAGCAGCTTTTCTTCACTGATGTCTTGCCCTACGCGATACGTAAATCAGGTAACGAATAATATCTTGATCAGTTGCTTCACAATGGACGTCATATGTATATACACACATAAAAAAAATAGGTGATCTGTAAGGTTCAATCTGTTCCTCATACTTACGGTAAGGCCAGCAAAAGAAACTTGTACGTAGGTGTTGATGAGTTGTTGCTGGTTGTCCTGAACAAGAACTTTTTTCACAGAAGCCACGAAGTTACCTCCACTCGCACGAGGTAGCCCATCAGCTTCGTGCACTGAGACGATGTAACGTGCATGCTGTCTTTCTAAGGGCATTCCCTCTGGTAGCAAGAGATTTCTGCAGAAGGAACGAATCGCGCAACAAATAATGTTAATATAATAATGAGTAAAGACCACATGCTGACTATGTCATGTATACATTATAGGATTATGTTGTACCAGTCTAAAGTACTGAGCAAATGAATTCCTTTATATATATATATATATATATATATATAAACTGATATTACTCCGTTATTCCCCGAACTGAGGTGTGAATGATGAGTAAATCGCTACATACATAGTCATTAAATATGCAATACGCGGATTTCATGATATCTTTTGGGGAGTAGACGGTTACTACGAGCCATATGCGTTTTATGCAGATCATATCATCGAACTACTTGTAATACGGTACCGTTGTCCCTGTATAATATCTCTCTTATAATATCGGTATATAAGTAGTTGTTAAAAAAGAATCGTCTAGCGTGGGGCTAACACAAATATGTCCTAAGTATAGTCGTCTCTGGTTTTAGGAACTTGTTACTTAGCAAAAACCTAACGATATATTATACTGTATAGTCGTATTGTAGGTTGTAAATGTTACCCTCTGGCTAGGTGCTCGAGAATGTTGTGGAAGATCAAGCTGCGAAAAGCGTACGGATGTTTGCAAAATAGTTTTAGGCGCAATCACGAGTATTCATGCCCAACAGAGGATTTTCTTGCGTTGCTAACGCCTTGGCTCGACCAGCTCTGGGACAAGTTTGTAGAGAGTTTGCAGTATACAAAGATAGATACAAATCTCCGATCGAATTGAGCAGCTTTCCTAGTTGCTACTTTCTTAGTTGGATACTGTATAGCCCTGATCTTTCAGCCTTCGTCGTTTAACCAAAGCCGATTCTTTTCAGCTTTCAATTGGGAATTTAATTAAAAAGAGTAATTTAATTGGAAAATAATTGTACGAGTCGACTTCTGGTGTTTACAGGAGCGCAAATATCGTGAAGGCTACTTTTTTGGACAACATTTTGTTTCCTAATTCAAATTTTTAGCGAGTGAAATCCTTTCTTTCTTCTTTAGTTCGTGATTATGTTTACAATAATGTCTATGTACACTGCCGTATGATAGTTGCCCCATGCCTTTCTGATGCTGATGTAGTTGTAACGCAGACTGATTCATTATAGGAACATGTATCATCAAAGCCTCATAAGTCCGAAGAGGGGTTGTAGTGAAATGTCGTTCCCTATCCGGATAAGCCTGCAAACTAACCTTTTTCACCCGGCGCGCATTTCATTATAATGTCATTGGAACTAGAGTTTCTGTCGTTTAAATCGTCGTATATCAACGCGTGAATAGCCGCACAACAGGCATCAGCCAATACCTATTTGCGGCTACCACTAAACCCCCTTTTAAAGACGACTCTTAATTTACATAGTTCCATTAAAAATGCTTAGGATACAGATTCACTATTAGCTCTACAGGCCCTGTCCGTTTTCAACGGGATAGTATGTCGTTCAGCAGAGGTTCTGTCTACACTGAATAACGAAACTTTAAATTTTATGTCCTAAAATTTCGTGTCCGGTTTGAGCTCTATGAAGTAGAATCTACATAAGAATAGTAGACACAACGTAACATCAGACTTATTCCTATAATCGCAGTGCACTGAGGCAATCCAGTTGTTACCAAAAAGAAACAGAACTTGAACTCATAAAAGCACAGGCCAGCTACGAACATAAAGCTTATGACGCTTTGAAAGGTCACTGAAAGTCTGATTTTTAGAGATTGTAAGTACGACTCCGTCGCGGCGAATATTTTGAAACAAAGTCCAGTTATTCGTGACCAAAAACTAAAAACAGCATGTGTAATACGATTGCATTTACCGGGTATAGACACATGCTCTATAGATCAGTCGGTCGTACGTTTTGATTTGAGCTAATTATGTAATACAAAAACAAGTGGTCATTGTTAATACTAACACGGACGTTATTATTCAACATTCGTTTAACATCCGTGATATAGAGGGCAGAAAATTTACAGTATACTCCAAGAATAGATAATGTTTGACTCTTGGTAACCGCCGGCTGGGCAATGTAAATGGACTGCGCATTTCGTCACGATGTAACGGTTTCCCATGGACACATCGTCATACTCGTGACTTCGTTGCTCTTGCTCGAAGTAACGCCGGCCAATTTTTTTTTCATAGTATTTAATAAATTGTTGGTATCCTAGTACATCAGTCAATACATGCTGTCTTCGAAGATTTCGAAGAGGGCGGTCAACCTGCAAACATTTAGACCAGCAGGTTCGTGGCGTACCATCAAGGCTCGGAACACTTTTGTCGATTTTGTCTGGGCATCCAAGATCCGTAGCGCATAGTTTTTCGCAGTTTAATTCCTTCTAAGAGCTTCTTGCGTACCCTCTCTTAGGCGTAAATTCTGAACGATTTCACGCTTGAAGTTAGCGTTATTCCCAAATAGGCAAATTTGTCCACATGTAAGGCGACTTGATCAAAGTGAATCAGACTTCGCTACCGAATGACTATTACTATATCCGGTTGCTTTAGTTTAGTTAGTCCGTGTATTAGTTGCCGCAGCCATTTTAGTTGAAATCGATAGCGCTTATTGCAGATCGGCTATCTTTATATAATGGATAGTCATCCGCGTATGTTACGACTTCACTGATGAGTGTCTACTTGTTATTCGTTGTGGCAGTATGCGACGTTTATTATACTAGAGCCAGTTTCCCTAGAGAAACCCGTTTGTCTAGACTACGGATTGATGTTATTGAACCGTAGTACAAGCTTTTCGCCCAAAGTAGTTCTTTCATCGAAAGCTCATAAACACAGTATTGTTCTTTCCTTAACAATACGCTTTCAACATCGTCTGAGAATGTTGAGCAGGCTGATACGATCGATCGGTTTGTCCGAAATTCATCCGGCAATGTTTCTTTATAGCCGAGATATGGCACAAGTCGGTGTGTTAGAAGAGTTAGTAGAAGCTCATAAGTATTAGTTTGTTTTAGTTACACCTCGCCAGGGTGATACTTCTGTTGGTAATCTTTCGCCCTTTGGGATCAACGACAGTAAATCTTCGCTCGATGCCGTTGGTTTTCTTTTGGCACTCAAGCAAGCATTGGATAGGTTCATCCAACATGAAACCAGTAGAACTGCTTTTTTTGAACGGTTTGTCCGTTCCATAGGTTATCCAGACTCGAGGATCTATTGATCGCGAATCGCTGCCTTGCTTCGCGCAGATCTTGCACCGTGAAATCTTCCTTCAGCTGAACTTGTTAAGACCTATATCCTTCTGAGACAGAGCACTTAGATAATAGGCCGACAAGTAAGAGATGGTACTATGCGACGCGAATATATTGTTGTAATGGTTGCCTAGACACTTAGGGCTTATGACACAAGCTGTATCTACGCTTCGCGTGTTCCGCAACCAGTCGTTAAAACTTTAGCCCTCCTGCTCGTACTTCGCTTATTTTAATGTGTGCTTGTGAGTCTTCTGAGCGGCATAGACGTTTGTTCCAGAACTATACTATGCTGAAGCTATTCCTTAGCTTGATACTGTAGGACTTTGCTCCTTAGGCATTGTCATTACATGCTGTAATACACAGTCCGCCTTTCCTGACCTTCCATCTTCACTCCAAATGACTCGACCTACTTGGCAGGCAAAGCGGTGTGCGTCCTAACATCTGAGCTTTGATCGTACGGGGATACTGCGACGGCAGTTTCTCCTCTACGATTCTATCCCAGTTTTTTCGGCATCGTGCTCTCTTTTTGTGGCGACTTATTAACTATGATTCCCGATCAGACTGAAGCGTATGAGTGATTACTTTCCCTTTGCTGAATTCACGACCTCCGCCTGGAAATCTTCTGCTAATTACAGCTTGGTTCGTTTACTCGAAAGTTCCATCAAGGGTGTAAGAGGCAAAAGCAGTTCTGCCGTAAGGTCGGCCTTTGCAACGGAAGTAAAGACATTAATCACAAAACGCACGGACTTACATAGTATACGTGAGACGCTTGGTCCAAACGTGTATTGCTGGTGGCGATCAAGCGAGAAAATAGTTATTGCTGCTTTTTCGCTCGGTTCTTTTCTAGTGTAGTCAAAATAGCAGCCCCCGGTGGTCCGACGAAAATTGAAAGCGGGTTATTTCAATTCAGTAAAATATATATAACATTGGAGCTGTTCGCGCGTGCTTTGGCGTATCTTGATATTCCCAAATGTAAGTCTCTCTGTATCCACTAGGCCAATGTACTTTGTGAGTTGTTCGACGAACAGTACGATCTATCCTATTCGATATGGCCTCACATATCTAGCAATAATATTAATCTGTTCTTCTGCTTCAATTAGAAATATTTTCCTCCTACCTACTCGATGTGTGTACAATACAAACACATCGCCACTGGGCGGACTCATAATACTTAAGCGCGCGGCTGAGCTGTAAACGACGTAAGTTTTGCAGGATAAAAAATGTTTTAGAAGGGATAGCTATATATTTCTTCGAACGCAGGCCTGGAAAGACGCTTTAGAGAGGTCGCCTAATATCTGCAATTCTACTAGATGATTTTCGATACTTTTCCTTGCTCTGCTTTTGCAAATCGGAGCTATACGCGGGACCTAGAAGATCCAATTCTTATAATCGTCGCGCTGGTCTCTTGACGACATCACATGGGTACCTTGAGCGGCCCCTTCAGGCTTGCTGTGTCCTTCAGGTTTTTCCTTATACCTACGACATGGCCTTGCATGATTCGTAGAACTAACGTCCAAAACAGCCGAACGTGGCAATCTCGATACATTTTAATGCGTGAATCAAGACCATTTAGGTTATTTTGCGAGAAAATAACGGTGCTTTCTGCTCGTAGACCCTTGCCTCGTGCTAAAGGTTAAGAGGAGACGTCATGACTTTACTTCGACTTCCTAATTTACAAATAGATAGTAAATCAAGGTTGTTCGAACATACAAGCTCTATCTACTCAAGATCACTATGGTCAATCGGTTCACTAATGATAATTATTATTAATATAATCCTTTCTCAAATAATTCGTATTCCCCTGGCAGATTAAAAATAGCATTTATCTTCCAGTTATATGGAAGTGGTAAATAAATCAACAACAGTCTGTGCGTATATCTGGAGAATATATGAAAGCAACGAAATCCATGATGCAGTTTATGGACCATACAGTACACAACATAGAATATATAAATAATCAGGGAAATAGGAGACACACGGAAACGATCTGCCGTATATATTGAACGTTAAATATTTATTATATGCACTTGTTTGACAGGTACCCAAGTGGAAAATAAGGATGCTATGTTTTCATGTGCTGATGACACCGATATAATCCGTATTCCACTAGAGATTTTGAAACTATAAGGATTTTACAACCAAACATACTGAAGTGGAGTGTTTATCTTGAGGTTATGAGACCAGTTGGTCGCACAACTAGACACAGGAAGCCCTGAATTGAATTTTTAGAGTCGAGGTAAAGAACGCGTCAGTGTTACTATCCTAAGCTGCGATAAATGTCATTCGACAGGAATTATCTTAAGTAGTAGCGGGGTATAGGCAGACCTTTTTTATCGAGATACGCTTTATGGGTGCTCGACGAGAATGTATATAAACGATAATGTATTTTTAAGTCAGTGATAACGTACAGATAAGTACATTTGACGGATATAATTTTTTTTCAGGTACGAAAAATTTTTCACAGTGCAGTTAGCTTTTATATCAAAAGCTTTCTTATGTCAAGCAGTAGAACCAGCTATAGAACATTTGGGCCCATGCAATCGTACGCTCGCTTACATACGCCTGGCTTCACAAACAATCAACTTCTAACAGTAGTCCGTAAGATCTAACATAAGTAAGGAATTTTGTATAACTAGTCAATTGAAACCTGTTCCACCTTTAGTAAGATCGCAGAGGGCCTGCGCATCTGTGAAAAAAAAAAAGACAAGCAAGGTCTTGGCTGTAAAGTTCCTACATTTCGTGAGGTTCAGCTTCTTCAGCAGCGAGTGACAAAACCAGTAAATGGATAGTATTATCCATTTTTTTGGGAAAGTACCGGTAAGAATCTTCATGACGGTGATCAGCCTGTCAAGAGTTCCATATCAGTTTGCTGCAAACAATCAAATAGATTCCGTATACAGATGTAACCTCGGGAGGATCTAGGGCAGCAAAGTTAAGTCATCAAAGTTCTGCAAACTTGAAGAAATCAATGAGCAGTAAAAAGTGATATAATGCTAAGTGTTTCTTATCTAGGGATGCTCTCTTTATTGGTATCAGTTAGGACGAACTGACACCGGATCATAAGTAGTTGTTTCAAACAGAGCTCGTTCGTCATAAAAAACGGGCGCAAAAAACTACATGACCTAATTATTAGTTCTTCCATCGGTCTAGAGAAATTATCGTTCATCAGGAATCACCAGCCTAATGTTCTCACACAAGTTTTTCGACGTCCTGTTGAACCATGAAAAAAAATATCCATGCATTTATGTGGTGCTAGACTGAGCAAACAAAACAAAAATAGGTGGAACGCGATGTGGCGGAATGGTTTAGAAAGACTCTACTGAACTTCTACCCTTCGATATCGTCGTCCTGCTCGGCATTGGCGGTGTTGCCACCTCTCTGACTCGCCGGCGGTTTGGCAGCTTCACCTTTTCCTACGACGGCGACGTCACACTTGACGTATCCTTTCGGTCCACCGCTCATGTCGTCGGGATCCGTAAGCACCGCCCACTTGTGCCAAAATTGGTGGTCTGCAATAGACGGTCACTATCGTCAAAATAAAGGGCATTGTACTCAATCTCCGTCAACAGCCTCGAAGCATTATCACTGTTGTTTCTAGTTTTCGAGTAGGCTAATATAATCAGATAATCATGTACATGTCTGCCGTACGGATCATACAAACATGTTTCTATCTATTAAGTGTCCACCTTAGTCCGCCTTTATAGAAAGCTACGGGAACTGAAAATTGTACCTAAAAAAAAAACAAACATACATTATTTTATGCTCCATGATACTTATTCTGTGAACAGTTAAGTGAGACTGTATTGGTCAACCCGACACATGAGTTTGATATGCCTTCTATGCTATCGAGCGCATTAAGGTGAGTAATGACATTTGTATCCTTTTGGCGAACATAGGATCGTTGTCGACTAAATAATCACTGTTGCGCCTAAAAGCACTAATACCAATAATCCGAGCTTAAAAATTTTTCGTGACCCGGATAAACAAGGTGGCGAAGGTTTACTGCCTAATTCTTTTATTTCGGCTGCAGTAAATTGAGATGCTTTTTTTTTCTGATTCAATAAAATCCAGCTCCAAGTCGCGATTTACCCACCGGGCTGACGGAAGATCGTCGCAACATCGAGCTTAAAGCTTCCGATAACTTTACCCGAGCGGATGATGTTGCGCGAGTGGAGGGCTGTCAGGGTGACCATCTTGTCGAACAGCACCGCCTCCGCGCAGTGGAAGTCAAACACAAAATACTGACATTCAAATAAAGCCATAATGTTAGAATAGAGTAATGGCTACGTAAGTTTCTTCTTTCCTATCATTGTTTGCCCAAAGAGAATAAAAAGTGACTATTCTGTTCCCTATAACGAAATAGATCGGGGATGTTCTGATAATCAGTACCTCGTTGTAGTAAGGGCAGTTTGTCGACTCCTTGACGGAGGTATATTTCCTCTGATCGGCCACCTGCACGCAGACAACGGGGTCCATGTTCAAGCCGGCCAGGTGACGTGCCTCGATGATAGTCACGCAGATCTGTCGAATTACGAAATGCGACAGTAGACATATGCCAGCGCTTTGAGAAGAGTGTGAGAAGAGCGACCAAGACTATGGGATCCGTCAGGCTTTGTTTTGCCATACTATGGGCACTGGGATTACTGCAATTTGGTCTATTGATGGATTACCTTAGCTCGAGACAAAGCCCATTAGGACAATGTCTTATTTTTATTAACTACAACAGACCACGACTCTCATCGTGCTATAGATTCTAATTAGTACGTGTGTAGCAATAATTCATATGTAGTTTTTAGCTACATTTACCTGGAAGTCCTGAGCCTTGAGGGCATCTCCCTGTAGGTCAGCGGGCCGGGTTTTCTTAACGAAGACGGGACTTGTAATGGCATGCGCATCGTCCGTGTGGGGACCGAGGCGGCCGCCCGCAGCCCACATCTGTAGGGTATTGTCACTCATGTGCCTCAAAATACTATGCGCTGAAGCATAGTGTTCGGCGCCCCCGACTGGACCCGCTGGACCCATAATCCCTCCAACTGTCAAACTGCAGCCTTCCGCCTTAGTCCCATGAAAAAAGGTCAGAAAAAAGCGGAACATACAGAAATAAGTTGTTGTACAAGCAGCACAATAGTATAGGCTACATGATCCCCATAACAACCATGGAGCATGTAGTTGAAACATCTTTCTGTAGTAACTCTGCATTATATTTATCTAGATCCAAATGTAATTGTCTCCTAACCCGAGTGGCCTTTTATTTATTTCTAATCTACCTGTTCAATTTATTCATCAGGTAAATTCTATCTAAAATAAGCTAGTATATGAAAGCATAGGTTCCTTCAAGGCGCACAGCGTATAGACACACTGTCACTTGTTTATGGTTGGCTGTACATGTACGTCTTGACAATTATGTCATTCGAGTTGTACACATTTTGAGAAAACAATCTATATCCATAACTGCTATTTCAATAATTTCACGTTTCAAAAACCAAGAAGTAACTTAGTTAGCAGTTAGAAGCTAACCGAATATGCATCTTCCATATGCCGTAGTTCATGCCACTTTTACCCCGCTCAGTATCTGACAGTGGACAGTGACACGTAAAATAATGTCTAGTAATAATAAACTTTCTGTGTATCTATCATTCTCTTCAAAAACACTATAAAGTAAGAGCACAGTTGGCCGGCCGGCACTAAAAATAACCTCAGAGTTTGGTAGCGATACAAGTTGTTTAAATAATAGGTAACGGCGAGAGTTTATTATGTAACAATGCGCGTTGTCGACGACAAGGCGTGTTTGGGACAAGTACACGGTTATACGGGACCACTTATCTACGTTTTTAGCCATTAAAAAAAAAGGAGCAGTTTAGCCTGGCTAGTAGTTTGCGAGCATAATGCGTATGAAAAGTATTATCTTCAGAGAACAAAAGGGGGCGCAAGAGGCACCCTTTGCCTGAACACAGTGTGTAGTAACCAGATTTGTTTGGTACAATAAGGAATATCTGCATGAAGAGCGTGCAACACTTCTTTACGACGCAAAAGATGTGGTCTATAATTACAAATAAACCGGCTCATATATATTTCAGGTGCTTAGTTCTCAACTTATATCGAGCAACTTGAATAACCAATTTAACTAGCTAGATTCAGGCCATTTTTACTAAACCACAGACACAAAACGCGTCCGCCCTAAGGCTGATGCAGGCTCCGTCAGGTTTTTCTCCACTATCTCTTCTCATCGATCTTAAATCAGTATAGCCTTCTGCAATAAAGATAGCTTTATACGCTATACTTTATAAAATCATACATAAAAACAAAAAAAAAAGTTCCGTGAGCTTAAATGGACGCCAATAACATAACTAATGAAAGTCTACGGCATTAAACACCATTTATCAAACATAGGGACGTTAACAAACCAAATACTTTCATCCAAAAAGGCTGTCAAGTCCAGGTTCGGACGTTGTACATCAAGCATACATTTATATATATCAAATGCACATCTTTTTGATTATGATTTTGTTTTTGACCATAAGGATGTTTACTGTGTAGAGCGAAGTCTAGTTTACTTAGAAACAGTACTTCTGCTAAATGCAGCAGTCGTTTTGTTTTTTTCTGTGTGCTCTGCTCGGTAGGAGTTTTATCAAAGAAACTTGAACTGAAACTTCACACCCACCGAAAGGATAAAATCAGTGAGTTCAATGGTTCTTTGGGTATTCTAATCGTCTGCTGACCTAATAGCTTCGTATCAAGCCGTGAATCGAGCACTCCGGCTGAAACTATATATATCTATCTATATATATATATATATATATATGTAAAATGAAAAAATCGATAAAAACACGCTTCGAAACTTATTGAAACGTGTTACATATGCCTATTCTCGTACAAGTAAGATCTAATATTAATTTTACCATATGACAAATAAGCTTTTCAAGGACCCCACCGTACTGTCTTTGGTGGTATTTAATTTCTGTATCAGATACATTCGATAGAAAAATGCTCCCTTGTATTCGCCAATGACTCGCCGTTGGAGACGAAGATCTACAATCTTGATATTATACCAAAAAATTCAAAATTAAGCTTTCAAAGCCATTTCCAGCGTGAAATAAGGGAATTGTTCTTAATGTGTTTTCCTCCGGAAAAGTTTATCGCATGCCTTGCATGGCCGTATAGAGCACAGATATCGCGTATCCTACATACGAAGGATTTCGAGGCACCGCACTATATGAGTAGTTATATATTTCTCAACCCGTGTCAGGGAGAAGATTCCTGACACTGCGCTGTCACGGCCCATTTATTAATGGAGTAGCTTTACAGATGAGAACGCGGCGGACCCTCGGTGGGTCATCATACGTCATCGATTCTGCTTGAATTTCACTCGCTACGCTAGTCGCGCGAGCTAGTCGGCACTCGCATACGCTAAACAATACAGATCGGAATTAAGCAATAGTTCAATTTAGGCCATTATGGCGGCTTTGAGTAAAACATTGTACAGACGATACAATATGTCAATGCCGGTACCATTTAGCCAGTTGTCTGACTTAACCCAGACCTGTTGGCAAGGAAGATATTAAGTAACAGAGGCATCGAATTACGCTGATATACGAAAGGCTAAATAGATTCAGAGGGTTTAATTGTAGGAGGTTGTCGTTGGTGGCGAGGGCATTTTCCTCGTCGTCGCTTAGCAGTTACCACGACTGCATAGACAAACGAACACAGTAAAATGGGGCTATTGATTTTCGCGGCGTTGTACATACGAGGCACTTAATACATCGTTTCCAGCAATGTCTACTTATGCTGATCTGCATGACGCAGAGTTCAATTGTACGCTTATAGAACAAATACCGCGTAGTACAATAGTATAGTGTACGTCTAATTCTTCGGTATGATTCACTCAAACGGTATGAAACGTTGCCTAGTTTTTTTTTCCAATTGAAGCGAGCACCATTATAGTTCACTAACACTTTGACGGTAACCCGGTTATCCTGCTTTCTCAAAATCGACAAGTTCGACATCATGTTGAAATTCGGATGAGTTTCGTATTAAACAGTGGTCGAGATTTTGAAAAGATTGCACTGATAGCACACTTCAGTCGTAGTCTGTAAGCCAAAACCCAGAAACACCCGCGTTCAGACGAAGATCTTATAACTGAACGACAATTGCTCTTTGGTGATGTTCTGTTCCTGACTCCATTTTTGCGCAAATGACGCCAGATTAATGGACATTGCTTTATCGTTGGCATTCGATGAATACGATCATCTTAAGAATGACTTTATATAATTTTTCAACAAACTCAGAGGCAACGTTTGCAGCAAGCAACGTACTTTGTTTTGCTTAAATTAAAAAAACCTAGACGGATATATAAATAATGATTGTCAAAATGTAATACAAGTTGAGTCACAAAAAAAGTCCAGCAAGGACGTTTGGTGTCAGCATCGGGGTCGCCTGAAGGCCAGCACTGTCGATGACTAGCTGTGAAACAACCGGAAATAACAATTATCTTTGCAGGCCGTTACCATAATCCGCCTTTCCGTTCGCAAAGATTTACAGATTATATAGCTGCTCTTAGCTATATTTTCATGTTGCGTTTTTCACTCAAGTTTAGTACTGACGCACTATTTCAACTTTTATAGAAGGCCGCAGCAGCCTGTGATCTTGCACTGTGCAACCTGAAGGATGTGCCTGTCAAGTTTATTTCTCACACTCAACCCCATTCATTAAACACGGATCTACATGTGAAGTGAATTGACTTCAGTAGAATTTTTGCTCGCTTCCCGAATGAAAACTAAATAAATTGTGCATTTTATTCGATCAGAATAGAACCGTACGACTTCGTATGCATTAATGTCAACGTATTTGGCTACAAATCAATAACCCTGCTGTCGATGGTCATAGATCAGAACGTAGCTTCTTGATGCATGTGTGATTTTTTTGAAATTTTTTGCTATTAAGTTAACGAACGTCTTCGTTGTCGAAGTGGTCACATTCCCATATAAATTTCTACGGCAGGCTAAGCTATTATACAATGTTAAATACAACTGTGTTTTTTTTTTCGAAGTAGCTTCTCCGACCGACTTGACAGGTACAGTCCTCCTCATTCCCTAGCTCCGTTAGCTAACAGAGAATAATTTCACAATGTAGAAAAATCGCCCATAAATGATCTAATTCTAGTATAATTAAATTAATTGGGCGATTGAAATTAGGCCCAAGGTTAAGCCTGGTCTCAAATCTTGATTTTCTTCAATAATAGTCTAAACGGAGACATGTAGACCTGAATAGCATTCTAGTTAACCAACAAACCAAGTTACTGATAATCGATGTTCCAATTAAATCGCAGTAATTCGGGCTGTTCCCGAAGATGATTTATAGATAGGAAACATCTTGAGTAATATATACATATAAATAGAAAGTATATACCGTCTCGATAGTAGTGGTTGAGCAATAGCAACTTAAGGCTCTCAGGTGATCGGCAACGCATAAATCGTATCTGCATGGAAGGTTCTCTTTTATACCTCTTTTTAACACCATTTAGTGACTATATGTAAATTGTGTAAATCTCGTTATAAGAGAACCACTCATTTTCAGCAGTGAAAATTTGTGTCACAGCTAATATTTTTCTCGAATTACGTATTTGAAATCTACAAAACTTTCTTGTAGGAAGAAACGTTAATTACTTACCATATCTGACTTGGAAGTTGGTCACTTATTTAACGGTGTGCCTATGTACCTAATTTTTTGCCGTTCGTTTCATCCTTCAGTTTGTTATCCTTTTCAGAACTACGATTCCTAATTCTTATTGCCAGATGACCAAAGAAGGACACGATAGTTACCACAGCTTCTACAACAGGACTATTTCACATAGCACGATCCTATCAAAGTACAGACGACTGTACCGCGATTGATATTTGTGCCATTACGACCATCATAGTAACGAAACACTAAATGAAGATATATATAATAGAACAAATATAAGTACGAACGCCGCATGAAATACATTGTGGCAAAATGGCCCCTGCACTGACCTCGTCATCGCTTACGCCTGGCGAATATCGGCTTGTTTTGGACTTCAGTTTGATGATATTAGCGATATTACGCACTGTGCTCGACATGGACTTCTTACGAATCCTTTTTAACAAGGTCGATTTCTCACAAGCACCTGCAAGATAATGAGTATATTGAAAATAAAGGTCTGTTCTTACCTAGAACAGGCTTTCGTATATAGAAAACACAATACGCCTTGATTTGGTGCATCGCAATACAAGAGCGACAAATTAAAAAACTCACGGCTCTAGCAGGATAATTACACGGAAAGGAAAGACAAGAGGTTCATATTTAGGACAACTACATTCGCCGAATCGGATGTCTGTAGTCGCGACGGCAGGTGCCTGTTTAGTTTGGGTCTGCAACCATCGTCCAGCGTTTAACACTTGAAGCGCTACTATCTATGGGCATTTGCAATCAAATAACGCAAAAAGTAGGTAGATTTCATTGTGGTAACATACGGTCTAGCTGAAATAAACTTGATTATAAATTAGTTTGGATATTGCGCATGCATGTGTGTTTAGCTACTACTGAATTACTAAGTTCACAAAATTTTGTACGCATTATTGTGCCTAAGGTTGTCTTCTCCCACATTGTAGTAGTGATACTAGCGCGTTCACTCACTTTCAGTGTCCGTATCGCTGCTATGGCCTTGAGAGGCCTGCGCGTTCCGAATCGCCGCTGCATACTGTTTCTCCAGCTCCGTCAAGCTTTGCTCCATCTGCATCCGCGATAGCCACCAAGCGAGCAGCCGGTACATAGGAATAGACTATATTAGGTCGCTACGTCTAGACCCGAAGAACCGAGTAAGTTACGCAAATTTAGGAAGTTGGTTAATTAGCAACTTGAACAAGGCCGAGAATCTCAGACCTTGTGATGGTGTCGTTACAGCAGCGAACTGTGAACAAGATGTTTCAAGAATTCATTTATTTAATCTAGAAATACGTGGCTAGCCGCAAAAGCGAACTAGCTAACCCCTAGCTCAGCCCGAAACTCCCGATAGTTATAGATGTTTTTACCTAACGACAAACGACAAATAAATTCAAACAAGTGGCACCTAATTTAGCTTTTAAATTTGACTAAAAAGCTGGCCAAAGAAAGCGTAATATAAATGTGCAATTCTGGGTCTGGCATTTTTTGCTAGTGCGAAATGAATGAACTACTTATTTACAGTTACCCAATCTTCACGTTTTGGAGTAGACTATGTGTTTTGCTTCTCCAGCTTCTAGCTATGATATAGAGGGCTCAAATATTCCCTATTTTCGAGTTTAGATGTCAGAAAAGACCTATATTTACGAAAACTCTTAGTTAATAGACGTGTCTGTAATATCTGGTATTCAGAACATTGGATGATGCGCTGGTGTAGAAACTGTTGTACGAAGATTACGTCGCACCCGGCCTTCTTTCGGCTTTCGCATACACTATTCCTCTCTCCGTACCTGAATTTACATAGCAGCAACAATGAACGACGCTAATAAGTATGAGCATAGGATATTCCAAACATGATTAGAAAGTTCCTAGTGCTCCTTCTGAAAAGGATGACAATAAAGGGCCAGGAGTCATTGACATCCTGTCGATAACATCGAGATATACCAAAATCGACAATCTTCCTACAGGGCTTGTAAACTCATCTATCAGATATGAGAATGATGATTTAAAGCAATCAAGTTATTTAATAACGATTGATGTAGGCGCAATAAAAGTTTTTTCCTGACTATCGAACGAAATTCCACATTTAATAATTATATTATCCTAAGGTGTACAATATGGATTAACGAGTCAATAGTGTGTTGATGATTACGACCTCACAAAATATTCGAGAGACAAAAAAGACGGATTATTGCAGACGTTTTTTTGTTGGAAAGACATACACTCTTCTTCCTACAACCACTGCTATTACCTTCCATCTTCCAGAAATAAGAATATCGAAGACGCAATTGAACGACAATCTCTGTCTTCTTGTCCGTACAAAGACATTTTTCATCTCACCTTTAAGCTAGGAGCAGCTACGACTGGTCATTTCCAATTTATCCGTGAGAGCTCAATATCTCTTCCGCTTACACAAGAACAATGTACACAAATGTAAAAGCAATGATATATATATATCATTGCTTTGCATATATATATATATATGTTTCGGTTAATACAGGATTAAGTGTTGCTATCTGAAATGTATTAGATCTGAAAAATTCGCTAAATCGAGAAGAAAGGGGCATGATGGCAGATTGCTTGGCGCTCTATACTATGCTTTTGTCTATTGCTTCTTTGCATGGTCAACATATTGAGATTAAAATTCAGAGTCAATATGTGCCTACCCACGTCTGTACATGTGGTCTATCGTCTATGGTGTAGCACAAGCATACGCCACAATATTTGAAGTTTTATTCGGAGCTCAATCAGACATTGAACTATTCGCAGATATTTTGTCACACAGGACATAACTACGATGACATAGAAGCGGGGCCGCTTATTAATTAAACGTAATAAATATATAAAAATATAAATTTTCGGTGGTCGGTAGACTAGTAGCCGTTATTTCATAATGCTCTGTGTATAACGCAGAGACCTAGCACCTGTTTCGATATTCAATGCAGTCTTCAAGCATTATACCAGAAGAGACTGGAATCTTGTCTAAGCGGATTACTTTTAATTACGAATAGATTCACATCGGCACGGTGGCGAAAACCTATCTACTATCCGGTTTGCCTCTTTAGTTTTATAGAAAATTAGCGCTTAAGTGCCATGCATAAGAACACACCTAAACAATGTATTGTAACCTTAAACTATGAGGTTGAGTAAAAAATTCCCGCTGGAGCTGACAGATGACGCCAGCGTCGAATCGGCTAATTTTATCTAGCCGAAACTTGCTAGGACGAATCTTTTGCCTGTTGGCCAGGTGCCCTGCTCTCTCGTGGAGCTGTTTGTTATTAGAAATGGTGATTGAATGCATTTAGACAGAGCTTGGAAAGATGCCTTTTTTACTATTTTTCTGCTGGAAGAGTACTGCCGACACAAAAAAACGTTTTCGAAGTTAAACGTTAACTTGCAGTAAGCGTCAACGCTCATTTAATCGCCTAAGAACCAGAAATTTCGACTTGAAAATGAAATCAGGCTTCGGACAATTGCAAAAAGCAAACGACGACAAATTGCAGATATTCCTGAACTGGAATACGGCGGAAAGGTGCCAGCCCGAAAGCTCTGCACAGCTAGGAATAACCCAGATAATTACCGTCAATGGTTTGTACGCAGTAGAAAATATCGAGGAAAAAAGAAAGCGAACCCCCATGAACTTAAAGACACTGATAAAAGCTATTGCCTAATGATGTACCTTTCATTGCTTGTACGACAGAAGCTATTCACATACGCGGTTGTTACCTGCGATGAAATATTGATCTTTTATGACACCCTTCAGGGAAACCAGAATTGTTAGACTCCGCAAGAAAAATATGCTTGGTTGAAAGCTGTACCTTGACGTGTGATGGGACTGAGGCCAGCGTTATGCAATGAGCTAATGAAATCTCAGGAAAAGACCACTGAGACCGTTAACGCAAAACAACTGACCCGTCTGAGGCACAAAATTTACAGAAACAAACTTCAGTGGTGGAGAGCACATGCAAAGTGATATTGCTGCATGACAACGCTAGACTGCATACCACTTTGGTGACATTCAATGAGAAACTCTCGACGTATAAGCTGCGTATCACCTTAACTACAACTTACTTTGATCGGAGCAGCATAACCAAGAACTTCAGGACCGAGGCCTTGGAGAACTGGATGGCGAACGATACTACTTTGATTAAGATGTGTTCGAAAATCACAATAGATTGTAACGTCGAAAAAACAAAAACTTTCTCACTCGGCCTAATATTTGGGGAAACGCCAATTGGGTCGAACGACAAACGTTTGCAAGTAAAATATATACATAGACTATGTTCTCCCAGCTATGCTAACGCCTGTTTTCGTTTTTACCTGGTAGAGGGAATCGTTGGGCGCAACATAGTGAAGTTCCAGCGTGACCGCGATCGAGGTCGGATGATTGTGCAGATCGATGAGCGCATCATCGCAGATGACAAGGTGTTTTTGGGTCAGAAGCTCTTGAAGCACTAGACGATATGCACCCCAAATGTTCCTGCAGTGTTAGGAAATCGACAAAGAGAAAAATTTACTTTAGCGTGGGCCGTGTCCAAAGAAAAGGTAAGGACACAAGTATTTTCTGCGTTGTGTCAACTGTGTTTGTGTAATACAGGTTTAATATTATTGCTCGATCTCTACTAAGAATTAATTGTTGCTGTCTCTTGATTCGAAGACTATTCAATAAGAAGCGAGTAAAATAGAACGAATCTCGACCCGGAAATATTGAGCTCCGTCAACTGGCGTGTGTAGATTGTTACTGTTGCATCGTTCGATGCACTGAGACATCTAAATTATGAATGGATTTTCTGATAAGCCGATGCTTGAAATGCACTAAGTCTAAGGTACTCGCAAAATTCAAGTTGCCCCTGATATCTTTCATTCGACGTCTTAATACTTATCGGATCTCTAGGTAGGTCTAATTATGTATAACCTGTTATATATACAAAATAGATTCCTATCTTTAACATAGCGTTTGTACTCGTTGATATCTGCGACCATCACATGAATTTTGTCAACCGGGTTCTTAGCAGGCGACACGTCATGAACCACGAAAAATGAAAAAATTGGAGTGGTTTACGGAGGTAAGAGTTGTTGTATATTCGAAACTTACAGTGTCAACGTCGCGCTACAAGCTTTATGTTCATTGAAGGATTCGCCATCTGCGCCACAGACTGTTACTCAAGATTCCAGGGAAATTATTTTCCACTTGATAAACTGAGTTTCATTAAGGGCCCTATGCCAAGATGAATAATAATAATTAATATAATAATAATAATAATAATGTTTATTATGATGTGGTGGAAACTAACTCATCCCGGAGTTTACGGGTGTCAACACTCGGCTGTGATGCATATACAAATATAATATTTGTTAATTTCGGTAAGATGAAAGAATTGTAAGAACGCATGCTGTATGATTTCAGTGAGGATTCAGTGAGGACTGTTGTTTTTGGGGGCTTTCACGTCGCAACAGCGACCCATTTTTGCACTCGGTTGTCTAAGGAAATCTCGTACGACCACCATAACACCGTAACATCAGCTTGTGGATCCGATCGAGCCGGAATATTACCCTAAGCGAATATATAGCCCTAGTAGTTTATGGTGTCGATTTAGTGGTCTAGCGCAGGTGGTGTCTGCTTGTAGACTACGGCTGATATGACCGTCCTGGTAAGTGGAGAAGACTGGTAAAAGAACCATGCATTGCGCTATCTCGATTAGTGAGCAAAGCTAAACCACTCTGACTGTGCAACAACTTTTAACCTGGCAGGATAAAAAGTACTGTTGAAAAGTTACAGTTAGAGTCTTTTTGATATCCACCACAGTCACGAGGTGCCGCCTTCATTCATTTCAATGGTTCAAATCTCAAATGCTCTGAGATCGCTTTTCGAAATTTGAAAAACTCCCGTACTGCGGACTTCTACAGCAGCAGCAGCAGCAGCAACAGCAGCAGCAGCAGCAGCAGCAGCAGGAGCAGGAGCAGCAGCAGCAGCAGCAACAGCAGCAGCAGCAGCAGCAATATATAAGTTAGCATCTAAATAGAAAAAAAAAATAGATATCATCGATACTAATAGTGTGAACTTCGTTGTTAAAGAAGTTCCAAAAATCAAAATTCACTATTGTGCATTTTATATCGATCGGTATAGAAAAAGGTGAAGCTGTACGGCAAATTTAAGATTTCAATACTGTTAAATATTCGGAACGTCTGAGATACTTACAAGTTTGAAATTTATTCTTTAACTAAATTCTATACGCGACAGCTAACTATTTCGTTTTGTATTTTATCAAACTTTTACTGAGCAATAAAGCACAGCATTTGCGTGCTGCAAAGGCAAGCACAAAGCAGATTACGTTTTACATTGAGTTACGTTTCATAATCATCTTAGGACATCCGATTTCATATATGCACCCGTCCATATATCTTGCCCGATGTCAGAGAGTAACAAAAAGTAGAAAATTCAAGAGTTTATTAGAAATGCGTACACGTACATCAGACTATATATCGTCGAAAACGTGTCGTACGTAATTGCCTCTGAAATCGTTTCAACAACTCTGTTAGCGTAACGCATCATTCAGGTAAAGCAGTGTCGGCAGTTGTGTTTTGTCACATTGCCGATAGGCATGACCATATATCAGAATTTGTCATAAATAATTATTTATAACAACGTTCGTTATTTAGTCTACAGCCCGCTTTTTAACATTGATCTATAGTAGGGTTTAATGAAGATCTGGGCAGTTCTTACCAGAACGTGATTGTGTACGGTCTAGCAAAGCTTCATGTTCGGACAGCGAACCTTAATCTTCGGCCTGTCGAACTTGACAGTAACGTAACCGTAAAGAATCGGCCTCTCAAACCCTAACCGCAGTCCTCTCTGAGAAGAAAAATGTTTCGTTTTGGTTTTGTTAAATGACTAATTTTTTCGCACGAAATCTACTTAGCTATATTTTTGACCCATGTGATCGCTTTAATTGTTAATGTCAAAGATGCTCTATTTGATGTCGAAATAAAAACGTTCTGATAATTTTGGCGTATCGACCATTGCCAAACCTCAGCTTTCAAATGACATTAATACTAACACATATTATTTAGAAGGTGTTAGTATTAATGTCATTTGTTGTTGGAAAAACGGTCAATACTTTTTCGACAATCCAATACGCGTGCGCCTCCATTTGAATTATTGTGCAAATGTACAACAACACTCATCTGAGCGCTTCGGAAACGTTATTACTATGCCAGTCGAAAGTTCTATCTAAACCTCGTGCCTCGTACTCAAAGTCTACAACCCTACAAGAACAGCTGACAATTTTATTCAGTTAAAAAAAAAACTGGCTAAACAGCTTTGAGTGTATGGATACTATATTTGAGTGGGACGGCCCATTCCGCTAAAGTTACCAGCTTCTACTGCGTGCAATAACTAACCGTTCGTTATAGGATCTTGGCCTTTTTGATACTGTAGCCGGGAGATCCATTTGCTATATGCACATATTGTAAAGACACGCATAACATATATATATAGGCTTCACCTCCTGACATCGAAAAACCACACATAAGTCAGTCGCAGCTTTTATTGCCGACATCCACAATCAATGGATGCTAACAAGGAAAATTCTAACGAGATAATATTCCGTCTCCGTAATGGTGTGCTATTAAGATGTTCGCCTACTGAACATAGGAACATGTACTTCCGGAACAATCAGACATTCCAAACAACACCTAGAAACAGTGTAGGACATAAAAAAGTATAATTTTTTGTTTTCTGGCCAGTAACTATTTTTAGGTCTGCCGTAGAAAAATTGAATTAACCATAGTTTATAACAGTCGTGTATTTACTTTTAACTGTTTATTTCATCGGTGTCCGTTTTATAATTGGGCTAACCTGTTGGCTCCAGCGATGTTGTATTTGCTTTTGTTGATTAAATGAATGTCGAGGGTCTCGTGAGCATCGATAGGCCGGCCCATAGACCACTCGAACACTTCATCAAAGCGCGCTTCATTCTGATCGACTCCGAGAGCGCATATCTTTGACCGATACGACACACCTGCAAAATGGAATAAGGTTCTAGTTTCAACATCATGTAATTTCAGGACGATGGTACAAGTTGAATATTGACGTATTTGTAAGTTGCATGGCCATGCCTAGTGGAATATTCAATTCGTTCATCGGCCGTCTCTTCAATTTTGTTAGAATTGAGGACTCTCGAAAGGGACGTGTTGATATACGAGAGTGCCACTTTAAATCTACTCGTATAAAAATATCGAAAAAAAAAATCACAACAACCTATTGGGACTAGAGAGTCAACGACAATCTAGGCTCTTGATTAATAATTGTTACATGTATGCATGAGTCGTCCCTAAACTAAACCTGCGATATGGCAATTTTTTCTCTAATTAAACGCTTCAAAGTGAAGACATTGACATGTTGACGCCGAAAGATGCTTGGTGTGTATAAGCAATTCAGCAATCAATAAGTGAGTGCAATGTTAAATAAAAAAGCAATCAGCTATTTTGTAATGGTGTGATAGCCTTTGTCGAACCTCGTAAGCCGAAAACCCGAGTCGAGAATAAAAATGGGTTTGTGCGTTGAAGCTCTAGCAGAAGATCAATCTTATGAATATGAAATCTTCTAATAAAAAGCGCATTCAAAATTGGTCCACTTTTGTGCTCGACAGTTAGGTTGCTCGATAAGGCAGAAAGGTAACTAACTAGCGTATATATGTCGAAACTCTATATGGATATGTTATATGAAATTGCTTCTATGATTAGAACACTACTTGCTATAAAATTGTAATCGTGTTATGTAAGAGCTGGTAGAAGTGCTGCCTACATAAGTAGGAAGAAGGGAAGATTTATGTTGTCCATATAAGACAATAGGTCCTAAACGCGCTACGCTCATCTTTGAATAATAATAGTAACAAAGGTAGACATATTGCGAAGCAGCGTTTATGTTAAATACCTTAAAAATCCCTAGGTTGTTCAAAACGATTCCTCTAAATAAAATATACGAATAAAAGCATACAGTAGTAAAATTATATATTAAGAACGAGTACATGTTCGAAAGTAAGTGTGCGTAATTGACATTTTACAATAACTTACTATCTCTAAAGTTTAATTTAGATTCGAGGCTAGTTTATTATAGTTAGCCCGTTCTCATTCAGTTACCCACGTTTACTTAGCCAAAATCTCTACCAAGATAGATTGCTGCACGGTGACTTGATGCAGCATTGACCTACGAGCAGTTCTTAATAAGCGTAAAGGCCATAAACATTGATTTCCATTTATTGTTAGGAGTAGAAGGAAGCCACCATCTGTCAGTCCTTCCAAAGTTAGGCTACGATTCAAATACGATTCATATATAAGATGTCTACATAGGAGTTAGCGAGTACATATGCAGCAAAATGAATCTTTACCGTCTCTGGATTTCGAGTAAAGTGTGCACACAGTGGAGCGTGTAGAAATGAAGTGAAATGATCAATGCAATTAGAACTTACAAACTTCAGGGAAGATTAATGTTTGGTGTAACCGCATGCAAAATCTTCCTAGTACTACCTAAATAATAGTAGTAAGCATTTTTAAGGAAAAAAAAATACTGAAAAATGCCATCAAATAATTAAGCTTCGGCAGGTGTCCTATGGGACCATCACGAACGGCCTATCGTTCCCACGAACAATTACAAGTGAGTGCTATAAAGCAGATCCTATCACAGAAGAATGAGAATTACAATATCGAAACAATGCGTCTCTTCCGCAACTCTCCCGTCTTCATCTACCTTTATATGTACATTCAGGTCGAAGAGCATATGATCGATTTTTCTTCAATACGGATAGAGTTCAAACTATAAAATATATGATTTAACAGTTTAAATGAGAAGCAATCAGCAACTGAATGGGAGTTACGTTACTTCATAATTTCAACTTTTTTTTTAATTGAAATTCGTAGTATAAGGACCTCTCGCTGTATAAAAAAAAAACTTTCATTGTATAATAGATTCACTCTTTCAGTGTACAGTTTAACGGATACAGTATATCATCTAAAGTTGAACCTGACGAATTCGTACAAATCAGAAGGGTAAATCCACACAGCCTTTCCTATGCAGCATTTCCCAAAGACGTCAAAAGCGTCTAAACTAAGTGTTGATAGTGGAGAGATTACACAACTGGTCGCCTAAGCTACTATCTAGACATTGCAGTATTTACGACAATTTTGAGACTGGTAGGACCTTCTTGCAGCGGGATTTGTTGGCAGCGTTTTTCTTTGAACCCATGTATAGTTAAAGTAAAAAAAAAAAAAAAAAAAAACACATATTGAAAACTCTAGTAACATTTCAACTCGATTAACTCTGATTAAGAATATAACAAAATTAAAGTTCGATTAAAAAAAATATTTGATTGCCGTCGTTTTTTTACCAGGTATGCGATGCACGAAGTGTATAAGGTATGTGTAGACATGGAGAGATTAATTTGTAAAGGTTTCTAAAGGTTATACATGATGCTATTCATCCGGGGTCCAACCTTCAGTTTACACTTCTAGCGGCTAAGTGGTCTCATTTCAATATTCGCATTTTATTCAGGCAGTACTTTTGTTTTATATCTTATATATATGACGAACATCTTTTACCTGACATCAATCTTATCAGGAAACAATTCAAATAGTTATACTATAGAGAATATTCGTTATTTGCTCAAAAGCATAAAGGACGTCACGATTATAGTCGTAATTAACACTGCGTAGATCCTACTGCAGGAAATTTTATTTTGCAGAAAACATGGCTGTCTTCGGTAACTTCATATTCTCTCCTTTGCGAAGTAGGCCAAAACACATTGGCCGTTGCTTGTTCTCGAAAGCTCAGTACATGCAGCTAAACATGAAACGCATGTTATTTAATAGACACAGCATGTTTGTATGCTTCGATATACGTTACATTTCTTTAATACTGTTGCGGTAAAAACACGTATAGAACATTTTTATGTCCGCTTCTGTCTCATACCCTTCAGTAAGAAGTGGTAAGAACAATGAACGCCGTAGGATTTTTCGTGGAAAGACTAAACTTCAAACTATTTTATTGCCGCAAAAGTATGACGTCTGTGATTTTTGACAGTGAATTGTTTTTGGCTTGATAACAACCATTTAGCATTCTTTAGCTTTTCGCCGGTTTTTTAACAATGGCGAGTCCCCGACGGATGATAGTGTCATATTAGCTTTTGTATATTATAGGGAAACCGTGTTGAATTCATATTTTTATGCTCCCGCCAACGAATGTCCAGTAAAAAGTAATATCGTGATTTTGCTATGAATAATAATCATAATTGCAATTGATTATAACAATATCAAGACGGTGAAATCCAGAGGGTCTACAACGCTTAATTTTCGTTTGGATAAGTTCACATCAGCACAAACTTAGACCACCATCTCAGGGCAGAACTAAAGATTTTGTCGGACAGATAATACGTCTTGAGATGTAGTAAGCACAAACTTGCCCCCCAAACAAAATAGTGGTAGGCAAGTTCCCAACTAGTGTCCTTCGAAGTCGTTTTCTTTTTACCGGCAATGCGATCAAGGGATTTGATCTAATCCTGCGATATCGCTACCCAACCCTAATAAGCCCTTCCCTCTCCACACACGATAAACTTCATCTACTAAGGGACACTACTTCTTCCAGAAAAAAATCCTACAAGACGAGCTCCTGTAGAGCGTCGTAGAAATCCTGCATTCGGCTCATCCTCAGAAGCTGTTTCACCCCGCTTTCCATGTCAATAAATGCTTAGCAAATATTAACCAGCTGTGGATATATAATTGTGTTATTATTATCATTAGTTTTGTTCTTGCGTAGGAAATTTAAACAGGTTAGCTGAGGCGAGGAAAAGGTAATAATAAATAATAGTGAATCACTATAGGGTAAAGTACGCGTCTCGAAAAGGGCTAACTTTAAACTTCTGATACATCTATTCCGGCTTCGCAGTCCCTCTTTTCCTTGCTGCTGAGGAGACCCAGATCTGCCCATTAGCTTCGTGACAGGCGAAGGAGCGTCAATCCGCTTTCTTCTAGTCGACGTGGCTGACTAGTAGGAGCTGCGTTTCTTCATTTCCAGCATCTCATTAGGCGCATCGATGCGACAAACGTGCCCTGCATTCTCTTGCCCAACGACAGCATCGCGTATTTGTAGCAGCCTGTTTAACAACGTAGTAACATAATAGCATGGCTTTCCGTTTAAAATATTCTGCGACCCCTGAGGTATCCATTGAAGCTATTGACGATGGCAACTAGCTTGAGTGAAGTAATCAAAAGCTTTTGTTGAACTGAATCAAAGTAGTGCACATGCTTCTATACCTAATATGGGTATTTCGGCGTGGAGATTGTCGAAAACCCCTTAGAAGTTCGCCTGCTCCACATAATAGTGGAATAAAAATGCCCTTCGAGCTACCGTTAAGTGCTTTTCCAATGAATTTCTGATAAGTGCAATTGGAAGGTTATAGCATCTGATATGAACAATACTTTAAATGAACATTGTCTTCAAAAACAAGCTCTAATGTAAGAAGGTCTTTGAGAAAATCGCCAAATTAATGCAAAACATTTTTTTCTACGAAAAGCACCACCAGTTTACAGCAGTCGATGGATCTTGACAAGCTGAGTAAAAATGTAATATAATTAATTTTATAAAATTGATATTTCGGCGTGAAGAAGGCTAGAGTGAGTAGTTCTTTCGCTTAGGCGACACTTATATAGATTTTTTTTTACATGGAAGTCTGTGTTGAGAAGATAGTTCTTGGTGCCTATTAAAAACTCTCGACGAGCTGAATTAAAATGCAATACATGTTTAGGTAGCTAAATCTCAGCTATAATCTAAAGCTGACCAAAGGCTCTGAAGTTTGTAGGAACCGTTGTCAACGAAAAGGTGTTGGTAACTGGCTATCTCGTCAAGCATTTCTCAGACCTAAAATTGTTGATCCTTTTCTCTGAGAGCAGGCTTTTAAATCTAGGTTTAGTGCGATTGGATACGAAGTGTCATAGATGATGACGTTCTGCATAACTTTTGCATATCGAGCGCTCTAAAGTCTATAATAATATATTATTTGAATGCGGATAAAAGCTTAATATTGCTATTCTTGACCTTTTTGAATGTTAAATTACATGCTCGTAAGTGACAATTCGTTATTTTATATATGTCTCTTCGTTGTACAGTTATTCTTTCATTATCATGCGAAGTAGATAATGGCCTATTATTGTATTAAAGGATTTTCTTACCTTCATAATATGTTCTAAGTGAATCTTACTTAGAGTAGAGTAAATTTAAGGGAACTACTTTATAGTTAAAGGAAATTCTATGGCTGTTGTCTCTGAAGCCTCTAGCTTACAATTTCATTGCAAATATTGTTAGACGGTACATGTTATCGTGCCTATCTTTCGGAGGGCTTTGGAATCTTAGGTTACAACAACCTATTGGTACAGAAAATCGAAACTGGTCTTTTAGCCCCCTAAAGCTAACGATGAATGCTAAAAGCACGCTCCTTGTAACTCAATAGAATGCTATAATTTTAAACTTCGGAAACTTTGTTTGTGTATCGAAGTTTATATAATGCATGTTTGTTATGTCGATATTTAAGTTACAAATATATAATCGATAATGCTAAGCAGTGGTCTCTCAGTATTCCGACTCGGTTGAGTTATATTGTAAATGCTACAGTGTAACTATAAGATGTGAACAGGCCTTAGTTACGCTTGGAATAGTAAACAACAAACTTACAAACTACATAATAATAATGGTATGACATTAAGGAATTGGTTAGAAGACGGCTATTATCAGTCTTGACGTTCAGTGGTAAGTTTCCCTACCGTAAGTAGCTTTTGAGCTAATACATTTCTGTAGAGAACAATTCTTATGTATCAAAGCATTTAATGTACGATCATCTCTCTGCTTTGTATGGTGCAATGAACATTGGTTGCTGATCTAGAACTGTATTGCGCTCCTTACTACCCGCGTTCGGTCTTTCACAAACATAAGACATACATAGATTTACCAAATATACACCAACCTTACCTCACTTCTAAGTAGTACCTCACTTCAAAGTATTATCTTCCTGTCATATTAGGACGGCAGCAGTGCAGAGAAAAAAAATCATTTTAAATTACTTGCCGTTACGGGCGATGACGTGAAGCACAACGTAGTGACTTTATGCAGGTCTGAAGATTTCGCTTGAATTGAAGACAATTAAATTGCGCATTGCGTCTAGATTGCCGACCGCAAACGTTTTAAAACAGAAATTTACAGATATTTAACAAACAGCAGTTGTCTACTATCACCTACCTGCCATAATCTGGACCATTTTGTATTGGGTGCAATTATCTCTAAAGATTTCCTTATCAACTGTTAATATCCTATGAAATATGAAACATTTCTGACGTAACCGAAACGACAAGTCCCATGATAGTTAACCCAGACGCTCGTGTCCACAATACGAATGTAACGCTTACGGGGTATACGTAATTTTCACTACCTGCTCGACACGTCGATATAGAATACCACTATATTAATATACAGGCTCGATATTGTGTAATTATAGGGTTGAGTCAATCATCTTTTGCATTAAGGCCTTAATTCCCGTAGACTTTACCAAACGCATCGCCGATATTTTGTACGGTATAACATTTCACTATACCTTCTATACAAACAGCAACGTCGACTTTTGGATCTTCCGTGCAACCTGACAGATAACGGTGCGAAACTACTAAATATAATACTTGAAAAAAATCATCTGCAAACAACATGTTTTCTATGTTTACTGGGTTCGCATCATAATCTACTATAATAATAATAATAATAAGACCTAGAAGTCAACGTTACTATATATATATATATATATATATAAGGGGCAAATATATTTCCCTCCTAAAATGTCAAATATTTATATAGGAATTCATGAAGTAGGTAGCTTCTTTCACTATAATCTCTCATTAATTTACAAGTTCGCTGTCGAATAAGCAAGATATTCAAATTTGATATGTCTAAAAATCCCTTTCCCTTGTAATTACCAAGTACCATTATATCTGGTTCAGCGCAAGTAAATCCATACAATACTCACTATCTGGGCCATACTTATGTGCTTTGTTACTTACGCCAAAGCCAAAAAAATATTATTTATTTATTTTTATTGTCTAAATAGGCTATTTTTTTTTTCGTAAATAAATAGGAATGGAAAGGTACCCACTGAACCAACAAGCAAGCACACGCAGCTGCTACGCAGCAATACACCATCTTGGAAGAACATCATTTGCTAGGGCCGTCAGCCTTTGGTAGTTGTGTTCGAGACTACCTTCTATCCAACACATTGTGCCATGCTTTCCGGCCTTACCGCAATAATAAGTTAAAAAAAAAAAACCAATAAAGCGGTCAATTCTCGAGACACGGGCGCTGGAACTTACTGAAAATGTTACCAACGGATTGCTGTGAGCCCCCTTTAGTCTGGAGGGGTCATGAAGGTACAGTGTAGAACTTCCGAGGAACTCAAGCTCGGCTCGAGATAAACCCTACGCTTCGTATGGTAGAGAGACCGACGGTCGTCAAATGCAATAGCTACAGAAAATATCGTTTTGCCTTTGAAATAACGTGGTTCCAATACAGATCCAACCTGCAATGTGTCTACCCTACAACTCTCATGATACTATAGCCGTAACTGTGAGAACTTACTTCAAATCTCATTTGTAGCAACCGCATAACAACGAAAATAGAAACACATTTCGGGAAGGACTGAAGTTTGAGAAGATGTTGAAGACGACTAAACTATGGCCAAATTAGAGCTTTGAGATACATTCGGTCTTACTTAAACGCTTATTTACAGTATAAAAGCATACAGCGAAGAGACGTCACATATGAACACGAGCAGAAACGAATGGGTATTACTTTTTACACCCGAAGGCGATGATAACAACGAACGGTCACTGGTAAATGAGAAGCCTTTCAGTGGCATCGGCGTAGACATGTAAGACGTAAACGCGCTCCATATGCTGGACACAAATCTAGCGTAATGTGCGTCGACCCACGGAGCCTTTATTGCTTCTGTAGTTAGCGGCTCTGCAGCCGCTAACGAAGGCAAGATTACGTAAACTAGTTATTTTCATATCACGTATACAGTAGATCTCGCGTTAAAGCTTGACAGAAGAGATACTGACAGAGCGAAGGGGCCGTCATTGAGTGAAACGTAAGGATCGATGTCGAAAACTGCAGTACAGATTAACATTTTTGCAGAAATATTACAGTCATGGTTTTAGTAGTCCTTAAAATATCGTACAACTTATAAGCATAGAAAAGAGAAAAATGCCAATTTAGGTGACGAATGAGAAGGCACACTTGTCCAAGTATTAAAAAAAAAACTAATTCACAAGAACAAATATTTTTTTTTAACAAAAACGTTCAAAGCCGTTGTCATGTGAACATGATAGTGATCCTGCTGATACCTGAAAAAAGATCACTGCGTGTCGATTCAGATACGATATAACGATTACTTGACAGCGTAACATGGCTGGTTTAATACGCTTGTATTATAATTGTGCGTATATGTGTGCGGCATTTTGGGCAACATCTAAAAACTAGAGAACGGTGCCATAGTTTTGGTTTATGCAAATGATGTCCTACAACGGCAGCGATTAAAGGGAGACCTAATGTGTCACTTCAAATTATTTCCCACGGAATCCGTCAAAATCAGCAACGCACTCCACCTTAAGGCACCTCGATGAACCCCGTAGCTCTTGGGTCACTTCGGTCGTAGGCTTTAATCAGTTGTCCTGGTGCCGCGGAAGAAGAAACGAAAAATCCATAGCCAGAAGCCGAAAAATAACTGAATTATCGTTAGCCTTGTGAATTATTTGACAATATTATAGTTCCTAGGAAAATATAGTCCATATTAGTATACGTAGCAGCATTTCGCCCATAGCCACATAGAACATCAGCAGTACTAACGTTCCCATTGGTTCGTTTCTGAAACGCTAGCGAGTACATTAACAAATGGCGTCCTGGTAAAAATTCTCTTACGTACAAACAGATACATATTAGTTTCAGTCTTAGAAAGTTGGATTCATTGCAGTGAAGTATAATAGTAACAAACTGCGAGGATCGATGCGCATCCTGCGCCCTCAGTCTGCGGAAATCCCACCGCAGTACCCTTTTCTCCTCACGAAAGCCTTGTTACTGAAAACTAATTCCTAGCGTCGATTTTCCTATTTCAGTTAGTCACAATGACCCAGGTTTGGCTCAACGTAATTTAAGGGAACAGGCTGAATAAGTGGTGAGACATTTAACATGTAAAATTTTTCATTAAATTTAAGAAATCCGATATAATAAGACAGTTTTTAACTAAAAGTGGCCAGGAATATCTGTCTCAACATTATTCTGTGATTAACAGATTTCCAACGTAATTTCTATTTTACGCAAGTAAACTACCTTCTTCCCACGAATCCCATGTCGTCCATAAATTCTCTATGATTCGCGAATTTTTATACATTTGTCCTCGGGTACCGATTAATTTACAATGCATTTTTTGCTTGGCTGATTTTCACAGCTTTTCTGATAGTTTCCAATTTGAATAATAACCGATATATAATAACAACAAAGTATTAATTTATGATTTTTCTAATATAAAATCTATCGGCGATTTTCGTAACGGATATATTCAGTTACATACAATTGTCGCAGTGCATCAGCATTTGTTCTTCAATTGACAGCCATTTTATAAATACCCAACCATAAGGACATCGTCTAGAGACAGACACGTCTAGAACATGTTCAATTCCAGCACCAGCAAGGTAATAATACAAAGAAAATTTCCGTCTCATTTCGAGCAGAGTGCCACTATAAAAAATCTAAAGATATAAAATAGGATAGACTGCGGATAGATTTGCTAAGGCTACCACAATGACGACCATTGCCTATGTTATACCAACGTTTCACCTGTACGTAGTTCTGTTCTCGAGAAATGATCATAAGCTAAAAGACTGTTCGTTTCAGAGACTAAAGGTACTTAGTCATAGAAAATGCGGGCATTTGTTATTTCTGGTGAACTGTTACCTGGGTTGTTATTTGTAATAAGCCAGCAGTGAATCATTCGATCATATGGCTGGCTTCCAGCCCGAAATGACCCTGAGTCTATGCCTGCGTTTGAGCCTAGACTACAACATGTTCTCAAAATTAGTAAGCACATACGTTACTCACTAAGCTATCACGGGAACGTTTCGATTATCGTATTTGATTTTTGTCCTAAACGCCTCTATTTTTAATAGCAGCTTATATAGTACACTTCCAACTGTACACTGAAGTGTCCCATATGCAATAAGAAGCGATTTCGTCCTATTGCACACAAAAACGTAATCTTTTCTATTTAAACGGCCTGATTCAACTCGAATAGAAGTCACGCACAAGGCTTAGTTACCAATTCTAAAAAATCTATATAATTAATTTCACACCGGCTTATACATTTAATTGTCATACAAATCTTTTGCATGTGATATTTTTTCAGCACGGCCTCGTGTGTCTTTCCTTGATTTTCTCGACAAGAAGTGTCTTGAATGGCTGTTACTTTTCAGATAAGTTACGTTAGTGAGCCTTAAATCCGTAGGAGTTGGAACACCGTAAAAAAAGAAGGTCCTGTAATATGAAACAAACCCAGTTGGATGAATGGCGTTACTTCGGCCGGTTTCCAGCGTCCTTCCCTGGCTAGTCCCCTAAAATAATTTAGAACAGTAGATTATTGTTTAAAAAATACCAGTTTAGCGAGGTTGTATATAGAGACGAGGTCAGGCATTGGCCAAATAAAAATTTGCGGTCACCGATGTCGTTGTTATTGGATGGAACTTTTTCATGTCCACCTAATTAAGCCAAGACATACTAGTTCCTTGCTTCGAAACTTAATTAAATTTATTTTTATTAGACATCAATTTATGTAGAAGATCTAGGGGTCGACGTATCATAGTGTTAGTGATATTAGGAAAACGATCTTCCATGGTAACTGTTTATCTGATTTTTAAGTTTGCCGCGCCGTCCATTAATGCGAGTAGCCACAAGAAGGGTCTAATAGCCGTTGTTCTTTGTTGCGTTCTACTTATACTCTTTACCTATTTCTTTTTGAGCACAAAAGGCTTGGTAATGTTCGATTTCAGATTTATCAAACTGATCTTTTCTTTTAGCGCTAGCACTGGCGAGTTAGCAGACGTTGTGGCTGTCCCGATCTAGTTGTTCGTGATGAACGATTGAAAGTAAGTGCTCTGTTCAGGTAGGCTTTGTCGGGTTTGTCTGAAGTGCTTTGCATGACTCTTTTTTCCGTCATCAATTCGATTCTATTGTCATTATAATGGACCGACTGCATCATTCTTCATTCAACGGGAACCGAACCGGCTGAACGAAAGAGTCTAAGCTAAATAAGCTGAAGATTCAGTGTATGTTTTTGGCCGTTTTGTATTGCTGACCAGTGGCGTGTTTCATTATATCTCGATGTTAGGAATCTTTAACTCGACAAATACTGAACGCTGTCCTTGTTGTTTGCGTTCTAGCTTGGAAAAAATAGATTTTCTAAAGACAGAGAGAGGGTAATTGAGTCACTCGCATTGCAAGACACCTGCAAAACGTTGCCGAGCCGATTTAAGGAATGTTCCAGGTTTTTTGACCAAATATATATGCTGCTTACCTTCATAGTGTCTTTTAACACGTACGTATGCGCGAACACACAATAGTAACGGAGATGTTGTGACTTGCTCCAGTAGAAGAAAAGGTCGTTGAAAATGACCTATTATAGCTTTTGTCCACATTGGACGTTATTACACAGCATTAGGAAACGCACGCATAACGTCACGGCTGTAGTGCAGGCCAACGTCGTGGACCATGCACCGCATTTGTTAGCTCAAATGTAATAAGGAGGACCAGTACAGCTAAAGCCAATTCGTCCAAAAACAGGCACAGGCATAAAAAAAAACTATTTACTTGGGCACGGGCTAGACCTAAGTAAAAACGCAAAATAATTGAAAAAGCAAGTTATAATGCAAATATTGCAAATATTGAAAAAAGCATTTGAAACATTTGAGAAATGTTTCAGATGGAGGGTAGATCAATCTGGTTACCAAGAAACCAAGACAAAAAGGGCTAACGTTTTTATATATTTAAATTTCTCTTTATTCGTCTAGCGAGCTTTCACAGGTTAGGTCGGGTAACCAAAACAAACGGACAGTCTTTTTGAGGCTATTTATAGCTTACTTTCGATATAGATAAATCTTATCTTGGTAAAGGAAAAAAGGGTAGACATTAGAGGCGTTTATTTATTGCTCACTACAGCCAAACATTGTGTTCATTATATAGTCTGCCCCAAACTTCTCAGCCTTTCCTTATTCTTCTAATATTATATCCTAACGTCAATTATTTTCCTTTGATAAATGCATAATGGGCCAATGTAGAGACTCCGTAGTATTCGCCATATTACTCTCCTGCCATCCTGGGATTCAATAGGTACAGAAAAAAGTGTATAATAAGTGTTAGACTTTGTAAATGTCTGTCACGCGCTGAGTTGTGATAATTTATACACGTTATTCACATAGAAATGTAAAATTCTTCTCTAATACCAGCACGCACGCCTGTTTAGAAGGTTCTTTTCCGACTTTCCGTTAATCCATTATTTATGCAAGAGGAAAGACCGCTCTTATTTTACCAAATCAAACACTCACTCGTTGCCTCCGTTGTTAACCTAGCCCCTACAATTTCGAGTGTATCTATATATGCGATGAGTGTATTTATGTTTCCACCTAGTCGATGATTAGATTCGAACGACAAAACAAAAGATACACCATTGATTTATAAATTGAAATCGATATTATATTGCTACCATGTCATAAAAAATGCTGCTAATTTTGTCAGACTAATCTGGCCGTGCAAAAGGTGGATCTATTTTAGACTAGCCATCGCCATTCCACTACCGACAATACCCCTATTCGAACGTGTGGTTTTTAAAAATCGCAATTTTGTGATGAATGATGAAATGAAACAAATGTAATGGAATACAATATTCATACGAATCTGGTGGTTCACTAATGAAGCCTTCTGATAGCTCATCGGTCAGAAGGACACGTAATTTACGTGGTTACGAGGCGATGCACGCGCACCTTACGGTTTTGGTAATAATGCTCAAAAAGACCCCAAAGCCGGAACTTGTAAGACGTTCCGGGCGTGGGTTGGCCCGGAGAAAGAGCAAATAGCGCATTTTAAATGCGTGTTAGCCGAAATAAATGAGTTCCGCCTTCGCGCCCCAGCGCTCGTCTTGTGCGACTTGCAACCCGTTCATCTAATTAGTGAACCTAATAGGCATGGTTGAAGAGGCCACTATGTACAACTACGAAGGCATCCCATCATAGAAAATTCCTTAAAGTAAGCACTCTACATGTATAACTCTAACCGAGAGCGTCAGGATTTAAGGATTCAAAGAAAACACATATTGAAAATACGCGGCCCTTCTTCTTACGAACACCCAAAAGAATGTGTGTTAATGCAATCATATATATAGTAATTTATCAACACCCCTATAATGGACTCACCTTATCGGTTTTACTGTTTAATGAAAGTCATCATAACTGATGATCGCGAACGTCGTTTCTGCGCATTTCCTTATCTAAATCTAGAGAGATAACACGCCAAGGTACGGTGGATTTTATTGATAGTCCTGTAGAACCTGTGGTTTTCTCCTATGAAAAAAAATACAACATCGACACACATGATAGCCTCAAATAGATCCAACTGGTGCAGGCTGCGCCAGTCTGGTGCAGTGTCAAGTGGTGCAATTGGATCAAGAATTACCCGAAATAGTTCATCGCCATTGAGCCCGGCTGCTCAGAAGTTTAGTCAGCTACGCACGTGTCTATGAATTCAAGCACTATTGCAATTATCTGAACGGAATCCGTAGGGATAATGTTATGATGAATAATAAAATAAAATTACGATTGCGTATCTCTCGACATTCTGCTTTTCCCTTAATTCTACAGGATCCCTGTTCGCTTTGTCCAGTAACTGACAGTATGTACATGTTAGCCATTGAGGATATTTCAATGAAAACAGCACATTAGAGTCGTTCACAATCGTATCCCGTGTATAGTATTGTAGCCAGTTGGGGTCGCGATCGCAGCACAAGTAAGCGCCCCAAATCTGGGCTCGATGTCGATCAGTCTGTACGGCTTACAAGTGCGGATGCACATGTGTACGTCGATATGCAGGCGTGCAATGCAGTGTAAGAATAAGCCTTTTTCTCATCTTCCCAAGTATCGTAAGCTATCCAACATTCAGTCAAAACGCCGTTAATATCAAACGCGGCAAACATCCGCAAATTGCTATATAAATCTAGGGATGACACGATAACTTCTGACGAATAACGTACATAATTATAAGCACTTTGTTGCTTTCTCCAGAAAGAGCGTAAAATCAGAATATGCATCGCTGACCAAATTTAGACCTTTGGTATATGAATTGGGTAAATCGGGTCGGGTCGCAGGCTTATCGCAGAGAAAGTTGATTATTGTGTATAGAGATCTATGCTAACCTAGCTAACACTGCTTTGTTAGGGTACAGCATGGGCGACAACAATTAATGTCTAACGCAATTCACCATCACGTTTCTTTACCTTAATAAAGTTTGTTTAAAGCGATGGCAACGACGTGATAGATTTTATTTCCCTAATATTTTCAGTAGTTACCTGTTGCGTGTCTTTGAACAAGTAAACAATTATCATCTCGATACCCATGACGAACATTAGCGCGCTGAGACGCATTGGGTAGGTTAAAGCATAGCTTTCAAATGTGCATTTAATAAATATGTAAAAAGGAACTGGGCCTTTAGTCAAAGATTACATTATGTATTCATTATATATTAGAATAGGTAGATGGCTAGGCTTTTTCATTATTTCACCTATAGTTTGGCGTATGATATTGGAGGGATAGTGTATTCATGTCATGTTATTTTACAGTTTATTACAGGGCAACGGTAACGTTAGAGTTGTTTGTTTCACGCCGGGCATGTATCCTGTAGATGTTTGCAGGGTTCAAGCAAGGTATCACTGACCAAAAAAGCTCCTGATTATAAAACGCCACCGAAAGACTGTGCTGAACTTAAAATTTTACCAAGTAGGTGTTTTTCTAACTTGCGGTACGGTTAAGCGAAAGTTATGATGAGCCTTTTCTCATACCAAAAAATTTAACGAGTCGAACGTTTAAATTTGAGGTTATTTAGGAAAAGTATTTATTTTGGTTTAAATATGTCATATGAATCGTCTAAGTTCATAAATGTTCTACGGCATCACCCACTAACGTTTTATTTAGTTATGATATCAATGATAGGAACTTATTCACAAGAGCGATCTCATTGAACGATGTGGATTTTTAGCTAATAAATCTGTAATATTTTACTATTTAGAGCATAATTTTACCAAATTTCACTCAATTTCTATACTATTCGAAAGGAAATTTCGGTTGATCAAAGCCGCTTATGTACTACGCATATGTTCAGACCTATCAAACACACCTTTGAGTTCATTTGTCTGTGTACGTTCGTGTCTCAATTGGATAGCTGGTAAATTCAATCGCAAAAGGACATAGGTTATTTAAGAATAGGGAGCTACATTGAGTGTTGATTTAAGGGTTAAACAACAGATCTCGAAATATACTAACGGAAAAGCTATTTTAAGGGTCTAGTGGGTAACATTGCCGTATATGAAACAGCCATGTGTGATTTTTCCTTTAGAGCTGGTTCTGTAAGGTCAGCGGTACTATCCTTAAATGGTGATCCATCAAAAATAAGTTTTCTTGTCTGAACCAGAATATGACAATTTTTCCACAGGAAACAAAAGCGATTACACAGTACCACATAAACTCGGCTACGATCCTTAAGTAACAACAACACTTCCAGGGATCTCGGCACTGCAATTAAGTAGGGAAAGGGCGCTAGCAACAATTTTAAAATAACGTTGGGCTTTTTTTTGCAGTTGCAGCTCTCGAATCATCCAAACCTTGAGTCGTGAATCTTAAAGACAAAGAATAGTGGCGGACTATTCGGAATTTATGTCGTAACACAGGTTTCTCCTTGGTTTGACGCAGTTAAGGTGACTCCTTGCCTTAATCGTGATCTGCACCCAACGATTATTTCTCCTTTATGCTAATTTATGATCTCGATAGAATTATTACGCTGAAATGTAATTTTTTGATTTTGAAAGCTGTATTTGCTAGTATGACTAACTTACCCCTGTTATAACTTTTGGGGATGACCTCAAGGAGCGCCACGTTTTGCTAGGCGCCTAAATCTCCAGACACCCAAAATTCTCCATGCCAAAAGCCATGAAATGTCTTTTCGATATTCAACCTATCAGGAGACGAGCTCAAGCGTAGAACGGTTCGCAATTAAGTTCAGGACACGCTCTATGTGCATGTATATAAGTATTAGCGTGTGTGTAGGGTACCGTCCTCGTGCCTGCCCTCGAAAAGTGTGCTGCTGACTACGTACAGTTCTATTTATATGATGAACGGCGCATCAGACGACAAGCTCAATATGATTGGGTTAGCAACAAATGTAAGAGCTTATATGCTGAACGGTAACTACCGTCAACTGTATAATAGGTCTGGTGGTGAAGTGGGTTGGACGGGCTGCGGCTAGGAAAAGCTAAAGTACGTTTTTCAGCGAATAGCGTGTGGGGTTACTATTCGAATGAGAACTAGGGAACGACGTAGGAAGATGAGGTTCCAAATTAAAGTAGACGAGCATCAAACATTTGAAGTGAGTACGAAGAGCTATGGAACATTATTTAAGATAACAATTCTGCTTATTGTTTAACATTGTATGTAGATATTCGATGCGGATATGTTTATCAGCTACGACTATTTTGGTTTAATTCGCTTCCTACGCCGAGTCGCTAGCTGAAGAATCAACTGGCCTTCACGAATATTGTGTAGACATGAAATACTACTAAACTTTTTTAAATCATCTAGGGAATCAAACAATTTCATTCACAAATTGGAAGAAAATGCTACCCATTCTTTGTAAAAATAACATATTTACCTATAACATCCCTGACGGACCTAATAGAACTTTAGAAGTTAATTATGTCACGTCCTAACCGTACGGATTAAACTGTACTGCATTATTGACGGCACTGAAGTGAATGGAGCGCATGGTAAGATTATTTGATAATAGAAATCTTTGCTAAATTACTTTCAACCGGGAACCAATATCCCTCTTCGTCAAAATCATTATGGGAAATTATGATTAGCAAGCACATACAAATGCTCGCGAATGTGTATTAGTTCTTTAATGCTCTTCCGCATACGAAAACGCATTTACCCAACATATACCAATTTGTTTCACTCAGCTGTCAGAAAGGTTCCAGTATTTTTAAACCTAATTATTCATTTAACACACGTATATGTTTAAGTGGGCATTTAAAGCTTCATATATAAAGCGTGCCAAAAATTCGTGCTATATTTCAACACGTTTGGAATGGAAAACAAAGGCGCAGCATATGCTCGATGTCACCGGCTGATATCAAAATCAACCGTCTTGGAAGAATGGCTTCACGCTTATTCTCCATATGGTGTGGCCAGGTTAAATCAAAGGTTGTTTACAGTCAACCCCTTTGTTGCAGGTTATAGAAAGATACGACTCTGCCTTCAAAATGCGTCACGAGCCGCTTGTTGGTAGGCCAAGTTGTTGAATACAGCATTGTATTGATGTCGCTCGATCGGCATGCTCACTGCATCGCGCTATAGCAATATTGTAACTATTATATCCGGTTCATGATCGCTCTGGCCTTACCTGTCCGTGAGGAAGCCAGTCTTTTCGATTTCCCTAATCAATCGCCTCTATGCTACCAAGTGTCGTTTGTATTCTGTGTGGCACTTGCGAAGTGTCATCATAATCTATTACCTTTTCCGAATGTAAAACGAACGAAAAACAGACGCTGTTGCGCACTTTTTTCGTCGCTTCGCCTACCCTTTGGTAGTCTGCTAAACTCCGTTCGTTAACAACTCAGAAGCAAAGGGATAAAACGGATCACAAGCATATATATCTATGCTGTATAGATCCAATATTAACCATGCTATGAACATCACACACCTTTTACGCGATATGATGGTAAACGTTAGCTTGTTTGGTTAGGTGGCCACAAAAGCTTATGACGCTGTAAATTTCAACTTAGAGGTTATTTACAGATACTCTACTAGTTTCTGTAAAGAGCGAATTCAACTTAATGAAAAGTTCTCGTCGCTACGTCATTCCTTTCACATCGAAGTAAGTGCACTCAAACGTTTTAAATGAACCAAAGCTGGCGATAAGGTCCAAAAATAATGCAAAAATATACAAAAACTAATAATCCAAGAATTGAGTTTGCAATAAACTTATTTCTCCAAATCATACATATTGACATTCAGCGCCCCCTGCTTCTCTGTCTTTTATTTATTTAAAAAATATATGCTAATGAACTATTGTCATTGGCAACAGCTCGGAGTATAGTAGAAGCTAAAATAAATGGAACGTGCACGTAGCCACAACGGTTAAAAATATAAAAATAGTAGTGGGTCTTATACATACGCACCTGTGGTGTGGAAGAGGAGACAATGCATGCTGATTACCGAGTGATATTAAATCGACTAGTTTGAAATTCGTAAAATAGCACTATCTTATAGCGATGCTACGGTATTTCGCAGCGTCTTTTACCTTTTTTTTGTTTTATTTCAAGATGAGTCGGCACTTTTTCTGGAATTGAAGGCTATTCACTCTTTTACCATCGGGCCATCCGGACTTGCAACAAGTGAGTTGCAGTAAAACTTCGAAGAGCAGATATTTCGTGCGGTTCACTTCCGCCTTGGAAGTAGAGCGGTAGAGATACCTCACCATATAAATCCTATATCGGGCGAAAGATTCATTATTGGAAGCATCATGAATCACTGGATTGAAACTAAAAGACAAAAGTGAAGTTGTGGAGCAGAAGATGAAGTTCGCTGACTACTTCCTGCGAAGGTTATTAACGAGGAGTTGAGAGCTGTGGCAAAAGCCCACCCGTTTCAAAATGCACGGGTCTTGACACTGACTTTGTAATGCACGCTTGTAACCTGTGAAGTAGATATATTTACATGAATGGACATTGGCCCGATTCGTATGACAAGCAAAGGGAAAGAATATAAGAAAGGAGTCGGCCCATATAAAGAGTGAATTGGTCCCGCCGGCTCGGATCATCTGCAAAGCACAATTTTAATCAAGCGATAGTATATATTTATGCGGAACCATAAAGTATAATGGCGTCTTATAGAATAATGGTAAAATGAAAGCGTCACGAACGAGCGCCGCAATGTTATATCGCTTAACTTTCATGTTTCAAGTAAAAACGTTCGCAATTGGCTATCCTGCATCTCGTTAACGTTTTCGATGTTTGGTGTCCGCTTTATAGAATTGTAAAATGAACGCCATTACACTCACATTCGCCCCGTGTGTCGATCGTTAAAGCGTACCATCGCTCAAACTGGAACTAAGCTTTCGTGATGAGTTGGACAACCAGTCACTTGTATTGTTATACTGTTGAGCATATCCATATAGGTCATAGGTGATGGTGAGCAACGTTCAAAGGTTACATAAATAGGTGCCCAATAAATGTGCATTGAGTGGCGAAGATGACCGGGTGAGAAAGACGTACGCGGATATTGACTGTGAGGACCGATCTCTTATAGCAGACAATACACAGTAAGAGGTGGAAAGAAAAAGCTAATTATGTTTAAACAACGCTCATTAGAAATTGGTCGAAGAGCAGTGCTATGGGGTGAATGAAAGAGTTTATGCAAAAACCGAGAAGTAGTAAAGCGTTCAATTGTCAAATGTAAAAAATCGGTTTTTACGATGTCTGTGCAGTGGCCCCTGATTATATAAGCTTTAAAGGCGGCCGCGGTGTCGTCATCGTCGCGTGGTAACTTGATTGACAGTTATGAATATATAAATTATTATACTCATAGATAAGGGACATGCATCGAGGCTTAATAATAGCCCAATTTCGTACTAGATAGGTGATCTACGAACCGCATAGACCCCCCCTCCTATCACATATTACATTGTCTAGAGTCGTCGTTAGCCAATAGTTTATACTTATCGTTTTCTAGTAGACCAACGTTTTTGTTAGTCTTACAGATCAAGGTTTATAATAGGTCAATTTCGTTAGCCTGGTACTCAAGAAGATGCATTATTTGTTTGATCAGACAAGAGAACAGACTTCGTAGATCACACGATAGCGAGGAATAGAGAGAGAACTTTTCATTTGATTAGCGATAAATATATAAGAAGGGATGAATAGGCCTACATTTTAATCTTTGTTCGAACTCTTTTTGAGCATTCAGTAAATATACGTACACTTCAGTTCTTTGCTGATCCGTTGCCAGGGGGTGATTTCATTTTTCTACGTACTCAATAAAGATGTGTCTATGCATAGTATCTCTACTGAGCCTCTATATACTGTAAACATTCATAGACATGAGCTGCAGTAGGATAGATCAGGCCACATCGTAGTTGGAACGGCAACAGTTATTTTTTATTGCTGTCGTCTTGCTGCAGCTGGAGATTTTATATTAATGTATATAAAAATGCCTTTTGGGGCAGACTTGAGATCTTCCGCTGTTTCAAGTCACGGGTGTACAGGAACACACGTTTCTCACAATCCGTTATACGTATGGCTCGTATGTTGCTCAAGAATTACTTTTCTGCTGGATTGATTACGAGGAAAACGGGTCGCCGGTCAAAACAAAAACCCAGTAATGATACTGGCCGAAGCTTCTCATTTCCCCAACTTTGTCTCAAACGGGCGGCATTTTTTCTGCGTACTCTTTAAGAGCATAATTTGCAAGAACGTCTAAATTCAGTTATCATTTCGATGGCGCCCGACGCCTTTATTCGAGTAACAGTGGGGTAACGTGCACGTACTAAAGTAAATCACGAGTGGTTTCCAAATTGGACAAATACGCGTCCGGTTACTTGGCTATTTGCCATAAGACCCTTGCTACATATGAAGCCTAACTCGAAAGTTTATCGGATATAATTTTCACTCGGAGCATTCCAGTGGCCATGAAGTGATCAGTGGCCAATATGTTCACCTCAATTATCGGTCTTTCCAATTAAATATATTTCGATGTATATAAATGGGTGTATATAAATAATTCGGGTAATTATACGCATATCGAATGATCAACAATACGTATCCTACGTAGCATAGAAGTAATATATATAATAAGAAACCGAGGCAAAACATTGGCAATTTTAGCGTTAATATACTGTTGATGACTAAATTAATATTTTCTATTAAATTGTTTATGGCAATAGCAGAGTACGATAACTTCAAACTTCGATTTCGTCCAGGTCATACCGATAGTTGGCAACCTCGCAAAAATCTGTACAAACGCTACTGTTATTAAAACTGCCAGTATTAGACAACAATCAGTCATAGACTATATAATGTAAATTGCTATCATTTGTGATCCCTAATCGCTCCTTCAATACCAATACCTTAATTATGTTTTGAATATAATTGTCTTTGACTTGTGACCGTCCTGGCGTTGGTTATTCCAGGTGTAACAAATTAGGCCTATTTACCAATTCGGCTCACTCAACAAGAGTGATCGTTTCGCTGAGAAATTTCTACAAAGCAATGCTTCTGGTATCTCTACGTCGAATGCCTACGAAAAACGCTAATGATTCTTTCCTTTTGTAGTCATGCTTAGCATTCCGCGTTGTCCAGGTATTTCGATTGGCTCAGTGCGTTGTCAGGGCATGATACTAAATATCAATCGGAAAACTACTTTTTTTGTGTACTTTCTGCAATTTTTGCAATAAAGCCTAGGGATGTTTTTTGCTATCTGGGTTGCCTCGGTGTATTCGGCAACCCGAGAAAATAGATAGGCGGAATAACGGTTCAAAGATCGGAAAATATAAATTTAGGCTTTCCGCGCTTTCGGAATCCCTTTGATGGGGAAATTTACATAAACAGTAAAAGAGTTGGTTAAAAATACCGTATATGTAGGCGGGCTTACGGCTTTTCCAACAGAGACGCTCGGATCACTTATCATACATGCTGCTGCTGTTGCTGCTCGAAAAGCTACGAAGGTTCTAAGCTAAGGCAGTCTGTAAACCAGTGCTAGTAAATCAAGCACGATTACAATAAAAAAAAAAAAATGTAATTCTTGCACCTATTGTTTGCTCATCATAGATTACAAAATCAATTTTCCTAACGGGAGCAAAAATTGACGAGAAGTTTTTCGGTAAAGAAAATGATGAGTTATATTATCATTGTCAGGGTAACAGCGTTCGAAATCGTAATCATCATGACAATGCGTGCGCCTGTGGCTAGCATAACTTAAGCCTCATAGCACAAAGGAGAGAAGACAGCCAGTACGTTTGCTGATAGATTGAAACGTATCGGTACGCCCTGTGTACATTGTGTAGTCCCTAATCACTGATTCTCTGTCGTCTTCTCACTATACCGATCGCTGCGAAGAGCTTCTCACAGACGATTATAATGCTGGTCAATGTAGGCCTGCAATGCGTGCCTATACTTCAGACATGTAGACCGCACACGAAGCACATAAGTATCGAATATTAATCGATACTGCTATTTACTCTGTTTTTTTTAGCTACGATCTCTCACCACAACCACTGTTTACTCAAGGAAATTTTCCTTCAGAAGACAATGACCGCCTTCACTCACATCGATTTTTTTCCATACAGAAGCGGTCAACAGGCGCATGGCTATAGGCAAATGCTTACTGCCCGCGACAGCCTAAAGAGGACGCCGCTCAATGTGTGTACGTTTTAGCATGAACGTTTTCCGAATACCTTAGGTACACACATCCATGGAATCAAGGCTCAGTAGCAGGGCCCCTTTTAGTCGAGAATAAAGACTGCTTTCAATTTCTCTACCCATCCATCCATCTACCAGCTACCTGGCTGCATGCCCAACTGGCTATCGCCTTTAGTACACGGCGTCTTACCGGTGTGATTCGGTTTTTGTACGCACTTCGTTTCTTTCTTTTCTATGCTGAAATTAGCTCCTTTCCGGTTATCGTTGCCTGTATCAGCAGCAGTATCGCGACTGGCCGCGTCTCCCCCGCGTGTTTGCTTTGGGCAGGGACACAGCGCTTCAGCAAGCACGCGACGTTCTTTCTACACCGTGTCACGCTCTTACCCCCCACTGCCCTGAGCGGAAGCAGAATAACCTCAGGAGCTGCTGCGATACGCAGTTAGATCGCATTGTCACCAATCTCACCGCCAACAGCAACAACACCTATGAAACAATAATTGGAATGCCTAGCAAAGCTGCATGAAAAAACATGACTAAACGGAATAAGAAAAGGTGACACGCAAATATTGAGTCGCAAATTCACAGAATACGTACGTGTGGACTCAATGCAATGTAATTCAATGGATCTGATTGAGCCCTCCTGCTTTTATAGGTGATCCAGGTGGGAACTAGACGGAGAGCTAAAACGTCACGCTGAGTTCCATTCCATCCATTGGGACGACAACATTCGACAAGAAGCATCAGCAGCTGCTCGCAAGCTGCAGTACCTCGACGTAAATACATGTATACATATTTCTGGTTTCTGGATAGCTTCTGATTTTCTAAATGACAACGCGTGGCCTATTATAAGAGAGCCTGTCTTCTAGCGACAGGCACTGATATGCAGTTACAACGACTGTACAAACTGAATCTTCCATAGAAAGATACCCGACGTATCGACGTAACTGGCTTACCTCTAAACCTTAAAGTATCTGGAATTTCAGTAACATGTGTTCCAACAGAATCGAGGCAGCCGAGAGCAACCTAAGTGTTCTAAAACCACACATTTTGTAAAGTTGGAGTAAATGGATAAAATGCATTTTCATTCGTATTTTCTGGCATTTTCCGCTATTTCAGCCACCTGTTAGGGAAGCGCACTTAACAATGTTGCACTCCTTAACTTAAAGAGAAGAACTTAACTTTAAAGAAAACTAAGCTTGAAGAGAACATTTGAATCTTTAAATGCGTTTACACTGTAAATAGCTTGAAGGTAACGACTTATACAATCGAACTGTTACTCAGACGGTCAAACAAGATAATAAAACGCATTTCTCCAATTTTGAAATACACGTATTCTCAATACGTTTCGCTTATGGTGCTTTAGGAATTGGTCAGTTGCTTTATATTTTTACTAGTCAATCTTCTATATACATAGAGTCATTAAATGACGGGTCTAAATGTTGGTCATGAATTCACCTGAAGGGAAAAAAAAAACGTTTGCCGGTGTTGCCAGTGTGTGAGAGATGTTCCTGTTTCAAAATATTTTTTTTCCCTGAACAGTCATTTTTTTTTGTACGATCAAATTGTTCGGTTTGTCTTACGAAATGTCACGAGGTATAAGGAAAGTCATATTTCAGTGTAAAGTAGGATATTGGATATGTAACTGCAGCTGTACTGCGATCATTAGACACCTCCGAAATTTAAAAGAAGCTAAATTTTGACGAATCTAGCTCCCGCACATGTTGGGCGCTCATGTCAGTTTACATTAGACTATTGGGGGGGAACACTTAAAATGGGTATCCTGAGTGCATGATTCATCAAAACGTCTACGGTATTAACGATAGAAAATGTTTTCACACCGCACCGTAGATATGTACAGTAAGCACCGAAGCTTCTGTTCCCAATCGTTACACCCTTTCCTAAAAGTCCTTTTGAATACTTCATCTCTGGCCTATTCGGCATCTAACAGGTAGAAGATGTAATCTAATAACACATTAAAAATCGCACCTTTCAGGAACGATAATGAATGAGACTATCGAAGGATATAACATGTGCAAGTATACTTAGGATTGCCTTCCCTGCGAGCTCTACATGGTTCGTCCTCGACTTTTTGCAACCCATGCGCGTACCTCGTTCACAAAAAAAAAAAAAAAGAACAGTACAGAGGAGGCTAAGAAAAAAACAAAAACAAATTCGCCTGTTGTCACGCTAAATGGATGTCATGAAAATTCACAGTGGCGTGTGAACTGTAGGATTTTCATAGCCATTCACGGCCCGTCATAGCTTCTGGGTCATACTTTACATCGCCGTTTAAAATATAAACAGCCTTCAGAAATTGAGACAGTATGAAGACGTTGGCATGTCGCCGAATGGATGAAATTTTATATTATATCTGAATGTCTTTAGAATAGAAAACAAAGCAAATTTCTGTGCATGGTCATACTGCCGGGTTAGCCCAATCCCGACGCCACCAAATTTGCGCCACAAACGAAAACCGCTGCCAGCTCACTGCCCCGCCAGCAATCGCTTACATATCATCATAGGTAGCTCAATGATCAGTTAAAAACCTGTGGTATAAACGTCAAATAAGCAAATGTTATGGTAACAACCGTGGATACATTATGTGAACTTGAAAGGCTTAAATGCCATCATCTGAACCAGATTTACTTCTTTGTCCTGTCTATCATTTTATACCAAAATCATTCATTCAACATTGAAGACTATTGAACTATTTAGACTTCCTACTCATAATACGTTTTTCATCGTTCACCCTATATTTTGTTTGATTGCGACTTTCGAAGTTGTGCATGTAACTTGACATTTTTACGAAGTTACAGTTCCTGATGGTCGGACATCTGACGCGAAAGTATTTTCTACGCACTGAAATCATTTGCTATATACGCACCTCTGAACGTGGCCCGAGCTTGCCACACACTGCGGTCTTTGAGGCCGTTGAATCTTTTAAGGTGAAGTTTAAGCGCCATCACCCTCACACTGCCTTACTCCAGCGAGATGGTCAAGATGAGTGGAAATGCTAATGGCGAAATGGTAGATTTTATCACTGACTCGGCACTTATTATTGTTGTTGTTTTTACTAATGCTGAATAAGTAATAACACTATTCGTATCAAAAACATTAATTGTAACAGCCGTGGTAACTGAAATCCGCGATTTGAAAGAGGTTCAAAGATAAAGGCTGAGCGGACGTGTCTCCCAATGTTCATATGCCTAAATTTACATTGGGTCTTTTGGCGCTGCGAATGACTGAACAGTTCGTTGTTATCTGAATGAGCTCAGGGATCAGCTCTCTTTTCGATCGCTTCACTTATCGCGTCGCAAGGCCGCCTTTGTCTTGCTAAGTGGAGAAGATCGAGAATATTCAAGTGGGAGCTGTCAGCAAAACGTAAGTCGTTGGACATCTTTCGACTGTTGCATGACTGTATATTTGCTAAGCTTCTTTCGTTAAAAACTACAGGAAGCTAGCTTGTTGGTAAAGCTTAGCTCGATTATATCCTACTTTTGTCACGGCTCCTTATTAGAGCAATAACCGTTTAAATAGCTTAGGATTAAGCTTAGGCAATTAGAAGCGCCTCATGCACCAATAACTGCATCGAGATATACGCCTTTTTGTCATTTTAATCAATATTCGTAAAATCGTGATTTCGTTGAAGCGGAAGACGTTATTATCACGAGCAACGCCGCGATGGGCTCGCAGGTGTTCAGCAGAAATAACGAATCAACACAGCAGCAGATCTAAACAGCAGAAGCAGTAGTAGCAGCAGGCGTAATCGCTGAATTAACACCTAGTTTTTATCCGTGTTGCCATTAAGGTATTGTTGCATCACCTATACATAATACAGTATTTCCAGATCTTCCTTATCTCACCCTCAACCATATCTTCATTATTCGTTGCATTGTACCAGGAGGAGTGCCCACTACTTATAGCTGCAGACATTACACACGTCCAAGTGATTAGGTCAGTTGCACGTTAAGAACTCTATGGACAAGTTACTACATTTGATAGGACGGCTGTAGCAATCCTAGTGAAGGAGCAAGTTCTCAAAATTGCGCGGAAGCATTCAGAATACATCGCACCGTTTGACGCGCAACCCAAATTCAACTTCAAGATGCTACACAAACACTCGGTGCCCCATTAGTAGCATACACCTGTTCTTCGTGCACTCAGAGCGGCCGCAATAGTCAAAAAGCTATTGAGACCCAATAAGCGAAACGTAGGCAGATTAATACGCCCTGGCTATATGTTATAGCCGCACGAACTATTTTTTTTCGGCCATTGGTATCTGTATGAGCTGCTTCGCTATAACGTAACTGAGTTCACGGACAAGGCGAAGCTGCAATTCACAACAAAGGTTTTGAACTTTCACTTATGGAACTATCACCATCTGTAGGTCATTAAGTATCAAGTAAAGATGGTTTAATCTTATCGCGTAATTATGCCGTTCATCTCGCAGAACACCTAACCACTCGCATGCCGTATTTTAATCAACAAAATTCACTGGCATAGTTAAACCGCCACAGAATTTTAAAAATGGACGCAGCTAAACGCCACAGCACACGAACAAAGAGTAACCGCTGAATCTGCGCGCCATTGTTGCGTACAGCAGCACATGCCCACTGCTGTTCAGGAGGCAAACACACTGTCAGCAGAAAAACTGTGGAGTAGCAGAAGGTCGGTATTTCCGCAGCGGCCGTACGGAAAGGTTCGCGTTAGGATATGGAACTTGAGGACTGGGAGAGGACCTAACGAGGACGCCCTCTCCGCGTGGTCTCACCAAATCCTCTCTTCCCCACCATCTGTATGCATATACGGCTCTCACTCTCTCACTTGTATTTCGAGCACTTGTTCACTCCCATTGGCGAGGTTCAGTATGTTTCGTATGCGCACACTCCAGACTGGTCCCGTCTTTCTCTCTGCAACGTAGGGTGCAGGCAGGCGTGCACGGCGGATGCTGCAGTGGGCAGACCACATCGAGGCACACGACGCCGTACGCCAAGAGCAGCAGCAGCAGCAGCGGCCGCTACTGCCCTGCAACAGACCCTCACACAGCCTACGGACCTGTGGCCGGACTTACATACCGTTGGACACAGTGGATGCCCAGACACAAAGACCCTGCACCCTCTTCTGTACACACTAATCCCCGAACAACTCTACTCACACAAACAGGCCCTTGGAACCGCCGCCGCCACGAGCACCACCGCTGTCCTACAGCTGCATTGGCTGTGGCTGCAGCTGTCGCCGCTGCTGTAGCTGTCGCGAACCGAGCTCCGCTACAACTCTGACGTGCAAAACAACGCAATGGTAACACTAAGGGGCGACAATCTTAAGGTCTACGGCGATGCGTTGAAGGATGGGCCGATTGAAAAATAACGAAAGTCTTCACAAGTGCTCCATAGAGTTTGTTTCTACCATTACTCGGGCTTATGTTTACCTTTCGCGTTTGACGGTTTTCCAGCTTACTTTATTTCCACTTTACTATATACATATCATTTCTGGCCTCTTGGCACCTGACGTTCTGTGTAGACTGCTGCACGGCGCCCGGCGCCGCTGTTATCGTTCGCATCATCATCATTACTAACCATTTCCACACATCGCACTCTCCTTTGAAAGATAAGCGAGCGAACGACTGAGTATATCTTTGCCGTTCCATGCAGCGCTCGATGACGGGGGCGCATGCGCCCCTCCTGCAGAACTAGTTTCCTTCCAGCTGGAATCAATAATCGCAGCAAAAACAGAACTCCCCTACTGGCTCACCTCGGAGATTTGAAGGTCAAAAAGACCTTTGGTGCCTCCGAGTGGCAGTCGTGCCGCAGTGTGAGAGATTATCACCGCCATTGCCGGTTCTGAGGAAGGCTCGTAATGGCAGCGGCAACGGTAATAACTTGCGTATAAGCTAGCATGTAACTTGAATTATTAATGATGATGAAAAAGACTGCCACTAAGTGACAATGAAGAAACCGAAAGTGGTTTTGAGTACTACAGTATTTCTGCTGCCGCTACTCGCTTTGGTCTTTGTCAATAACTGCGTAACATGCTGCCATTAGTTGATGTCAAATATGTGGTCTTATCTCGAATGTGCTTGTCATCTTTCGAGCGCCCCAGACGAGCCCTAGCGGGAACCCTGGCAGGAAAAAAAGCTGGACAATCTAACTCACTTGTGTTTTAGTAGTGGCCAGAAAGGAAGGACCTAAACTAGCTACTACGTACGTCGAGGAAATTGTACATGAGATGGGACGGAACAGTGAGAGGTCTCTCGTGAGAGTTTCACAAATGAGTGCGCTCACTCGAGTGACTTTAGCATTCCGCCTATCGCATACAACATGTGTACATATAATAAGCATGTAAAATTCCAGTATTTATGTGCATTTTATCGTTAACCCAAACTGGTTATTTGAAGAAGCGGTAAATGCAATCGCCTATCGCGTCAATGCTCAGGTAATTCTGGATGGCTGCCGTAGCACTCTATACTTACTCATGTGAACTCCTTCTTCTAAACTATCAAACTACCTGGCAAGTTGCTAAATGTTAAATATTAAATGTCATGTCACGAAGTAGTCTAGGCAATTAGGTAAGGTGTTGTAAAAATGTTGTAGAACATTGTTGTATCCCAATGGACAAAAGTAGCAGACCGAAGCGTACCGAGATCTATAGTGAGTAAATCATACCGGTTAAACAGACTTACTTCATCTACGACTAATTACATTATATATGAAAAAATATGTAAAAATGCACATGGGTGCAAGTCCATGTAAAACCTCCGTTTGCGCTAAATAACATGTAAAAAAAATACTTTTTGAAGGTTTCCGTATACAAAACTCGCTCGACTTAATAATTTAACTTCAATATTTTTCCCTTAATAATTTAGATCTTGTAGGAAACATCGGTCCGCCAAGTATTAATACAAAAATTGATAAAAGATAGGATATTTAGTGACGTTCCGTTTGTCAAGCATGTTTGGTGGAGGAAAAGAATATCAGAACAGAATTCTGGCGAATACGTCCGAGCATTAAGCGAACACATTCCTACCATACAAATGCGGTGGAGTATCAAGAACAAGCACTAACAAGTACTCTAGCTATCGGTAACTGGATGTCCTGAAATTAGATCGTTATTACCCATTTAGACCTTTTGGTAATTTTTCTTGGAATATAAGTACACAAGGTTGCTCATGGAAGTGACCGCCCCCGCAGGAAACGATTGTAAAAAAGACTGGATGCCTTTTTGATAGTCATGCCGCAGAATTCGAATTACGATACTTCATATAATGGATCAACCATTTAGGGCCGTAGGGTTCAGGCCGTAAATGACCTATAACTTGCTCAAAACACGTGATTGCGGTTTGACGTAGTTATCGACACCTTGTATCAGTAAGTGTAGCGGAAAAGTTTTGTTCGAAAATTGTGCATCCAAAAAACCACTGTGGATTTGTGCCAGCTGAAGTTCTTCCTACAGATTTGAAAGATCATTAAAGAGGGCTCTCAGGTGCAGCTTTTATGCTAGTTTTTGTAATGACGAATTATCGATCAAAGCTAAGGGGGTAAAGTAGAAAGTAGACTAGCTTAATGAACATCAAAGTACCCGTTCCTAATCCTGATTGTCTGAACTGAAGGCAACAAGGAAATAGCTTTGTGTCAATGGTAAATCCGAATGCCATACCTAAACTAAACGGCAATCATCTCGTCATCACAAATAGTAAATCCTTCATTTAATAAAAATTGAAGCGTGTTTTTTTGATTTTATACAACATTGTATATCACTTTAATTAGCTGCATGTGAAAAAATCCGTCCAGTTCCCTAGTCTATTATGTAGCTATGTGAATACATGTAAGCCCTTTAGCAAAAAGCTGCGATTTGGGGTTCGCTGAATAAGGACGCCTCAGAGCACATTTTAGACTTCGAATTATAATACTTCATATAATGGATCAACCATTTAGGAAATACGCTATCTAAACGCACTGTTTCGAAGAAGCATCAGAGGATAGTCTTTGTCGCCATTAGACTGGCTTCGTTTAGGGGCATATTACATGCTCATCAAATGCTGGTGTCACCAGCACGCCAAGCAAGCTACAAGCAGCCTCACTTGTAACGTTTTCACATGTACTTCAAACGACACGGTCTAGCTCCCTACATCCCTGTTCTGCTCCGAAAACGTGCTTCTTTAAGCCTTTGAAGCATTAGTCCCGAACGATTAATGTTTTCCTCAGTTGTTTACAGACAGGCAGACCCGTCGACTCTGCTACAATGTGGACAAATGATAAACTAAGTTGCTAAATAACAAGTGGGTAATAGATGTTCGTACAAGTATTTATGAGAAAGCAAGTACTATGCTAAACAGGCAGTTGTAAACATCGTAGTAAACAATTAAATAAATAAAATTTACGTGTATCTGGGCGAGAGCTTCTTTTCAATCTGGAAAAAATGGCGGAGAAGCAAGTGGGTGTGTTACGATTAAAAGGCTTGTTATGCTGAGTGTTGGCTTCATTAAATGTGCCATTTACGTAATTGAAACCCTAGTGAGCAAACATCTGATACATTGATTTCAGTGAGAAAATTTTCCATCAAGAACATAATAAAATAGAAGCCCAGAAACCAAACGTACGTTAATTATTTTTTTCGGCCAAACTAGTCTCGATTGATCTAGAAGTTTATTCTCATCAAGCCTTAGATAGTATTTAGCACCTGTCTATTTAGCTTACCATATATTGTTAAACTGTATTTCTATCAAATGTTTAGTTGTAGTAGAAAATTTAGTTTAGAAAACCTTTCTATCGAAGAAAAATTGTCACACTAACACTGCAGTGTCATGGATAGCTGCGTCAAGATACGACGACACAATGGCAGAGTCGACGACAAAATGGCAGAGAGAGAAAAGTTCAGAGAATTTTTTAAAAAACTGCGAATCTGCACATAGTATTCATCGGCATGGACGATTCCAGTATTTAAACACAGGCCAAAAAATAGGCTTGGCTTTGCTTCTAACTATCGTCAGACCTAAAGTCATAGGATGCATGATTCATCATACCGTTGTTTCGAGTACTCATAGGCCGAGTATCATTTCTACCTTAGTTTAATGCTCCACTGCTAATGTAGATCAATGAGTCTATCGTTCTTTCCTTTTATTGACTCTGTAACGTGACGTGTTTTACAAACACGTCGTCCCAAAAAGGCCGTATTAATAGTCTATAATTTGTAGCGATTTCCTAGAACTACTAGCGCTTCTTAAATACAGTGAAGATCGTAAAATTCTGTATAATATGTTTACGGGTATATTTAATGTTAGTCCAGCTACTGTATGAGTTAAACGTTTGGTTTATAGGACCGGCGTAAATAACTTGAATGGTAGAAATTGAAAAACACGATCGTATATATGATGGATGTGGCTAACAGATCTTGGAGTTAGGTTCTCTATTTTATTAATTTTCACTAAGCGAGTGGAATTTCCTCATTAGGATCATGCTAATTGCTGAGTTCGTTTATTTCGGAATATCCGGAATTAATATGCATAGAAATATAGTACTAACGAGGTATCAGTATGTAGGTTCATCTATGTCTACTCATGCGAACATCATATAAATTTTTATCAGAATTAGAAACTGAGAAATTCAGTAAAAATTAGTTTACAAGTGGAATTGACGAGAAATAGTCTATAGAATTGTCATCTGTTTCTAATAGGGCGAAGAAGACGGCTGGTTAGAAATTGGTTGGTAGAAATAGTAAACAGATATAACCCAAAGCGCGATCAGATCATGGGCGCAAAACATGAAAGCAACTACATGTACTGAAAAAAACTAAATATATAGCAACATGTTGAGTAGCGAATAGATTATAGATACGGAAGCAACTGATAGACATCTCGTACCCCCATAAGAACCATACTGTGCTATAAGTCAATATATTATAATACGAGTGTGATCAAATTGACAGTCCGTCTGCTTTGGCGATAACTGCTCATGTAACGTAATGTTTTGTTGTTTGGATATAACCGGGTAGAACCATACTGCCACCATCCTACGACTGTTCCGTTATAATTTTACCTTTGCTATGTAAATAACGAATAATTTCGCAGTGAAGTTATGAAATAGTTTCTCTTTTTAGTAATTTCTCAGGGTCGTCTTTGCTAATCGGAGTAACGAGCGCACTCCTGATAGTTATCGTCGTCATCAGTTTGAGAGATAGACAAAAACAAAAGATATCTAGATATTTCCCCCCCCCCCCCCCAAGTGCCCACGAAACAGATGAACTAGAAGAATTCAAAGTAGCACATGCGCTTGCTTAAAGGCAGCTAATAAATAACACCAAGGTTACTACAATTAAGTATAAGCCTGTAGCTTTCACACCCGAAGTTCGCCTTCCAGGATCAAGTAGGCGACATAAGTGTTTAAGGTCCTTTTTAGATTAAGTTGATTCTTTCAAGTTCATATAAAAAAAAAAAAAAAAAAAAACATAACATAACTGAGCTGATCAAGGCAATCATGTTAAAAACAAAAAGTTCGCGTCCTTCGACTTCGAAGCTCTTTGCGGCAGCTACAAAGACCTCGTAACAGTTTTCTTCACATACGGTGTTTCATTATCTCTTACACTTCCAGTAGAGTGTTCCACTGAATTTAAATAAAAAAAAAAGGTTTTAATTTTCAGCAAATCCATATTAAATATATAACAAAATTATTATTCCAATGTATTTAGGTTGTTTACTGACATTTACTATGATCCTCTAAATTCCATTTTGTTCCATGGTTCGAATGATACATCATTACAAAGACTCACATAAGGACTGTGCCTGAGAATGCTTTCTAATACGTCTTCCAATTTATAGGATGCGTTCAATTTCAGAGAAAGCTAGCCCGTAATGGCTTCACGACACTCAGTTGTAAAATAAACACTTTTCCGTTACATTCATTAGGATCAAGTGCTAAGAGCTGCACCATATCATAGCCACGTGTCCCTAAAGAGAGTGTATTTCGTGAAAGGCTTACACATTCAGAATAGGCATCGAAGCTCTACAAGCTGGCTGAGTTCCGCAAGCAATTTGTAGAGAAAGCAAATTATTTTCATTTACGAATCAACCTTCCGTCTGCGTTTTACATCGAGCCTTTTTTATGTTTTAATCAAAATTTCAGATTCTGCCTAAGCATGGTAATGTTATCGTTGGCCCCAATGTCGATGACGGTAATTAAATAAGCTTGACTGCCTCGAGGCCATATTAAATGCTAGAACAGATCGTTTTCTCGGCATTGAGGCGTCTATTACCCTTGAACGGACCAGAGCGATTCCAAACCGCACCGACTGGGTGGTTCGGAGGCCCTCGCTGTAACTGTTTATATTCTCATCTGCATTTCCTTTCACATCCCCTTCAATATGTTATTATGATAACTATGATTATCCGATTGTCACGGGTTCAGGTTTCAGACTTGGCAAATGGTTGAACTGGCATACTGTGGGACCTTTCATAAGCCTGTTAAAGGCAAAACCTAGGTTAGTCCGATAAGACTCACAGACCGAGTAGCCAACAGTTAATGGAAAGGAACATGGCACATCGGGTCGGACACTCCGCGGTGTAAGCCTGCCCTTTACGCGGATGTAAGCCCTTCCTACATAAGCCCCGTAGTAATATTCAGATCTAAAGTTAGCATAAGTGAACAGAACCCGGTACAAATTCTCTGTTCAGAATGAGATAACGCCTGAACATCAGAGCATTGTTACCTGTAATCGTGGTAACGCCATCTTCCTTCTCCTTATACCCCAGACAGCGGACATATGGCACTGAAAGAGGTGAGAAATTTACTAAGTTCCCGAGACAAACGACGCACAATATTATTATTATTACTAGAGTAAAACTGCTATACTACTACTAGAGTAAGACTATGCTAGCTTTAAAAGCCTGCATCACTGTGGAGTATTTTGACAGATCATAGAACTTCAAACAGATACTCAGGCTGAGTTTTACAGTATAGATTTAAGATAGCAGGATAAATTCATATGTTCATTAATCTATTTCACATGAATAAATTACATTATTTATGACTGTCCGTTTGATTAAATGATCTTCTTTTACGATTTTGACTTAGCAAAAGTTCGCTTTGAAACTCCTATTATCTCCTAGTTCATAGCAACAAACTCTAAAATACGTGCTTAATTATCAAGTGCTTATTACTTTAAGAGTAGTCCAGTGCTGAAGCTATTGAATCCGTCCAGTCTAATTAAGTTCAAGTTCGGCGGAGATCTATGTAGAAAAATACTGATACTTTCATACGTCGAAAATAGCCTCGATTGTAAGTTCTACAACAACCTAGCGAATCTAGAAGCCCGAGAAATTTTGTGACCAAAGTGTAGTATAAGACCAAAACTGGTATTTTTCAAAACACGGGTTATATATAGAATCTAGGTAAAAAAAAAAAAAAAAAAAATGTAGAAAAATGGCACTCGCATATTCTTACACCAAGCCTGACATGTGTCACTAATTTTACATTTAACCAACAGGATTGTTGTCTATCAATGAGCGCACCATTCTGTGTTGAACTCCTGAGTCATGGCTATTACACGGTGGATTCGAGTGAACCTCATCGCCAAAACAGACTTGCATCTACATAAATATTTATTGTGGCACGAACAAATTTCCGAATTTCTATGTTAACGACAGGTAATGAATAAGTCGATGATTCTTGATATTAAGATAGTCAAAAGAGACTAACTGGTAAAAGAAACTGCACGAAGCTGTGACTGTTTGACGAGGTCGTAGGCCAAGCGCCTATCCTAAATTGCGGTTCAAACTGAAAGTCTTAATGTAAAGCTATTAGTTCGGTTCTTTTGCATTTGATGAACGCGATTGTACTTGGCAGTGGGTTATCTTGATATTACTTCCATGTATTAAATACGAGATTGACGAATTTTATATACAAAAATTATATACAAAAAAAGAATGCTTGGGCTCGCCTAGCATTTCGACGGCAGTCAAACCTAAATAAAAAAGAGTAAAAGATTATTTGACATACAGTGTCTTTATTTGCATAGGTAATGTATTTACGAACTGTGGGAAATGCTTTGAATCACTCCAACAGCGGCACTCTTTATTACTTCGTCGAGCTTCGATGCTAAGCTAAGCATCGCTCAACTAAAGGGGCTAAAGTGCGAAGTACATTTATTATGGGGTTTCTTCCGGAGGAACTCGAGCAGTGCTACAAACAATAACGCACGATCAAGACCCTTACGCGTATTGTTCTAAGTAACTCGATTGGCAAAAGAGTTGCTTATTTAAGGGTATTGATTTTTAGCGATGTAAACGAGCGCAGTCGATTCTAGCTTTAGCCTCTCGTTGTATCGCTATTTTTCGATTTGAGGACAAGGCTTCTATTTATAATTACACCCAAATATAAGCTTTATTTTATACACCTGGCACTTGTAAGATCATTAACGATTTTATTTCAGAACTCACACTATCATCTGTAATAAACCTATTATCCATTGGTGCCCGACCTATTTATTAAATAAGTACACTTTCTGCATGGATATTTGACGTAAAGGCAGACTTCTACATCGAGTGTCCCTGGCGGTTGCGATAAGGATGCTGACTCGCTTATCTGAGATCAGTATGCCGTGTAGGCCACGCTCAACTCTTCTAGCCGCAAGGACTACACCGTAGTCATCAAAATACCTTTGTTTTTATTTTATTTCCCTCTTAAGTCTCAAGACATACTATCAACAAGATAACAAGCGTTAATCTTCCTCTAAATTGAATTTGTATCATAGTATGTTTATTGCAATATATTAGGGCAGCCTCGCGCACGATTAAAAAATGTTTAGCGGGCTTCTGGGGACGAATATTGACTACGTCGACATATTAATTATACATACAAGTGCGTGAGAACACAAATATTTCAAATATCACATAATTCACTATTGACAAAGGGATCAACTAGATTGCTGTATACAGTTGTCAATCTATATGAAATATACGGGGCAGCATTCTGGTCAGGGGCAATTTAGAAGTTTCGAAACTTTACACATTTAGAATTTTACTTAAATTCAACATCAATAATTTGGGGTTTCTTTAGCTTTTCCTATGGCAGTTATTGCCTCAAATAAATTTTAGCCACTTTTTCGTTAACACCTTACTCTGTCGCCAAAATGGCTATCGATATTCCACATCTAACTCGTTAGGTACTTCCATAAAAGGTCGAGCGAAGTTAAATGGTAATAGAAAGCATTGAAATTAACCCCTGGTAGGGAGAATAGCTTAAAATTCATATTTTCGTGGAGAAAAAAGCCAAATATACGTACGACTCACATTCCTCTCTGAACAGTAGTCTTTTTTGCGGAGGTAAACCCCTTTCATAGCATCCTTGGTTTACAACAATCCAGGAGAAATGGTACATAAACTTAAAGAGAATATCCGTGCCGGCATTTCCATAATAGGATCAGATGTGTGCAAAAAAAACGGCCTAATCCAGGGTGGAGTTCCCCCCCGATTAGATGGACGTCCCTATCTCCTAAGGGTATATTTCATTTTTTTTTCTATTTCGTCCTCTCCGCAGCGTGATGCTTAATTAATATTTCAAGATCCACGTCTGGTACTATTGTTAAACATTGCGTCAGATACACCGTAAAATCTGTCGATAGCGGGGATTGCACGCTGAACATTGCATATTGAAAAAAACGTAAATCTACAGAGGAGATTATAAATTGTACTGTTTTAGAGGTAATTACTACGTTCGACTAAAGTATTAATAGCATTTAGACCTACTTTACCTCACGTCTGTGAAACCCATTGCTTTTTTGAAACTAGTTAGTTTACGTAATACATTTTACATAAACCATAATCATCATTTTTCTTCTAAAATCTGTTTCCCGTATTCGTTATCGAATGCATTTTACGAAGAATCTGACTTTAAATAGGTTTCAGGCCAGACACCTTATGAGAACAAAAATGTATAACATTAGCATTGAAGCTCTGATTGGTTAGATCGTTTATGTTGGATAAGTAATATTGGTCTCTTGTGGTTGCCGGTCTGAATGTTTTTGACAGCTATCAGAATAAATGGACACATTTAGATCGGTGAAGAGTACTGAATTGTACTACAACGGCTGCGATAAACGCTCCCTTTTGTGCGAAATTAATAATAAGATAAGGTTAGTTTATACCATACAATTTTGTGCTCTGCATTACATATGACATTACATTTCATCGTAAATAGTCCCTTGGAGATAAAGAACGGCTGTACTGGTAACAACATTACAATTTGCTTGTCGAGGACGCACGTATGTGATATTCCTTCAGAAGTGTGCTAACAACGTGCCGTTTTGTATTGAATCGGGGGCATCTTTACAGGTGTGTGAGGCTCAAGAGGCTAGGTCCATAAATAAATGCGTCGTTCGAAGAGCGTTGTAACAACGCAATGCACTAAAACTACACTCGTAGGTGAAAGGCATATTTATACTGAGCGAAATAATACAAAAAAGCTACATGGGATCATTTCGAGGAGGGCCGAAACATTTGTGCTATCATCTGGACCCACGACTAGCGATTTGTAAAGTGTGCCATCATACCCTTGCCCAAACCAGTTAATTTCTTTTTCCCTTTATGAAATGCATGTTAATAAGCTGATACACCAGCATATAGAAACTGACGCAACTTCTTCATAGCTAAGTGTTCCGTACCACTTAGAAGTTCAAATAGCTCTGGCCGGCCAAGATGACTTTTATCGAGCTGATGTTCACTGAACCCAAGTGAGGACGCGGGCAGCTAGTCCCCGCTGACGCTTTAGTAGTGAACCTACGGATGTTCTTATGTAAACTATTAAACGAGAGAGATAGATATAATATTTGCACTCAAACCGCGCTTTCATCAAATCCGCAAATGTCGAAACGATATATGTCACTTTTTTGTTTCGCCATTATTGTTAGCCCTACGTTGTTACAATTTAAATTTAGAATACTTTATTTTTGTTAAACTCAAAGTAACAATACTTGCGCCGACGTTGCATAATTATGTAGGTATTTGTGTGGCGTTCAGATCACTGTGACACGCTCGAAGCTTGAAAGAACAGCTAAAGGCTTCACAGTCACTATGTTTAAAATTAAACAGAGAAGGCCTATTGGATGTGTATTTGTTGAAAGTAAAACCTGAGAAATGACACCTATTAAAAAGTTGAATTGGAGATGTTACCTGGTATGTGATTGAAGCTAAAATTGATCTCTGTCGAGCATTGCTCAGTTTAAGAGAGAACCCAAATTACCTACATAAAATCCAGCCTGACCTAGGTAGTCAAATTCGGATGCTATTTTGATTAATCAACTAGTATACTATGCACAAGCAATCTGCCAACTAAACCTGGTAATTCCACATAAACACAATAAAGATACTGGCCCGCTCTTATAAAAACAACTCAGTAGTATATAAGTATCGCTACTGTTAGGCTGTATCCATTTAATTAACTTGTTTCGCTGTCGAGTTAAGTAATCCGGGTTAGTTGTTTATCTATGCAATAAACAAACATGCTGAGATGAATTTTATTAACGAAAGCCTGAAAAATAAGTTGCGTTGAGTTGGAGTGATCTGCTCGATCAGACTATAGCTAACCTCGATCAAATACCAAAGCCTCTGCCTATGAAGCTGGAAACGAGTTCACCAAAGGAGCGAAATGGTTATGCAGTGCTTCCCGCTTGATTGCCAACGATTGTTTTCCAACGTAACTCCAGAACGCGCAGATTGATTGACGGTAATAAGCGAGATGATGTTTATTTATTCTAATTTAAAAAGCATACAACCGCTGAAACCGAATTTGGTTTTTTCGACTTTTTTCGACAACTTCGATTTTTTCAGTAGTCTGAAACGCATAGAAACGATAATGCACTATGTTGCCTAGAGGCCACTGTGGCTGTAGAGCTCCATATTGACAAACCATTCGAGCTATTCCAGACGTTTATAGTTCGCTTCAAAATATCAAAACAACTATGGTAGACCTTTGAAAGAGTAAAAAAAAAATGCGCTGTAATTAGCAGCCTTACGGAAATATAAAAAACCACGCTAAAATAAATGGATGATTCCGGCCTTACATACCGTATACTGCTTCAGATAGCTGGCCCCAGCATAAAACAAACTGCGCCTACAGCTAGCTACCTATTATAGCCTAACTGTGCTAGCACTGAAAAAGTTGACTCATTAGGGAATGTCAGGTATATGATAACCCACGAAAACACTGATAACGTAACCATTAGCAAGTTATATGAAAAAAGTGGCATCTCTCGAGCTCAGCACTCATTAGAAGATTTATTTTTAATTAACGTATTTGTTATCCTTGCTGGACACTGGACAGACGTCTGACACGTTAGCCGTCAGACAAAAGGTAAAATCTGCCCTAAACTGCTATAGGCTTTTCTGCGGATACCTGTACATACGTGTCACCGACAAATAAAATTACCCTTGAGCTATATTCTCGATACCATATCGTTCCGACACCGCAGTCTATTTACACTAACCTTCAGCCGACAGTCTGATTTTGTTTTTGCAGAAATCAGACATTGATCAGTCCCTTTCGGTTGGGATAAATATAAAAGAAGCGTTAGCAATGTTTAAGCTATAGATACGCTGGCCCACGTTACTCGATGCGAACTTCGCACTTTCTGTTACAATATCTTTGTTTAGAATTTATCTATATAGCAACGATCTTTATATGATAATGATCAGGCGCAGGATACAATGACAAATTGCAGTCCGATAGAAGCTTTACCGATGGCATTCCTTTGATGCTGGGATGTAGCCTGTATCTTTATATTGATATAATCGAAACCTTATCAAGACATACTAGAGAATAGACCTCTTTTTTTAAGATACTAGTCCACATACAGAGCAGCACAGAGTAAAGTAAACGGCTTAGATACAGTTTTACAATCTGAATAAAATTAGCTATATCATATGTTGAATCAGTCACTGGTTATACAGAATCAAAACCACAGGCATGAATATTACAAGATACGATTGAAACAAAAAAAATTAAATTATTACAATTAATAACGCCTTAGTTCATATGGCATCGATAAAACACTACTCGATTGCAGATTTAAATGCACTTTGTTTTACCTAACGTCGCACTCGTCCGTGAACTAGAACTTGACTATAAACTAGAAACACAGAAATTCATAATGTTTCAGTGTCCATGACCGGTAATGCCGTTAATCGTTGTTAGATTGTCTGCTTCATAGTCAAACAGAAAAGTATGGTGCGTCCGGCTTAAAAGCCAGATTGTCTATGATCCACATATGTACCACTTATTTTCAGTTTATAAGACGGCGCCTCCATAAACACAAGTTTTAATGACGGAAAGAGAAAAACCAATGGGAAGATTTTCCCATGTTTTCCTTTTTCACTACTGCTAAATTAGTTTTTACCGTAAATTATATTATGTATAACCACGTATTAGGACAATTATGCTAACGGCATATAAAATATTAGCTGTCTTGCTATCATACGCCTCGCTCCATAAGGGCCACCTCCTAGCAAACATGAGGGGGCAACGAGTTTTCCTTGATCCCTGTGTGCACTCGTCGTCGGCAAGTTTTTCAGACGTCCATTACCTGTGCAAAGTATGCCTTCAGTTTGCATATGAGTGACTGATGATATGGCTCGTTAGAGGTCATCTAGAACTGGTGTTGCTCAACCCTGAAGCACTGGCAGTTGACTTTCGAACCCGCGCTATTTTTGTTGAGGATCACTAACGTCAACATAACATTGAAACAGTGCAACGAGTCTTCACCCAAGAAGGCATTGAAGATATTCGTATACATACGTAACTATGAGTAGCGTATAGCTATAGACGAACGTATCATGGCTAATTGTTATTATTAGTAGGACTTAATAAGCTATCTATAATATAAAGTGTTTTCGAGATACTCTAAGACGAACTGCAGCCTGCAGTTCATCCATTGCCGTTAGCACAATCCACACCCTGGAAACACCGCGTTTTTTATTAGTCGTGCATGCGTTTCTGCACTGTAGTAATGCCTTGTTTCATATATGGCCGCTATACCTCCGAATAATACACAAGCTTAACTAGAATTAAGTCATTGTACATTGTGGCATAGAACTTGAGCGGCCTGGGTAGCTTCGATAAGTGTTGACCGAAATTTTAACGCCCAAATTTTTGGGTTGCTTACGTTGCGGACGTGAGGAAGCCTCTTAAAGTGGGTACAAAATTGTCTTACCTAAATTATTTAATTACACATCATTTTCTACGTCATTATTCAGAAAAGAAAGTGTTTACTTTGATCTCGATTTGTTCAGGTATAATGTAGATTGAGGACTGATCAAATTGAGTATTTTCTAACTTATCCGACTTATTTGAACCGTCAAAGCCTGGCAAAGGAACAACTTTATACACAGCATTTTTTGAAGGCATTCATACATATTTAAATGCAGGAGTTTTACCAGTCGTAGTAATAAACTCTCAAGTCTTCCGCAGGGGGTTTCTGCTACGCACGGTCCGAACAATTGCAAAACGGTGTACAACTTCCCTATAGAGCTTCAATTGTGTACAGTGATGAGACATATTGCTCAAGGTAATTTAATGAATACTACCAACCAGATGTTCGATAGAGCATTAAATATGCGTTCGGATCCGGGCATTTTGATGCTTAGCCAATTTTTAAATAAAACACTTCAAAAATAGAGCTTTTATTAGGAAAGCTGCATATTAATACTTCAGCAATGTCACTTAACGCTTTATTCAAGATATGCAAGATATTCTCAACGCCTACAGAGTTTGAGTATTCTAATGGGTCTATATGTTTTTTCGAATACGATGGCGGGGTTGTAAGAGAAAAAACTTTCTGAATACTATCGCTGAGAGCAATTGCTGCCGCGAGAGAAAAATAAGTCACACTAATACCTTGTAAAGACTTTTTGTTTTCAAGATCTCAGATGGGCCTTATGATGAAAAGGTCAAACAAAAATGGCTGTGTCGTTGTTTTCTAAAGTCCCACGAAATGGAGCTATATCTGCCAACGGTGGATGTTCAGGGGCCACGTTGAGGCCTTTATGACTTTCATGTTGATTCACGGTTCTGATAAACGTAACTATGACTATTGAAAATGCAATGCGGTTTTTGGTGATACTGCCTGCATAGGATCACTCACTTCGTATCAGACCGTAAGAATTGCATGTGTCAGAGGCAGTAATGGGTTAAAAACTTACGAGTTGTAAACATGGGCACGAACAGCGCCGATACATTAAATCCTATTACATTCATTCAAAACTGTCAAATAATGTTATAATAAACAAAAAAATATATATATCTTATTAGTGCATGCAGGGTGCGTTGCGCTGTTATTTATTGGTAAGCAGCTTCAAACGTAAAAACTGTTGAAAGTACATTTCTGTTTGCTTATTCTTAGAATGCACCAATCGAAAAATGCCACTTCAACTCCATACAGTGGAATAGGATTATGCTCGTCACAATTTATTTTATAGATAATTTTAGAAACGTGGCATACCGAGTACGATCCGACTTTTACAAAATAACAAACTTATACATATCTCAGAAATACTGAAAATCGGATACAATTCATTATAAGAACAACCTTTCCTTGTTTAAATAGAACGATGTGGCCCATTAGAGGTCGCTCATCATTTCCCATCAGCTTCACATGGCGCAAAGGAAGGCCTCAGGTTTGTGCCTTATGCTACACTCAGCAGTCTCCAGGCTGTATGTCTTTTATGTTACGCACAACTTAATTGTTACTCTGGTCTTGCATGAAACTTTCATTTCAATTCGGTATACGAAATGCTTATCATGCTTCGTACCAGATCGAGTTTGCCGAAACCAGATAGAATGCAAAAGCCATTCTTTACGCTGAGCCTGTCATTTTTCTAGTTACCTCTAGTTCAGCGAGCCCGCGCTGCAATGCAACAATATAAGTACGTCAACCGTTATAATATGACCCCGACGACGCCGTATGCATGTATTAATTGTTAAATGAAGATCTACACATACAGAATTCAAGCGGGAAATAGTCAATGCCATAGAAGTTGGAGGTTTCAATATGAATAGATTTCAAATCGACCCACGGTTTAATATATATATATGTGTCAAGAAAAATCGAATGATACGTTGTTTTTCTATAAATTTTATTTTGTCACCCTGCTGGTGCTATTTACCAGTTAAACTTAAGGACACATACGGCGATCTAGGCTCTAAGCGTTGTAGCCTTAGACCCTTTCTGGGGACCAGCCGTCTGATGGAGTGCCTAACGGCGATACCGGACGTAAAACTCGAAACGTAAAAGCTCCAACCGAATGGTGGCAAACTTCATTGCACACAGGAAGCTAATCGCCTGAAGCGATGCTAAACAATAGTAGCGGATATAAGAGTTTTATATCCGCTCTCTGCATAATTCTCTGCAATAATTTTCTGCTAGTCCGTCCAGAACTATTTGACGGATCGAAAAGAGTGGAGTGTTTTACCTTAAAAGCTATTCAAGTTGTTTCAAAGCGCCCGAGGAACGAATACACGTATAACAGAATCACTTGCTCGAATCAAACCAAAGGCACAGCTATGAAAACATTTTCAATCTACTTTTTACTTCATGGTGAAGTTGTGGGTAAACCAATTACCTGCTGCACCAGTCTGGATACTTTTTCTGATCTCTGTCCCACTGACTTTGATAGAAAGCCAGTAAACGATGTTCAGATTAGCGGTGGCAAAAAGACCTATTCTAAAACGTGCATTTCTCAGCCGGATGTGACAGGTTTAATGCCCTGGCCTAAATGGTCTCGAGCAAATCCGCTTTTGCGATAATACAACTATGAGCGCAACTTTTATGTGGCATTCTCTCAGATTAGGAACTGTACCACTCTTCACCAGTGATCATTCTGCTTTATTTGGTAGAAAAGTCATTTGCCGTTAGACAGACTTTTGGTAAATGGCAACGCATCTGGAACTCTATGGAAGAACCCCTACCTGTAAAAAAAAGTAGTTTTATAGACAGATTATACTTCTTGAAGATAAGTTTTGTGCCCGTGAAACAACCACAGCGAGAAATCACAGTTAGTAGCAGCTAAACAGACATAACGATCTGAAGTAAAAAAAATCGAAACAACTCGATAATGTTTCCGTGTCTAGTAATGACGACAATACAAAGCTGACAGGTTTTCACTAAAGAATGACACGCAAAGTTGTATATTGTGACTGGTGTTCAGATGTTTCAAAGCGCAAAAAACTATTTATTCCATGCTTGAGTTTTATATAAAATAATTTAGTTGATCAAAGCGTAGAGAAGATGGCCTAATTTTTTCCTGCTTTTATATGCTATCTTGATTTTCAACTGTATGTTATCTCTTTTTTTTTTAATTTCATTGAGTTTTGTTTAACTGAATAGATAATGAAGTTCAATTGAGCAAACAAGAGCGTTGTTTTTTTACGGTACTGCTTTTTTATGTTTAATGTCAAGCTTCTATTTCGGTACATTTCAAATGACTGTTCAGCTTGATCATCGCGGTAACGTTTTTAAGGGAATGGGTAGCACTTGCCTCTACTCTGAGCAACATGAAAAGCTAGAAACAGAGAGCTGAACGCCAGACAACGTACTCTTGTCGACTTTAGCTTACATAAACAGCATCTACCAAGAACACTAGCAATCGCAGATGTTAGCTTACAAAATGATTGAACATTGTCATATGTGGTACTCTAAGTTAAAATTCGGGATGACAGATGAAAAAAATATTAGGAGACGTGCTGTTTTTATTGCGGAAACCCCGAGCGATGAGTGCCTCAAGGCTTTGCTAGTGGAGTGTTTTAACTGCAGGTCAAAATTATCCAACAACATGTACCTTAATCAACGAAATTGGAAATTTTCCAAAAAATAATTCTACATCTAGGCTATAGCGCTCCTCCTGAAATCGTGGATGGAAATTATGATTGATAATGACGCTGATGGGGATTAATCCGAAATATAAATAGAAATTTTTTTAGGCGCGGTTTTTACTTACACACATGAAAAGTCATGACGCAGCCCAAAATAATAGTTAATTGTGGAATTTTATAGTTTTCTGTTTTTCGTCTTGCCATGTTTCCTAGCTTAGTACATGCATACACCAGAGGAATATAGTTTAAAAAAATTTTTTTAAAGGATACGCGTAATTTTGCTTGATTTTATATTGTTTGAGCATTCTGCATATTCTCTACAAGAACCGTTACTTTTTGTGTACAAAATATATACTGCATTTATTCGATAGTACCATAGAATACAATGGAGCATTTGATTTGGTTTACTCGTAAAAGATCGCAGGGTAATGTTTTAACAAATGTGATAATAAAGATGTAATTACATTTCTATCAGGTATTGGTTTATAAACTCCTATCCAACCGTGAGTACACATTGCCGTATATATATATATATATATATATATATATATATATATATCTTTAAAAAATCTGTGGCTCTATTTTAATTCCTACAGCAACAACGATTCTGGTAAAAACGTGCAACAAGTCACCTAACGTAGTAAGTTCAATATTTTTAACCTCTAATTATAGTGTACTATGAAAAGCCGAACCCGCATATGGAAGGTCCCTCAGACCATTGCTATTTAGATTTTGCTCTGGCAAGTAGATTTCGGCAGATCAGTCTACATGGACATAAGGAATATAAATAAATACTCGGAAAAGATCAATGTTTGGTGCAATTTTTTGTTAGTGGACAAATACGTTTCGATGACCGAAAGGTACGCGTCACGTTCAATCAGTGTCGAAGGAAGATGCCCAGAACAGCATCTATACTGAGACTGTCTAGCAAGTTGTCACAGGGCACGGTATTCGAAAAATCACGCAACTTTACGAAATAAATTAAACGAAAAAAAAAAAAACTGAATAAAGTGCTAAAAAGACAAACGAAACCTTTCAAACAATCCCGCAGTGTGGTTATCCTGTAGGCCTACGTTCTTGGATGTATATCGGAAAGTCATGCATTTCAATGACAATCATCCTACTAATAGGCTCTTAGTTCGATTCATTAAGGTCGAAAGTAATATGCTGGAATTATTGTGTGTAAAACATTTTGTTTCAACATTGAGAAGAACAAAACGAAAAACTTACGAATAAGTTGCCAGTTAGGAAGTGTAGTGCTTTGAATCACAACCACGCAAAAGACATAAAATTTCTGTATTAAGAGTTATAACGCTACAAGCTGTATCACGTACTTAGCATGTAACTTTCTTCTAAACGATCAATAAAAGTAGGTAGAATGAGCTTTTTACCACCGTAACAATTGCTTATTCTGAATGCCCACGATCGTCCAGATCCAATACGTGATCAGAGCGTGGACGTCGTTAGGCATGTTTTAATTCTATTGCTTACGAAAGACAATACGAATGCTATCTGCTATAAGGTTGCGTTTCTTGCTATCATTGTAATGGGTTGTAGACGTTTTTTGAATATGACAAAAATTGTGTGATATTTTGGATACCCTGTAGACTTCGGGTCGAGCTCACGGTTAAACACGTCACAATTATGCCCGAATACTGAGCGGTAGCCGATTTATGCACCCCAGTTTCTAAAAGAATAAAAGGAGAAAGAAAACGTAGCTTTCTTAAAAAAAAAAAAAGAAAAAAGAAGAAGAAGAAAAGAAAACGAAAAAAAAAAAGGAAATAAGCGCAGTAACGAATTGGCTTAGCCAACTCGTCAAAGAACGTCAACTGAAGACCACTGTTTTTTACATTTCGAACCCGTTCACAGAATTAAGGCCTGACTTGTGGCGATCTTTAACGAAATGTGTAGTTTTACGTTATATGCATATCTTGTATACATCATCAACTCATCATTCCATTATTAATTGATTTCTATTTCACCCAAACATACTGTTTTTATTTAGGTTCATCAGCATACAGTAATAGTTGAACAAAAACTTGTTTAATATGTGCCTAGGTGTGAGAGGCCACCTTGTGCAAATTATTTGAAAATGCACATATATCTGGAATCATATCATATATGCGCAGACCTTATGTCCAAAAATGTGTCACGGCTGATTTCAGTTTACAGCGCATTTAGGTGCCTGAACGTCGCTCTCAAAAACAGACAGCGAGCTCGGCCTATTCAAACAGACATCACCACAAAAGAAATCGACATCCTCGGTTTTCTTTTCATTATGTTCTGTTATTGTCAAGAAATTAGAGTATATGCACCCTGAACAACTAGTGTATTTTCGCTTTAAAGGCGTCTCTATTTGCTTTACCTTGGTTTTTTTATTTTTTACAAAAAACAACTAATTTTCCTATACCTCGTGGCATACCTGCTGCTGCTTACGCAGCAGCAGGTATGCCACGAGGTATAGGAAAATTAGTTGTTTTTTGTGCAACAACAATGACAATGTAAGATGTTGCAGTTGTCCGGCTTGTTACCACAACATTACGTTCGGTGACGTTTACAATTACGGGGTCTATTTTCGATGGTTTCATAAGAAATGTCGTACGCCATCAGAATTAAGTAGTATGCGAGAAAAAGCAAAGCAGATACGAAAATTTCAAACGGAATATTTTTACTCGTCAAATTATAAGTGCAACATCTAAACATATCTACGCTAATAACTTTGAACTGGATTTGGTTATATAAATTTATTTCGTTAGATTACGAAATGTAAGTTAGCGTAAACATATCTTGCAACTATCGAGGGTACATGCGGTTTATATCGCACTAAAATAGTAACCCTTAATATGCATTCTCAAACCTCTCAATGGAAAACCAGTTTGTTTACGTTCGACGGTTCCATATTTCAATCTTCAGTTGCAATGTTGAAGGCAGCCGACAAGTGTAGACACACGCGGTGTTCTACTGCCAATTTCTTATGGAATCTTCTTTATGAGTAGTCGTCCATATTTCCTATCCATAGCAATGTAATGATGCGTTTTCAATATTTTTTCGTACTAAGCGGTACTGATCATGGTATGTGATTCCTTCTTCCTCTGTAGATCTTTTCTTTGTGCGTATCAATGCAAACCCGGCCAAATGGTCGCTGGCTGTTGCATGTGTACTTTTAAAGCAAATATAATATTTAGCAATTATGGACAAATGCCTTGTATAAAGTCCTGTCTAATTCGCCTAATAAAAAATAGAAGAAGCACTTATTACGACCTGAAAAGGATTTGTGTAGTGCGGAAAAAAATCCACCTCTACCGTGAGCTAGGACTATGGGAATACTGTATTCTTTTAAAATATAGGCTTGTCGTTAAAATAGACATTAGGCTCCAGGTTTAATTCAGGTCCCGAAATCAATACTTGGGCCAAACGTGACGATTGCTTCCAAAAAAAACTCTTCAGTTGCTTTGAGTCGTTAATAACGCACGACTGCACGTTCGGCTAGCGTACATAAAATATTCGCTGCTAGCTCAATTCAAGAATGAGTAACAACTTTGTGCAAAGGTTGTCCGTTTTGTGCCTGAACAATTTTGATTGACAGTGAAGGCCTGTGAATACATTGTTTATAGAGTAAACGGTTTAGGCGTTCCTTAAACGGCTTATAGCTAGCTCTGCGTGTTAAACTGGCTACAACCGTAGTCTAGCCATTTCGGTCGCCGTCTGCAATACTAACGTGCGAGTACGCGCGGTCCATCCAGTGTCTACAATCGGAGCTAAATATCGAGTGTACCAATACAATATAGTGTATTTGTTTAGATAAGCTGTCAATATGGATCAATATCACACTCGTTTTCACTTAGAACGATGAAGATCATGCCTGTGTAGGATCTTATTCGACTGTCCAGTAACGAATTCGGCCATATGATTAACATGGGTGAAATGTAAAGCACGACAAGCAACGGCACGTACCTCTATCTGGAAGCCAAATGACAAGTGGGTGTACTTTCAATGATCGCAAGCAGAAACCTAAAACTGCCGATCGCAAAGGAAAAACGCAATCTATTCATATTTTTTTTTACGATCCTTATCGTCAATTATTATTTAGTGTGTGTTTATCAAGTTTTAATGAGAAAGTCTATATAATTAAGGTTAAAGACTATTTTTTGCTCTACCAAACCCATAGTTCATCATCATTTTGCCTCACCTACAACACTGGATCTTTGTTGAGGGCTCGAAGAATGGCTTTGTCGGGTGGCCAAAAAGTGACACGTCCGACATTTCTGGTTCGCTCTTTGTTTCGAGATGAAAACCCTCGGGACAACCCGGTACAGGTATAGGATTGTATCCTGTCTGAAGATTCTCTCACTGGAAATATTTTTCAAAAGTAACTCGCAAGATACCGATTTAAAAATGCATTTTACTGCACATTTAAGAATGCCCTGAGTAAATTAAGAGGCGAACCATTAAATAAGCTTTTTGACGATTGATTCTGAACTACGTATCTCTGGAGCTCGAAATAACGAAACAGTTTTATGATTTGGATCAAAATGGCCTCGAAAGGTCTTCCGAACTGTACATAGCTCTTAAATGAAAAATTTGAGAAAGGAAGCAGTAAGAAAAGACGGGCATTATTGCATACGCACCTGTCTATCGCTTCAACGTCAGAGCCGAAAATTTCCTATTGATGGTCGCTACCCAAAACGTCCAAGATGTCCAATCGGTCTACTCAGCATATGTGCCTCTGCAAACAACAACTGAGTATTTGTCGTATGGGTGCGAGCGCCACATTGTGGTGAAAATAAGATTCAAGAACTTTTCAGACGCGTGCTATAACAGACTCCTATAGTAAATTCGTCACACCAGCTATTCCTATGTCAAAAAAAACAATAGGCGAAATACCGTTTTGTTCAAAATGCAAGATCATACTGAAACTCTTAGAGAATGCATATTGTCAGGTCCGCGTCAGGTGTGTCAGGATTCACAATTTCCCAGTAAACGAAATTCTGCCAGCTAATCTGAGGGTAGCTCCAAGGAACTTCCCTCGAAAAGTTCCGTGCGTTCGTTTCGTATCCTCCCAAGCATCAGTCGCTTTATTGTAAGGTGGCCCTGTCTGAAAATCCCTACGATACTACTTTTCACTTCAGCTACATCATCATTATTCTGATATTGTTTTAGAATAAATGCTTGTTGTTCAAAGATTAATTTTGGTTCACTCATTATTTCTGATTACTTACAATCTGCTTTTGAGCCCCTACAAGCTGAAGAGCAAGAACCGTTCAGTCGTCAGTAAACAACGTATACATTTTTCAAAACACCCTCTATTGTTAGCATTGAAGTACCGTTGGGGGGTTCATAAGCAAAAAACAGAATAATTTCATAACGTTAAGCTAGATACAAAGTGAGTGCTTCCCACGATAGGATATTCTATTGGTCCAGGTACCACCAAGTTGTTTCAAATAAAGAAATGCTCGAGGAGAGAGGTGAGCTTCACGAAGCCTTAAATTAAGCGGAATTGAACTAAGGCCCTACTCTCCGAGTCATCATACAATGAAATGCATAGACTGAGACTATAGGTTCCAACAGTTAGTTGAAATTACACAAGACGACGTCATACTTTGATTCTCTATTGAAAAATTTTTCGGCAAAAAATCCAACTTCAAATGGTCTCTCATAGTTTTGGGATTAACATTTCGAAAAATACGAATGAGAATAATCATTGCACTTGTTAAAGCTTTAAATTCAAACGGCAAAGACAGACGTTCACATAGATACTTGTATTCTTCAGGTTCATGTGTTTCGTAGAGGAGGCAGGCCCCTCGGTTTGACGTCAACGCTGAGATGTCGTTTGCCCTTCATTGGCCGCATTGAAAACTCGTAGAAAAATTCATTTGATCTCAGCTATTACATGCACCATTCCTCACACCATCATTAGCCATCGCGTCGATGGGAGATTGCCTGAAACGATCAGATCATACGACCGATAAGAAGCAGGATACGGATTTTGTAAAGCGATTTTTCCACGGATAATGGTTGGTTAACTACTCAACTAACGTTGTGTGTGAGCGTTTTTTACATTGAAAAAACTCTCATTTTTCTATATTATACTCGATTTCGTCGGAACTAAACGCCAAACCCTTTGTCTCAGTTTAGCCGTGCCAGCTTACCTGCTGCAAGTATATTATATAGATATATTTAAATTTAAGTAGGTCTGAATATGCTGTATGACAAAGACTCGCTTTATCGCGCTCGGAACAGATGCGCTTATTAAAATGGTGTCAAAAACCTGGTAGGCAGCTATTTCTTTCTACCCAACAAAGCGCCCGATAAATAACCGAGCAGATAGCTCCGTTTCAGTAGAATCATAGCAGGGTTTACACAAACTATATATGTATCAATTATGGAAAAACTTTGCAGAAATATACAGCAACAATTGGACATAGTTATTTTTTTGTAGAGAAAAACACACAAAAAAAACTGCGGAACACCAAATCATAATGTTGTGCTTTATTATGAATCAGACAGTTTTTAGCGTTTGTGTGGGAATCACAGGAGCATAGCATATTCGAATTAGACGTCTTTGAAGTTTTCTGTACTACAGTAAATGATTCACAACAATATACACTCATGCTATAAATTACACACAAGTTTCCAGTCAAGCGAGAGGCTCTTATATTTATCTATTAGTTTTCAACGGGTTACCAATAGCTGCTAGTTAAGTAACCAAGTGTGCTGCCGTATTTATATAACAAGTCTATTGACGGACCAGGCGTTAAAAGTCGGTGACTGCCAATATTATCCAGCTCATTTCCTATCCATTGTTTTCTCTGGATCAATTCAGTAAGTCGATACCGCTGAGGCTACGAATCACCATCTGTACACAGTCAAAGTGTATCAGCTAACATCATAGGCCGATGGACCGCAACTGACCATACCTACAATTAGCGGCGGTCACTGAGCGTAGTGGCTAAGCGTTGATGGGTAGGCTGGCAGCGACTACGTAGACGAAAGCCACCGAATAACACCCCCTCCTCCTCTTTTTTTTCTTGTGTTACTTAATTATTTTTCTAATACCGCCATCAATGAGTGCCATGGCCTTATCAATTCGTCCTCTCGACTTGGTCGTCGTGTTTTCTGATGCTGCCAGGCCGCGGCTATTGTTGCTTCTGCCGGATTCGACCATCATACTCCTCTCCCTGTAACTCTTTTTTTACTCTCGGTCTTGTCGTTTGTCCACATATATGTTCCGTAGTTATCACGTTCTTCCGTTCTGATCGTGTTTCGCTAAAGCGTTCGGTGACTGCTATTGCTGTCGTACCAGCTGATTAAACGAGACGACGAGCACGAAAGCAGGAGCGGCGGCGGGTTCGGCGAACGCGTGGACCAGCGAACGAGCGCATGCTTACCTCGACACCTTTCCCGTCCGAAACCATTCAGACCCGATACTTGATCTACAGAGAGAGACTGGCTATAGACAGAAACAAGCGATGCGACTAGAAGTCAGTACCACTACTGACAAGCGCAGAACGCTCTCTATTGAAGCCGACCTGACGTCGATCAGAAGTGGAATCGGAGACCTAACGACACCGACTATCGCGGTCTGACTAGATCCGTCTGAGGTGTTTAGCTCTCATTGTGGCTTCCATTTCCTACCTGCTCAGTCCATGTCTGTTTCTCTGCGTTTATCTGACCGTCGTTTTCGTCTACTGTCGACAGCTATCACAACAAGGAATAGAACAACGGCAGCAACGATAAGCAGCATCTGTATTGAGGCCAACAACGGCAACACAACAACAGTTCCTGCCCTTAACTACTATACGAGAGTAAATAGAGAAATGCTCCTTCACGGATAAGCGCAGGCTGAGCCGTTTGGACAGCGTCGGCGACCTTCGTTCGCCATTGGCTGTACTGAAACCAAGCTGCTCGTTATCTAGGCCGCTTAACCGACCAGACCTACGGCAGAATGGAGGCAGCTAGACAGGCGACTGGCTAAGGTGACTGAAGTTGACGAACCAGTTCGTCAAACTTCGAATCCGTCGATGACCGTCTAATTGGAGCCGCTATTAACCTTGTGTTATAGTCGGAAGACGGGGACAGCGGAAAGTTGGGCGTTTCTGGTTTTTTTTTTTGGTAATGTATCTACCCCACTCATAATCGACAAGACATGTGTCGTCAAAACTAGATATAGTGAAAGTGAACTTAACTATCCATCGACTATTGGATATACTAGCTAGGCGCAAGGAAGGCGTAAGCGTAAACTGGTTAGCGAACAAAAGGCGATCGATATCATTTCACTAGAGATAGAGAGTGAACATAGAGTAAGTTGGTGCTGCCCAGTTTCCATACGGAGAAACTGCTAAAGCGTACGGAACAAACGAACTTCCTATTAAGAGTAGAAGATCAGCAAATGTTATATGCGAAAAAATTTAGAATTAGCGGAATCGATTAAAGGCTCGATCATACGGACTAGAGCATCGTCGAGCTGAATGCGGGGCCTATAGAATAACACGGTGAGTCATTATAAATCACAATAATCATCGTTATAATATCATATTCCATAGATGAAATATAGTGTACGTCCGAGTACTTCACAAATTGTTGAATCGGACGCAATTTTTTCCACTACATGGTTTTTTTTTCAGGGATTTGTTTTTCAATCCGCTTTCGACAATTCTTTACATGATACGTGACAAAAAAAAAATTACCTTATTTCCCGTCCTATGATTTTGCTGCAAACACGCGTGAGCAAATTCATCTGGTGTATTTATAGTGTGGCAGCTGTAGCAGTAGCTACACGGGAGTGTAGTAGTATACGGGAGCTGTTCTTTTTGATAAGGCGGAAAAGTGGAAAGGCGTTATTTGATTTAAAGGTAAACGACTGCCTCTAGCCATCTAATGATTTTATTCTGGCAAGGTTCTCTGATTCTTCTGAAATACTACCCACTGTCTCGGGTTCTCTCGACGAGCTACCGCGTAACTACCGCGGAACTGTTCTATGCCCAGTTGCCAAACGCAGCCGAAATAAATTTACTAGATCTAAGTAGCTGACTGTTTACAAAGCAGCATAGGTGGCTTAGGCTATCGTTTCTCACATGCCGCCTGGAGAGGCACACTTTTCATTTTCGTATCTAAATCCTTACACATAATTTTCCATAGCTCCTCGGCCTATTTACCACGGCCTGTTCCATCTGGCTGACAATATACAAATGGAACTTTTTTTTTCTATTAACTCTATTCTGAGAACGACGGAGGTTTTCGCAGCCTCCGTGCTATACCTTCGACTGCTCACGTTACCCTCTACAAAAGAATTTGCAACTTTGTGACTCGGCAAACTCGCTTTGTCGTAGCAAATGGGTGTCAGAGCTCGCTAAATCAAAAGCTAACTCATAAATGGATGGCCCTTCTCGTAAAGGATGCGATCGAAGCTATTGCTTCCAATCGTTATCGGACAAGAGATAAGAAACAGAAGCTATTATACTAGAATTTACTATATGGCACTATAGTCTAATGTTTTATAGTGATACGTATGCAACAAACTGGTGTATAATACGTTTATAATATGCTTATAGACATTTAGTTGAATGAGCGGTGTAGTGGCTTGTCCAACCAAATGATTATTTATTACCTTTTTTATTATATGATATGAACCAAGTATTATTACCTACAGAATTAACAAGGGTTACGATTATAGACGATTCAAGCAGGTACAAACCAACAAGCGCATCGAAGTCGTTCGTTTGAAGGAACTTTTTTAGCATTTGCAGATTATTACACAGAGTCTCATTTTTTACGTACGACACTTGACAAAACGCTGGCTGGCAAGGTAACTTTCCTTTGTCACCGTGCCTATACCGTCCGCTAGTTGTCGTTAATGGAGAGACCCACTTTTTGTCTTACGATCTCTCAGCAGATACCTGTATGTACGGTAAAAATTTATGGAATTTCTGCGTATCGCTCATCGAGAAATAGCTATTAATTCATGTTTTATTGAGACAAAAAAAACTGAACGTAGTGAACTTCTGAGTTAAAATGTGTTTAATCGGTTTTTGGCAGTCGATTTAACTACGTGTTCTTGCGAGTGCAGGCACATTAGCAAACGGAAGTTACCCCAATTCATTTAAGAGGAGGAGAGTTCAAGGGTTGTACATATTAGTCCTTGCGATCAATAACCTTAGAGACTGCTTGAGAGGCTTCCAAACTATTGTCGAAATGTTTTTATAACACAAATAAATTGCATTTCACATCAATAAGCAAACGGGAACTTATTGACAAGAATGATTCAGTAATTTGTAGCACGCAGATAAACTTCAGTCGATTATAGTAAAATCTGAAAGATCGTTGGCCGATTTAGGTTCGTAGGTGTCGTACAAATGTTCTTTAAATTCCTGCCAAAAGCTCATTTTCAGGTTAAGAGTGCCACATTTCGATGATGACCTAAACTCTTAGCGTTACTGGAAATATTCCTTTAGTCTCTATGTTGTTTTTCAGCTTTTTATCTCAACAAGTTATACAACTAAATTCTAGATAAGCGTTCTTGATTTCTTGTTGAAAGCTAGGTTCAATGTTCCGTTAAATGTGCGATTAATATGTCTTGTTACTTTCAGGTGGCCCTTTTGTAGCATTACTGATCCTTTCGTAAAAAGCAAGACAAAATGCGAATCCTAGAGATAAATAGTGACACACATAATGTGGTAGGTAAAGGGTTCATTAAAAGAATCCGCGACAAATTTGCCCTCAAGTTGCCTGACGATGATGATGACGACGACACCCGCACACTTGTAAGTTTCATCAGTAAATAGCGGGGAGGCAAACCTCCTTGATGTGGTGTTACCATTTATTTATTTTTCATTTACTCCTTTCAAACGACACTGCAACAGTGTCGTTTGTAAACTCCCGGCTCGAATATTGTATGAAATATAATCTATGAGCGGAATTCGTTGGATTTCGACTTTGGCCGGCTTTATCTATCTATTCCGATACGACTGCCGTCGTGGAAATGCAGTGGGTAACCTGTTCAACATGTGGTGGTTTAAGTTTGAACCTAGGTGCAGGCAGAAAAAAAATGATCTGTAGTAATACCTCGTATCTCGTTAACGTTGTCGCAATGATGATCCCCAGTTTCGGTCGTGAAGGTAGGCGTGGCGCACGACGCGTCGCTCAAACCAATCTCTATTCAAGTCTTTATATTAACTTGACTAAGCGCCTTATAATGCATCAGATGCCTATATGATACTTTTATATATATATATATATATATATATATATATATATATATATAACAACGCTGTTATCGGGCCTGTCAATAGATTACTACAGACCAGACGTGAGTGGAGTTCAGAGTAAGGGAGCTGTACTTCCGCTAACAGGTATCGATTATTTGTGCGACGAGGCCTTGAACTCTACAATAGACTAATTTCGCAACAACGTCGAAACGATGAGCAACGTCCTGGCACAAAGTTTCACGTGCTCCGTAAACATTAACTTTAGGCGGTAACGGCGCAGACATGGATTGTCATTCTTAAACATGTTTTCAGAACTAGAGCTAAAAAGTGGCTCATAAGTTATGCCCTATATGTTAAACTTGTTGTAATGAAGTTCTATTTGAATACCGATTTCATTACATGCGGTCTGGTTTGACTTATTTGCCACGTTCGTCACGACACAATATACGTACAGAACATCTAAAAATTACTAAGCCCGCTTTTGTTGGGTATGCAATGAAATTTACCTTGTTTCTATTTAGCAACAGTTAAGCAAACGGCTAGGGCCATTTAAGTTAAATCACTGCAAAGTCAAAATGCATGTAGACCGAGCAAAAAGTCTTAAGTCAACAGCTTTTCCTGCGGACTTCTACAAATTAACGACACATTCTAGTCTCTTACGTAATAAATAGGAGAACAGTGTTCCTTTTTAAGTACTTTAGGTAGTTGCGTATTGAATGTACTGCAGTAAGCTTTTTAGCATGCTGTATATAGAAAGATTAAATGTCCACAATTGTATAAAGAAGAGGTTCCAAAATTAATTGTGTTTACTTAATAAAACCGTGTTAGTAGAGTTTGGTTTCCTTGCATACTGATGGCATTTGAACAATCATCCGATGATTTGAGCAAACTATGGCAAGGCCGCTAAATAAATAGGAGCTAATTTTCACTCCTAATAGTATCTATGCAATGAAATGCGCTACCTATGCCAGGCCTCGTAGAAAGCTTTGACACGCAAAGGACGAAACCTTCACTTGCAACCTCCTCCATTCCTTAAAATGGGAAAAAATCTTGAAATTTTCAGGTGCAAAGCCATAATACCATTGTCCTACGAATCTATCTATCTATCGACGAGCGTGTAAGAGGCATAGCTCCACGTAAGATTTCGCACTTCACGCGGAATGAAGTTTCTTATATAAAAGTCAATTTTTGGAATCATACACTTTGAAGTTCTTGGTGTTCCGATAGTAGTCCCACTATAGCGAATGTCATTTTATATCTTTGGACAATCGAAGAATTGTGTCAATGTTATTGGCTCATAAAATTCCACGCGATTTCCCATCTTTCTTATTTTGTACATAGGATTATACACTTTGGAAGAGCTTAGTTTTTGTTTTTTTTGTCGATTCAAATGAAACGCAAGCATAACATACTAATGAGATATCTAGTTAATTTTACAAGCCCTTTCCGCTTCGCTGGGAATTTTCAACACAAGTGAATGTCTATGCTAGTCATAAAAGATCTCGAACCCTCTCTAGATAGATCTCTTTTATCGGCAAGAAACGATAATAATAAAAACACACTGATTTTTTTTCAAAAATCAAAAATTCGATGCATACATCGTCCGACGTTTTCAGCCACTTGCCAGTATCACTAGGTCTTTCTATGTAGAGTACGATACGATTTCATGCAGGGCGAGATATTGATTTGCTTTGTGTTCATTCTATTAGTGTGCTGTATCTCTCGTTACTCAACATCAATCCGCACTCGTTTTCTACGGTATGCCTAAGCGAAGCATACAATTGGTAATGTAGCAAATGAACCCGATCACTCCGTAAGAGAATTCACTACATCTTTCTTGAAAGCACACTTACTTGTACATATGATGCCAAATCGTAATAATAACAATGTAAATAGTTAAGGTATTGTAAACTTGGGAAAAAACAAAAACCGGTAGAAGCAAGCTTTTCCAGTAATCCACCTTTATTGGTGCGGTAATGATCGGCGACTACTACTGCAAAAAAGCTCGATTTTATTTGTCAGCTTTTATGAAGAAAGGGGAAATCCATCACAGCTTTTAAGGATTAGGGATTACGGGCAATGTACGGATTGGCAGTTCGCATTAAAGCCACGCACGACTTCGTACGAAGGTAAGGTGCCCACAGATGTGGGGCGTAGGCATCGTGCGGTCCACTTAATTCTCATGCTATTGGATTTTCTGTGGGTAGAACTCCAGGGCAACTAACCTTATTTCGTCGTTCATTGTAAAAAAAGAACTGAAAGTATAAGTTGATGACTTGAAGATGACAAGTTGAAAACTGATGCCGTTTGTGCATCTATTTAGTATATAGCACAAGCATACGTAAAAATTTATTCCTGCGTTTAGCAGTTTTTATACATAATGTTCAATGTGCATCTATTCGCATTAATTTTATGCATATTTCTTTGTCGACAACAATTTATTTTGACGTTTGACGTAAACTAACAAATCGTTCACGGAAAATGGACGCTTCTTGTTCTTAGTGTTACAAATTAAGATCATTCATCCTATTTTTAGTACTTGTACTTTAGCACTTCTGTCCCCTACATCCCTATAGAAACCAACGCACGCCTTCATACACGTTACAAGTACTGATTTTTCTCAATTTTGTAAAATTTAAACGATTCACAGCACCGTCGAGCCCATGTGCAAGTTTTACGCGCCGGGGTACTTATTACTTAACGCTAATTAATTAACATTCCTCGATTTAAGTAACCGTTGGGAATCCGTTTTTCCATTCGAGCAGTTTCCTGCGAACTTCCGAGGCTGTAAAGCTTAATTTACTTAAGCTGTTTTCTAACTAGTCGTGTTAAAAAGCTCTACAGCTACACTGCTATATTTAGACTATGTTGCAACTGCTCTGTTTGCCCGACGAATTTTGACAATTTAAAGTTCTTCCCATCCCAACTGGGCAGGAGCTATGCACACTGCTGTCTCAGGCCAGATGTTTCTGGACATCTTACAAATCTGTGTCAACCGGGTACCGCTCAGCTCACTTTAAGCTGTTTAATTTCATTGCAGGTTCCAAAAACTAGATTGGTTTGCCTTTCACTAACTCTGTTATATTGTTGTTCTGGATGTTTCTTTGTGTTTCTATACGTAAACGTGCACGCAGTGTGTCGTCGTATGGCAGTAAGAGCATTTTGCATTTGAAGAGCATATTGTAATACATTGAGACATTTCGGTAATGATTTTGGCTAATTCTAAAACAGATACGATGGGCTATAACACTCTCCTACGGAACTTCTTTGTTGCCAATGTTTATAGACTAGTCGACCCTCACTCCATTGCATTAGCTTGCATCGCGTCAGATAGAAATGAATGAATCGAAGAAGCCTCTGTTGAAACTAAATGCAAATGTACGATTTTCTCGCGGCGCGCTTTACAGCGTTCTAAGCCCCTGAAACATCCAACAATGTCACGATTACACGCTGTTCTCATCAGACTAAATCGGCAACATTTACTGTTGATCAAATACGTTATCTGGTGCGAAATCTATACGTCTCTGAGAATCCCGTTAACTTCAAGTGACAATTTGATATGATGACATCTCAGCGTTTTTATTAACAACACTATTACCTCCGGTTACGAGAGATCTAAGTTGTTTGCTAATATACGCGGTTTTGGGGTCACCCGCCGCTAGCAGTGCCCCTTCGATCATTGGCTAAATTTTTTCGCCAGATGCCGTAGGCTTCGACGGTCACAAGGTGAGCTTCAATTAGTCATATCTATTCAAAAAGTAGGTTCAAGGCCAAAACTTAGCTTTGTCTGTCCTATGGTCTGAGGGTGCGGCTACGGGTAATACATCGGAGCAGTCGAGTTTGCCGCCATCGTATAGGACTATGCAATCGAATTTCGCTCAACTTCAGCACACTTTGAAACCATTCATTCGAAAGCTGTATCGTAAACGTAAAAACTTTCTATAAGATTTCAGGTGGTTTACGAAAGCCGAGTTGACAAACATTTTTGGCGGCTCCTATTTGCGTAGTATTCCGCGGTACCCATTTCATTAAAAGACGACAATGGCTTGCAACGTATGAATAAAGCATGTTACCATAATGTAACGTTTCGGCTGATTAGTAGATTAAAAAATTATGCTTTAATTATAATTTTCTCGTACGCATGCGGTCGCTCCGCGGCCAGCCCGGACCGCGATAGTGACCCGCGAAGTGTTTTTTTCTCTGGAGTGCTTGACCGTATCATAATAATTACAGTAGGTAGTTTGTTCTACAATATATCTGACATAAATTGCTGGGACCCGCAACTACATTGGTGATGATATGTTTGTAAACCACTAACGATAGCTTCGTTTCTATGGGTCACGTACACTTTAATCAGCAATCTAATTCTAGATACAATTCTCAATGGACAAAGTACTTGTGAAATCTTCAGTAGCTCCACAGGACTATCTTTAGTGAGGTCTTTTTTCTTCGTTTGGAGTCCTTTTTCAGTGTGTCCTTATTTTAAATGTCGAATTACTTAATTTCGCTTCGTTCGAATCGTCGTCAAGAGTTATGTCTAACTCTGTCGACGTGTTCTAAATGAGCCCAGCGTGTTTCAGCGGTTCGAAAGGCTTCAAAGTACATCAAATATTTCTCGAAGAAAGTTTTAACTTGGCACATACGAGCACTGGTTCTTTTCCACTATAAGTCATGTTCCAACCAACAGGTCAATGACTGACATAAATACACCCCTGACTATTAGGCTACTACAGTTTAAAGTACCACAATCGTGTCTTGTGCTCTATATATAATGGTTCGGTCGAAGAGTAGCCACTCTAAGTACCTAGAAGATCTTAGTTATGCTTGCACCAGTATCATTAATTTGTAGATAAGTAATAATACTAAAAAAGTAAGGTTGACTGAGTACTGACGGTTCTGATCGTGCACAACTCAACTGATCCGTCACCAATAATTGTCTACTCTGATTCGACTCTTTCAGATGCCATCAAGCTCTCCTGTTAACTTTTCCGGGCCAAATTTCGTAGTTGTTTCGAACATTTTTCGAAGCACTTTATCGAGCAAGCCATCAGGACTTTATGAAGGCCTTTTGTACGCATCGGCATCGTCCATGTTCTTCTCATTGTGCTCTGTTATTGTGAAAAAACTTGATTACATGCATCCCGGACAATTAGCGTGCCTTCGCTTCATCGGCATCTTTGTATGTACGCTTCCGTTTGTGCTTTATCGTCAGCAGCCATTGTTTGGCTCACCAGACGTACGTTCCCTGTTAATTTTACGCGGTCTTGCTGGCAGCACTTCGCTTTTTCTGCGATTCTGTGCTCTACATTATCTGCCGTTAGCAGATGCTTCAGTCATCATCTTCTCAGTACCGGTCTTCGTTGGTGTTATGGCGAAAATTTTTCTTAACGAAGCTTGTACCTTGTTTCATTGGATGTCAACGTTTGCCACATTATTTGGTATCGCTCTTATTACAAAACTTTCGCTGTTTTTTGGATCGCCCTTCAACAACACCTCAGATATTGTTGACCTTACGCAATTCGAAACGGTACTACCTCCTTTCCTGTCCTCAGTACCATCAAGTGATCGCACGGAAGGCGATTCTACGGCTATAACTTCGAGTACTAATCGTTCCTTAAACTATACGTTACCCGTTGCAACAACGCTCAATTCACCGTTAAAAGTTGCCGATGCCACCGAAAATGAATTACAGCGTTTTTATGGAATTGCAAGTGCGCTTTTATCGACATTTTTTTCGGCGGCAGTGTATGTTCTGCTTAGAAAGTTACGTGACATTGATCACTTTGTGATTATGCTAAACTTCGGATGGGTGGCAATTCTTGAAACATTGACGATAACTTTGCTGTTCGGTACCTTCACCCCACCGCGCTCTCCGATGGATCAGCTCTTAATAGGAATCCTCTGCATATTCAGTTTTATTGGTCAAGTGAGTCATTTCCTTCTCTCATGAATGTACCCTTCTTTATCTATGTAGAAATACATGACTTACGCCTATGCCTGCTAGATCAACACGATGCATAATTTAAGCAATTTCATATATTCTAAGAGGACTGAATTGATAGACCTGCACCGATCGACCGCTTTGTTAATGAGCAATTTCTGTGCGCGCACGATCATTTTTAACTCTGTTTCTTTGCTTGTTTCCTCAAGGACGGATATGTTTAGAATCGTCAAATGTAAATGGTCTTAATTTGCTGCTTCTTATATTGCAGTTGTGCTTAACACACGCCCTTCAAAATGAGCAGGCCGGCCCGGTATCTGTTGTCCGCTCTACGGTCGATATCATCCTCGTTTTCGTCTGGCAGCTGATTTTTTTTGCAGAAATCCCGGATGGTTATAGTATTTCTGGAGCTATCCTTGTGTCATCCTGTGTCATACTGACAGGCCTGAGAAAATGGCTGTTAAGTTTACCCGAAAGTTCTGCCGCCAAACGTCGACTCTATTTTCTCATAATTTAGGTAGACTAAAAGAAACGAGACAGTTAGGTAGAAATTACGTGACAGTACCGAAAGAAATACTTGAAATAAATGCATGAACCTTATTTGGGCACCCATGTGGGTGTGGGCCGGTGCGCTCGTGTCTGCAAGGAAGCTCGAGAAAGAAGATGGAACCGTTTGCTTCCTTACTGAGATAGTTGATAGGTGTATGATAATTAGAACTCGAGATACTAGGTCGGGAAATGGTTGTCTATTTGCGTGTTGTCATTACGATAACGTTCCTTACATGGTCTATACGAGAGCGACCAGCTGACGGAATTTACGATTGCACAGATATACTGAGCAAGATAACAATATTTTGTTATTATGCAAAAATGGTTGTTCATTGTTACTTCGGCATTTTTTTTTTGTCAATCCGATCGGTTTAAACTCACTTCGGTGCGCGCTAGCGTTAATACTGCCTATCCATCGTTTATACATTTGTGAAAACGTGACCGTGATTGTCTAGTGCAGTATCAGTGACATGTGCCCCATAACGTAAGTTAGTCGCTGTATATATCATAAACCCTAAACATCTATAACTTGAAAAAGGCTATTTTCTCTTACTGTATAAGCAAGCGCGATATAGCTAGGTCTTACAGTACGCTTAAAGTTAGCTTAAGGATTGATTCAGCTATTCTACGTAGTTGAACACAGTGTCAGAAAATCTATGGTCGCTTGATACATCACACCGATCGTGTGTATCTGGAAATCGATGCTACTAACAGCATCGATATTGAACTTAAGGTAGGCAAGCACGGCGCGTCTACGTATCTGATAAGAATGGCTTGTTAACCTTTAAACAGGTAAAACCATTATCTGATTTGGGGGCAATATATATATATATATACATATACATATATATATATATATATATATGGCTTTCAGTGCCATCAACGGATAAACACCCCTCAAGACATTAGTTAATATTCTGATAAACGATACATAGCTGAATAATGTGTACGTTGACGTTCGATTCAACAAAAACAGTATCGTTATGGAGGTGTATTATCTCCGCCATCGATCAAAAAAAATACAAATCCTCTATTCGCATGAAATGCGTGCTCGAAAATGAAATATATCGTATGTATTTTTGATGTGATCTTCTGCGAAACATTTATCGTGAAATGCGTTATACTCATTGGGTCCAAATGGTTATTTACGGTAAAATTTGAAACTTTCAACCCTTGGTCCACAATGGAGAGCTCACTCGACGACCTCCTTCAATAATTGATTCCCTTCAGCTGTTGATAAGTGAAATTATTAGAATACAAATACGTACATAACAATTGCTACACGAGTGCGATATGGGTGGCTGTAAAGGGTTGGTTCCTGTGAGCCTATGACGACAAAGCTTGGCCAGCGCGTTTCATTTTGATGGCGACGTTAGGACGACTGGCAGTGGGGTTGAAATCCCGTTAGAGTTGTCTGGATAGCTAGCTGATTATGAATTGCCCCTGGCAGTGTTAAATGAGAGGAAGCCCATGCGATGGAATAGGGAGTACAAGCGAGTTTTGAAAAAGAGCGAAAATAAAAATCGGATTTAGTATGTTCTTAGCATTCGAAAGACGGCAGCCCCTTATTTTGCTTACTGCTTCTAGAGTAGTTTTCTATATTTAGTCCGGATGGTGCGAGATTACACGCCGGACAAGCATGGCACTATCTGGTGGAAGCGTCCAGAGCGAACTGTTACCACCGCATTGTGTGGGAACCGTTAGGGTTGAACCAATGGTCATCCCATCAGGTCAATCACCACGAAAATCTACAACGATGCCGACTTTTCGGCGCACCCATTAGCAAGCCATCGGTCGGCACCGTAATCAGTAAACTGCGGAAAGTGGGCGGGGTCTTACTCAAGCAAAATACTCTCCACGTACGCGGCGTAAATAAGTTTGCACCGGCGCAGGTATTCGAGGCCGTAGAATCTCTTAACTGTTATTAAGATAACCTAAGTACAGAGAATACTATCCGCAATCTGACGGCATACTATATTCCGGACAGATTTGCGCTATAACACGTGTGTGCGCACGCAGTTGCGACGCGTGCGGGAGGTGAGCGGTCGCGGCTGCTTCATACATTTCCATGACAACAGGAGGTTCAGGACAACAGAAAGCTCGGTTGTGCGAGCTTGTTATGGCGCTGCGAGGGAGATTCATTTAAAATGATCCACAAAGAAATAGAAATTTTTACAAGTATCATCACTGTCAATGTAGCTTTATTTGCGAAAGGCTCAGTAATAACAAACACTATTTTTAAACACCTCATATTGCTGAGTACGAGGTTCTGTAAGAGTAAGGTTTGAAGCTGAAACCGTGAAAAACTATCTGCGGTGCATATAACACATCGTAACCAAGACTACAGAGCCATAATTGTACATCATTTTTGTAAACAAAAATGTTATATATTACTTCAAGCTAGCGATATTAATCGAATCAAACAATAATTGTGTTATGAGTATGATCTACAATAAAGGAAAATCAACGAGTTTCAGGCAAAATGGTGTACGAGAGGTTACCATGGCACCATGATGAGATGATATGGCATTTTCCTCGGTAGAACACAGATGTTCTGCACCCCGAATGCTATGAGAAGGACAAACACCCATAATAATCTAGCTACGTTTGATTGTGGAAGTTCTACTATTGACATATTCATCTTAACTTTGATACATTAGTTTCTCCTATTTAGACTGATTTTCGGCTTTAATTCTGCCTTCTAGCTCTGAAAATTTGTATGGATAATGCAGCTTACCGTATGCAGTCATTTTTGATTTGTGGTCTGCAACCGTCGTAGAATCAAGCTAGCTGGATATACGACAGTTTCGGTTTTAACTAAAGAACATCTGGATTTACATGTTTATATATTGTGTTGCAATGAACGAGAAATGAATGTTTTTTATAAATAATAAGATGCGCAGTAGAAACTAAACAAACGAAGAATATATAATCAGCAGCCTGTATTGCATACTCGTGTACCAATATGGAGCGCTATGCAGTGTTCAACAGTACTCTCAATGTGCTTTATCCAACTTAACACAGCATGTTTGCCAATTTCGGTTCCACTGTGGGTTGTCGATCCTACCCACCTTTGTTCCAACCCAAAAATTTCATGGCGAAAGCTTTTTCCAACCAAAACCGTGAACTTGTGTCAGCATAAACCTTCTGCGTCTAAGACACCTCCTTTGAACAACATCTTCAACCTTTTCTCCAGTGCGGTTTTGCGTGGTTACAAATTTTTTTGAAAATTTGTCTGCCATCGTATTACCTCTTTCAACTTTGTCAAGCATTCACTTGTCGCTGCAATTCTCAGTCAGAAATTGGCATAATCGTATTAATTACGGAACATCCCGACACAATTTTGGAAGAAACGTTGCCGAGAAAATTGAAGTAAAGCGCGCTGCAGAACGAAACGTCTTCGACTGGGTCGTAAAACTCAAGGAAATAGAACGAACACGGACACGTACAGTCATCACGATGGCTGGAGACATTCAGTCAACTGGGCCAATGTTTCTTTTACTTTCTTAACTATTACAATAGAACATTTCAGGTTAATTAACGATGGCAGCCTGATTCACGCTGCGGTAACCCATATAACTGGACGGCGATTCAAAGCGGAGCAATTTGAGAGTGTACAAAAACAAGTGATAAGGGAATAGAGAATGCAATTGTACATCTCACATTCGATAACATTCTTAAAGCCCAAAGGGTACGTCAATTATCTCATTTATAAAATGGATTGATTGCTATTAGTAAACAAACCGCAGGAGAGCTTCTTGTCAGTTCAGTGGGGCATTTTTTAAACATAATATTATTTCTGATAATAGTACTTGAACTAGCTGACAAAGATATTATGAATTTTTAAAAATTTGTTTTGGAAAAAGTAAGATAATCTGCTGTTTAATGTAGCTTCATTTTAAGATATGTAATTAACACAAGTTGTCTTTATGCTTAATCAAATGCTAACGTAAAATTCAATATCATAAAAATGAAACTGCGAATACGTATAGTACAGCAACTTTGACTACCTTTAGATATCAGCCTTGGCAAAAAATCACGTTATTACGTAGATAAGTTACTTCACTGAAACAGGTATCAGAGGGCTGAATGAGGTCGTATGTCAACAACAAAGTCAAATGCTCATAAATAGTACTAACGCTACAGAAGGTCTTCGGGGACCAGGCAGTGAGGCAACACCAAGCAGGCAAATGGTTAGGCAAAACATGGAAAAACCTTAATAACGACCGTTGCTATAGGTGACCTGAAATCGGGAATATGAATTAAAGCGTGAACAAAGCAAAGTGCTTTTGCAGAACAGGCAGGTCATCCTCAAAAAACTAACAAGGACGTTAAATGTGTTGGAGAATTTTTACTGCTCAGCTGGAAGAGATGAGTTGGCTCATATGGGGATTTCGCCGAAAAAGCTGTATTTGAGCAAATGTACACTCATCAATAATAAAGCCAGTTCTGCTGCGACGAATCAGTACAGGTTACCAGGCACGGTACAGGTTGTATGCACGTTCTTTGGAAACAAAGACACAGTGGTCGTTATATTGCTTCAAAGGCAAAGGGTGGTTGAAAATAGATGTAGCAAAACCCGCTTTTCTCGACTATATAGATGTTTCGGCATAGAGCTTATACTGAGTAGTTTTACTGGCACTAAGATATACTAATGAGCAGTCTTATAGATATTACATATATGTTTTTTAAAGCTTTTGGTTATTACAGTTTACATTTGATTAGCGCTACCAGAGCTGAATCTATTTTACGTAAGTAAGTCCTCTGTGAAACTCAACCCCGACAGCTGGACTTGTTTCCGCCGAAACCACTACCTTTCAGTTCACCATTTCCGTCTGAAGCTTTGTTCCGAATCAGCTCAGAGACTGTAGTACCGGATCATCATGCCGGTATTATCCCGCTTAGGTGTTCCGCCTTACTAGACGAACTGATTTCTTACACAAGGGCATATCCCCGTGCGCATACACTGAACCCAATCGTATCGCGGGGTCTAAGGCGTTCCTCATGCTTTTTAGAAGCATCATTTTCGCAATTGAGCGGTGCAAGGTATAACGCTCTGATCAATAAAGGAACACGACATTTCTACATTTACATATGCCGCTAACGTGCGAAGGACTGTGTCTTCGATTCCCTGCATGTATAGTACAGAATACTGCGTAATACTGCTTGCGAAATTAGATCTATTTTGAAGATTGGAAAGACGGTGGACCATGTGCATCGAGTCCAGCTAGACTTGTTAGATAAGAGAGAAATAGTTTAAATTATAAACAATAAAGTTAGTTGCTAGAAAAAGGTCATTAACGAATCATTGACTGTCAAGAAAGAACGCTTTGAAATACGTATTTAACGTTGTCAGGCAACGAGGGTAAAATACAGGTAGACAAAATCTGGTGAATTTTTTCTAAAATACTTGGAACTATTTTGAATAGATCTACTAATGACACCAACTTGATAACAACTGATCTGACAGAGAATGCTTCAAATACAGACATGTTTATTAGAGGATAATCAAACTACCATGAAGAAGATAAGGCAGCGTTTAAAAATAAGTAAAGCTGAATAAAAGGAATAATCCGGTTCATAGGCCCCCTCGCTTGTTTATGCCATTGAGATTCAATTGTTAGAGAACAGAGAACGAGTCGGATATTTTTTAAGGCATGATCATACAGTGTCATTCGACCTATTATTATATTATAATAAATTTTACTTAACAAATAATCTCACAGAAATGCATTGTCAACTTTTTCTAAGCGTTTTCTATACATGTTAATTCTCACCTGTCAGTGAGCCGCCCGCTATGTGTGTGATATTGAAGCTGTTTACTTCGATGCATCCATCCGACGCTTTGTATATTAGTGATAATGCGCATTTACGTGTTCTATTCATAAACAATTTTTCTAAATCATTGTAACAATTTAATAGACCTTTTATAACAAGAACACGTTGATTCACGACAGATTTATTTTATTTATTAGGTATTTGTGAATGACAGCAAAATGACAGGCGGTGCGCATACTTGAACGTAAAATACGTAGTTACTGTTAATTGCCTGGATAGTGACTTATTTGAATTGGTGATCTGATACAGCAATAGTGCACTAGTTACTGTAGCAGAGCTATTATATCAAATCTGTCGACGTCTCCTGCCGTATCAGCAAATATAATGAACTCTTATGAAGAGCCTGAACGCTGGCAAGCTTCCCGAAAATTGTCATTCAAACAGATCTCTGTCGGTTTAAATCAAATAGTAAACGATGGAGTTCCTAAACATTTGAACGATATGCGGGACGCGCTACGTCAAGCTTCGCAAGTATATATCTTTGCGTGCCTTTCTGAAATCATTATTACATAGTCTCGCTACCGAATCATCCAATCACCTTGACTCGAGCTTTGTTTAATATATATATAGCTTTCCTGTTAATCATGTAGAATTTTAATATAGAGAACAATATACGAAAATTCAAACACACAATGCACAATTATGTTGAAATGCACAGTTACTTTTACGCGGATACCTTGCAAGGATATAGGCAAACAAACAAGATCGTTTATAATAACAGCTTTAAGCTATCTGGATTCTTCACTGCCAGCCATCAGTATTTGCGGAGTACCAGAAATACAGTCTAAATTTTTAGTCTAAATTTATTTATAATGATTTGCCACTTTAACAGAAAACATTTTTACTCTTAAAGTCGAATGCATATATAATATAAATATACCAGCTCATACTCATGGTATTTTCCAAAAAAAATAATGCACTTCGTGCAAAACTTACTTTTCTGAGAATTCTCTTTGCACGGGAATGCACCTTGGAAAAAACTGAAAACGTATAACATGATCAAACTCTTGGATTTTCTAAGGATGGAAGTATTTTGTTACTTATATCCAAAATTTACCCACGCAATTAGAAAAATATGATCAAAGACTTAATCTTTTGAAAAAACCTATGATTAAATATTGTTAAATAATTAATACTATTCTAATCAAGTCCAAGTATTAAAAACATGTTGTCGAGATGGGAAATTTCGAACTGAAAACCGATTGACGGCGATACCTATATGCCAATGTTAATCTTTCGCGCATTCTATCTTGCGAGAAGCCAATGGGGGCTAAAATGATGGCCAAAAGAGAACTTGTTTTCCCAGAAACCATTTCAACATGATTGGTTCTCCACAACATTATAGAACGCACAGGTTTAGTCGCTTTCGGTGTTGTTCACGAAGTATACAAGGACTACTTATAGACGGTTTCCATACATTGATACAAGGACAATATTGGTAAAAAAAATTGCAGAAGGCCGTATTTTACACGGATTTCCGGTAGTGCACACGGCAACTCAATATTGGTTCAGGTTCTATTCATTGATTCCAATAAAAGAAAACAAGTAAAAAAAAATTCTATCTTGACATATATATTTCAGTTTATTTTACACATACATTTTCCGTACTGAAGCTCCAGACCGGCTTATTTTTTGTGCCGTTATCTTAATACCATCGAATCACCGGTCAGAAGTAATATGACAATGTTGTGCTATTAACAGTATTATATTTTAACTTATATTCGCTTCTATGTTTCGACAATTGCAGTTAAGCACGGCAACGTCAACTTGGGCAAGTGGCATCATCTGGGATGAGGAAGCTTTGCTATGTCGCTCGCTCGTCCAGCAGTCCTTATCGACTTTAATGCAAGATCTTCGTTCTCTCGAGAAGATGAGAAGTAGCATTACGGACGAGGACATCCAACGACTTGAAGATCTAGCTATACCATGCTGTCGACGGATATGTAGCGCAATAGAAGAAGCCAAAGCGGGTATTATTTTTATATCAATTTTGTTCATCTATATTCGATTTATGCGAGCGTATATTTATTAGTGCGCTGATAGATACGGGTGGTACACTGAACTTCCGTTTTCCAGTCTTCGTATATTTGTGGCCAAGAGTAAGTTAGATATCCATTCATTACTTTTAGCTATCGAGAAAGTATGTGTTAATTGAAGTGCCACCTTTAGGTGTAGATAGTTTTAAGTATACAACAAGACGCTCGTAAATATTAAATTATTATTATATTGTTATTATATAACAAACATAATTATATTAAAACAGAAAATAAAGGTCATTATAGTAAATACAAGCAATATCTTTGCGCGTCAATGGAGATCAGAAACAGTTATATGACAACTTTTCCTCTATGGCACTTTCTGTTTCCTAATTCTATGTGATTTCCAATTTTAATCGTCTGACATCTGAAATTGCTAATAAACAGTTTAATTATACGTTTGTTTTCTTCATTAGTAATCGCCGCATTGGAAAAACATCAGACCAATACTACTGTCTGTCAAAGTAATAAAATTTTACCGTCATCTTCCTCTGAATTCGAAGATTTCAATAAACGTGAATACAAGGTAAGAATATATGTTTGCCATTGTTGCGTTAGCTAAAGACAAAATAAGCAAGTGTTCGACATCATTTTGTGTGCGATGTAAAGGACGGTGGGTTATGACATATAAGGAACTTATTTAGTCCGCCAAGTCGTTGTGCGTGTTAATGTGTTTTGTATAGCCGTGTTTTAAAGCAACTTCGCTAATCACACTAAATGCAGCACGAGTCTCATAGGGATATAAATAACCCAGGACAAACTCACACCACATATGGCGTGTCATTTAGCTTATTTGAACGCTACATGGCTGACTAGTTTTTCTGACATTCAGCGCTGGGTAATACGAAATTTTTTAAGAGTACCGAGTTGCTTACATGTGGATCCTATTCAAATAATCTGTTATAAATATCTTCTAACTACAATTTCAGCAAAATCTTAAAGAAGAACAATTGCTTCTCGAAACGGAAATCGATCGCGAGCGCTTGTCTGACGTCCAAGCTATAGAAAAGGATATTAACTATTTGAGGGACATGATCGATTGCATGCAGCAGCAAATTGTTACTGATGAAGAGAAGATAAAACAGATTGATGCTCAAGTCGAGAATGCCACTTTAGAAGTCAGTACTGGCGAAAAAATGCTTCGACAGGTACTACATTAACCTTGTGAAAAGTCAAAGTGATGCCATGATACGTGCACTTTCTGAAGATACCAATAATTCGAAAACGTTCGTATACTCCAAATACGACCCTGCTGGATCGTGTTACTCGAATTATACTCAAGCCATGGTTACTGCCTTCATAACATACGAATATTTTAGTTTCGGTTGAATAAAAGCTAACCAGGGTAGGCGGCACAAGCATTTCCTGCGGAGCTCCTATTAATTATCACTTCTTACTTTGGTATTATAGGCACGACATTTTAAGACGGCAGCTTTGCCTGCAACGTGTGCGGTGGCCGGCTTAATTGCGGGAGGACCGATTGGAGCGGTAGCTGGCGTACGAATCGGCATTGCCGTTTCGTTGATAGGAACGGCCGTTGGCTATATAAGCGGCAAGTTTTTGCACAATACCAACAAGTTTGCTTTTCCGATGTTCAAATCCAAAGCAGCTGTTCTGCCTACTGAACAAGAATTTACGCCAAAGCCTGTTTTAGAAACAGCAGCACACCTGACGTCCAACAAAAAAGGAGCTTAAACGGTATTGTAAAAGTAGGCTTTGAAACAGCACTTTATCGGGTACAGAGCGGAGGTAGGCCACAATTAAGTTGTCATCAATTATGTATTTGTAGTCGTGTAGTCAAATTTCCAGAAGGAGAAGATGTACAGGACTGCTTAGACCAAATAGACCGTGCTTGTTAAATTCAAGAGAAATTTAAAACTGCGTCTGAATGAGAACGACTGTTTTCAACTGTTGTAAAATAGAAAAGATACAGGAGCCTCTTTTAAAAATATATTGAAGACCAATACTGTACTAGCCTTTATTTGCTTCGTTTTTAGTTAATTGGTAGTGCATTTGGGGTGTGTGTAACCTCTCGAGTTTAACGAGAAGACACTGCTGATTTCTCACACTCATAATTGATTTAAAGAAAGTAGACCACAAAGGAAAATTAGGATACTCTGCCGAAGAGTCTAATTGCCTAAATGCTTATCTGAGTCTACCAATAATCGAACAGTTTTATCTGTCTAAGTACTTTGTGAAGTTTTCTTCGTTTGTCATTATAAGTGCGTTTCTTATTAAAGACCTATATAAATCCCCGAGCTGCAACCATATCCACGCACACGCAAGACCAGTAGGCACGAGTAAAAATGCATATTGCAACAAAGTGTAGAAAAAAATTTGAATTTTATGTAAGAAGCGAATTAGGGTTGCGAGCGAATTACATTACGTTTTATGCGAGGAATTTGTCCGAATTTCAGGTTTTTTTATAAATTGTTATGGTGGCATAGCGCTTAAAGAGTTCTAGCATACTTTACAAATGGAGGTTCACTTAGAATAGCCAACGTACAGTAGTAACCTATCGCCACAACCTATGACCCAGGAAAACACGGAAGTATTCGATCAATGACAATTTTTCGATAGCATTCGAGCAACGAATATGTATGTTGTATAAGTCAAACTATCCATCTTATTCAGACATTTTTGAGCGGGATACTAGAATCATTATTATCTAGAACCTTATATTCATTGTTGTGCTGAGAAGATACTCCTTGTTGCTGTACAATGACTATTTGTAAACCTATGCGCATTGCACATGTGTATGTTTAGAGACATTATGTAAGAATAAAAAATGGAAATTGTTGAAACACAATGGAAATTTCATGTTCAATATTACTGTATCTTTGTACGAAATGTAAGTACATAATTAGTCGCACGCGCAAAAAATCGAAATCTGATCGAAGTTTCACTCTAACGTTAACTCACATTTATCGATTTTGTTTCATTTTTCTGAATTAAGTGAAAATTCCGAAATCTATTATTTGTTGTGTTGTCCATCGGCACCAGCGGCATATATTGCTTAAATAATTAAGTATGTCATAACGTTTCGCAAAACTCAGATAATAAATGAGTTCGACAAGTAATAACATTCATAAAAACGATCAGACTGTATTTTTTAAAAAGCAAACATACACCTTTTAATCATGTTGCTCTTTGAAAATTAAAAATAATGGGTTTCCTAATATTATAGTACGATACTGAGAACTTTTTTAAAAGCCTAAAACCGTACTTCAGGCTTTTATAACATTTAGTATATATATAAAAGTGTCCCAAAAATGCATACACTACTTAACGAGCCATAACATCCCGATTCTCCTTTTTTTAGGTCTAATTAATTGGAAATTATGAGTGAAACAAGACTTACTTTCAAACAAAAAAATATGTTTCGAAATGGTGTCGTGTGAATATTAGCAGAAGTACAAGGACAGTGATAGAATCTTTCAGGCAAATCCACCCTGACTTACAATCAGTCGAGTTAAAGATAAGCTTAAAACGAATGGATTTATTTATAGACAACGTTCCAAAAGATCAAAAACATCAATAATTTTACCGATCTTACCAAAGCTTATCGATTAAGAAAGAGTATTGAAAGAAGGGAGTTATAACGAAGCATCCTAAAACCTGTAGCATAAGTTGGTATTACATTTTAAGTATCCATTACATTTTAAGACGTTTTAAATGGAAAATTTAAACTCTAACAATAGTACCTAGCATACGATAAAGATGATCCAGACCGAAGAAAACAATTTTGCGCACGATGCTTAAAGAAATATAATAAAGACACGCAGTGTTTGAAGAAAATGTTTAGAACTATAAAACCGTATTAAATGATACAATTAGTCGCCATAATTGCACTTCCTGGAACTGCAAATTAATATATTACGCGTAGGCATAATTAAAATTTACCATGAGCTACAGTATGGTGTTAAATTTTCAGCACTGGATTTTCTGGACCATTATTTTTTAAGAGTTAGTAGTGACTGGTGTTTAGCATTTGTTTTATCACGCATTCAGAAAATGGTGATTTCCTTTTAATACAAAGGTTCTATAGTTTAAATATTATGTTAATAAATATTATATTAAATATATGATCATGCCTGATCATAACGTTATGTTTGGCACGTTCTATATACATCAAACCATTTCTGGGCATTCAAAAAACTCATTTCGCGTCTGTAAATCTAGCACGATATATGCACATTATTCCAATGGAGTGAAGATTTAACTGTGCAGCACATTTGTATTTTCCTAAATATATTCCTGAAACACCATGTGACAAGCATACTATGTTATATCCTGTTATTAGTCGACTAAATAATTTGAATTATTACAACTGTTATAGCAATCGCGTTTTAGACATGTACCAGCGCTTTAACATTACAGTATAATATTATACGACATATAGGAGTGTCATTAGGGTACCTTTTTTCACAGTTGAGTCCGCCTTTTACTACAACCATCTATGTATTTCTTGCTATATTCGAACAGATATGAAATAAATACCTCTTAATTGTCAAAAAACTTAAACTATCCAAAAACTTTTGCTCCGCCTTGTATATGGACACATAAATTCAATGCCCGCAGGGGTTAGCGGTGATCTTCATCATACGACGCGCACAAAAGAAAGAATCACAAATCCTTGATGACGTATTTTTAGGCTGTAAACATACTCATATTACTTGCACTTATGCCGATATACGCGGTATTCTTGCTTTGATCTGGTCATCACAAGCTAAACGTTAAGAGAAAACATTCTATATAAAAATGTTTTTTTAAAACGTCTTGTAAGCCAACACCGCTTTACTGAACACATTACAGCTTAAACGTATTCTTGAAATGAGTTGCACATTTTATATTTTAGAACTTATAAATATTTTAATTTGTTGTGGATTCCTCATTGAAGTTGTCAAAACTACAATAAACGCCTAAGGTATTAAATTTTACTAACAAATTCTGTCTTCTCAGTGGAGTCTTTGACCCCGTAAAGCGATCTAAGAAATCGCATCATCGTACCTCCTTAAGAAGGAAGTGGTGTTTGATGGTTGCCGAGTGCTTAAGAAAAAAACTGTGCACATGCTTTTTTGCCATTCATGTTTTTAATCAAATACGCAACAGTGAATCGTTTTGTTTTTCCTATAAAATTTTGCCCCATTTCGTCGTTTAATTTTAATCACTAAAATATAAATACATGTAAAATTTTTTCTGCGCTCACAGTCTGTGGCTGTGCCAAAGTACAGGACTAAACATGATTTGACAAATGGGGGAATCGAGAGCATTTTTTGTAATCACTGTTGTGCTAGCCTTCGCTAGTATCAGAGTCCGTTAAATTTGAAGGTATAGATTTTATTAATAAGCTTAAAAAATGGATGCGTGTATCTACAGTAGAAAATACTTTTGGACCCAGTATGATATGCAAAAGTTGTGACACAATGTTAAAAATGCGATCTTCTCTTTGGTAATCTAGGCTGAAAGGGATATCTGTCTCCCAGCATGGCACTAAAAATCTCGAGTTAAAAACTGGGTATATGACTCATCCTCCTAGTATTTTTTTGAAGGCTAAAAATTTCTATCTAGGTACATACTCGCGTGGCTCGTTGGTCTAGAGGAATGATTCTCGCTTCGGGTGCGACAGGCCTTGGGTTGAAATTTCGAACGAGCCCGGTTAGTTTTTCTCATGTCATCAGACTGTTCAAGTAAATATCCACATACGTTTCGAAGCTATTGAAATTTGTTTATAATATGAAAATTGCGCAATACATTGTCGGTGGGATTGCAAACAAAAAATTACTTGTCTGCAGAAACTTGATGAGCATTGAAAATGAATGAGCAAAGTAAAATATACATTGCAAGTCCGTGGTCTCTTTGCAAAAAAAAAATGCATTCAATGCAGCCAGATTTACTGTCATTTAAGCTGGCTGTGATTTAACTTGAATTTGGGAAAATAAGAAAGCTCTGTGCTGTTCAAATCAGACATTAAAAAAGCGTTGAAGATGACAAACGTACATTACTTAAAACGCGAGTCTTCCATACAGAATTTTACATAACTGTTTTAATAGCGTATAGTTTCTAATTAAGAATACGTATTAATTAAGACGTATTAATTCGTCGTATTAATATTGAAATGAAATGTGATTGTTCTTAGTGACATTTTCGGGCAAGCCTTTGAAAGTTTTAGCGGTGGTGATTCTGTAGGTTAGGTGCGAGATGTCGTTATTAAATTCTCAAGTTTAGCCCATTAGCAGCTGCATTCCGTCGTCGTAACTAACCGAGCTCTGACATGTTCTTCTTAAGTACGCCTTCTTAAGTATTTACTCGACGATTAGTCAGTCAATAATAGTCAATTAGCAAGAACAACTGCCCCATAGGTGAATGTTGTTGAACAGCGAGTTTGGTTTTACGAGCAATTTCGTGGACAAGGGGAAAGGAAAGGCGACCCATCCGGTGATCACAATACCAGACAGAGCCATTTGAGTGGAGACGCCCATAATCGAGGGGGGGAGAGAGTGGTCATGGACTCTTCTGCTCAACCTCAGCGGTTCTTCAGATCATATTCAAGCAGGGAATCCGCGGGCCGGATAAGGACTGCAGCATTATCACCGCCTGAGGACCTAACAACCACCGAGATATCAACAACGAATCGTGGATACGTGAGTACATCAAGCACCCACCCACTAATAAAGTGGGACGAAGATGCGCGCTGATGTGCCAGTATTACCACAGCCTGATTCAGAAGAGAGTACTGACTTTATGATTTCGTCACCAGCCGCCTACCAATCGCTAGAGCAGCGCTCTACCGAGCCTCCTCGATATGAGTCGAGGTGCTACGGGAGCGCGTGGAGCAATCTATTTGTCGGGATGAGTTTCGCGAAGCAGATCTGCAACCGGCGGGCCACAGTCGCGGGGAGGCAGCCCCTCTACCACCATGGCAGCTTACCAGAATCCCGCGAGCCAGAGCCCGCAGAACGCCAGGGCATAACCACGACGATGAGGGCGCCTTCCTAAACCGGAACATGCAGCAGCGTCGGCGATCAATACCACACTACACTCATCGCACCGCGTCTCCGTTTACCGCACGCGCTTGTCTTATATATATAGGGACCCTAGTGTACGCGCCTCCCTGTTCGGCACCACAAACACTATAAATGCATCCACAAAATTGTCTGAAAAAATGCAACGTTTAATGAGTTATACAATTGTAGATATTGGTCTATTGATCAACTAGATAATATCATATGAACCGCCAGCATAAATTTAAGGTCAGTAGAATCAGAAACATACTGTAATTTAGGGGAGAGGACGTGGCGGAAAAATTTAAATTTTGATTATTGTATTGAATATATAATAAGTGAATATATATATATGTGTATATATCGTTATAATAATACATTCCATAACAGTATGAAATTTATGTACATTACAGTAGTACGTAGATAGATTGCGCTGCCTGAAAACACTTGAATATTTATTTAGTGACAACCTGATAGAAAGGGCATGGTAAGACTATTCATCTATTGTGTTTACTTGGGCCCTAAAGTCAATAATGTTTGCATTTACTACTCTGATCAATATAATAATAATAAGATATTCAACTTTTTGCAAATTTCTTGCTACATGTACGAGCTAGCTTCTCTTAATGGCCAGATGTGCCGCTAAGGTTTTCGCAAAAACACACGTAAAATCCTAATGTGCTTCTGAATTGCACGCACTAGGCTTACAAGGAGGTGGTGACCACCAATATACGCAAAGATAGAACAGAAGCTTAATGGGTCAGCTATTGAACCTTTAGACAGTCTTTTTTCGTCCATTTAGATGCTTGTCCTACTTAAATGCTTGATAAGTTTATATAGCTTGTATATGAAGTTTAATGATATTGAAGCATATTACATAAACATTGAATGATTGTTCCCAAACTTCTGGATATTATTTCTTATCATAAAAAGATAGAAAGCAAACATATATAAAATTATGAAAATGTAAGTAATTCAAAAAGCGATACGAATTTTACTTATTCCTAAATCTACCAATATAATTTCAATATCCTGTTTCCTTAGGAGTGTAGACAGCCATTTTTCGAAGAAACACATTGTATCTTAAAAATAAACATTTTAAAGTTACACTACTTACATACCTTGTTTTTTACTACACATTTGTATTTGATTTTTAAGGTTACGTGGAGAGGTGTAGTTCTTATTAATTTTTATTGGCAATGAGGCATTTAGTTACAAGAATATGTGGTAGATGAATAGTTGCATCCTACTGTATTTTTGGACCGTCATTTCAGAACTTTCATTTCTGATCGAACATTTGGAGAGTCAGCGATGCTTTTTCTGGGTTGTTCATCTACCAGTTACAAGTCAGAGTTTGTACAAACTCGAATACACAATTATATTTTATCTATTAAGTTTTACGGGACCAGTAGGTCAACTGCTGGTTCAAAAAGGAGGATCGGCCACACGCCGCGGTTCCATGGTGTAATGGTTAGCACTCTGGACTTTGAATCCAGTGATCCGAGTTCAAATCTCGGTGGAACCTCACTTTTACTTAATTATTTTTACCTTAGCGTGTTGCTTTTAAAAAATATACCGAGAAATAATATTGACATTCAAACATACCGATAAGCGATTGAATATATATCGCTCATCTATTGCGCAATACCAGAGCTGCTTTTTAGGTTACGCTTTTAGGAAATCCATGTGAATCTAGATAAATAAAGAATATTCACCCTTATACATGCTCGTACTTATCACTCTTCCTGTGATTAAAAATATTTCCGTATTATTAAATACAAAAATGCCCAAAAAAGCTATAGTTTTTAATTAATTTCTTATCCTTACAGTGCCAGAGGATGGAAAAGATAAGTTTAAATGTAATGATCGAATTGAATTTGCCACTAGTCTGATTGCTGCGAGAATAGTAGCCAAACAGTGATTCACTACGCGTGCGCAAAAACCTACGTCTTTAACAAAGCCCAACACAGTTGTTTATGTCCCAGTTACCCAGAATCCTGTCTAAACTAAAAGTAAACTGGCGTATGGCGAAACATAGATGCCCTTAAAGTAAAGAGACACGAAAGGAAAACGAGGAAACAAAATGTGATGGAAAATATGGGCTCGTCCGGGATTTGAACCCGGGACCTCTCGCACCCAAAGCGAGAATCATACCCCTAGACCAACGAGCCACACGATGCATATCCTTGTCAAAAAAATGAAAGTTGTTCACTTGAACTCTATAACGTTAAACCATCTTCACCGATTGCTAACAGATGGCATCCGTACTTGCCTTTTCACTGTAAAAAAAATAGTAGTTAAAAGAATTAACAAAAAATAGATGTGGTAACAACATTTCAAGGTCACACATATCGTCATGTTGATCAAAAGGGAGCAAATGTGTATCAAAAATTAAACACTGGAGTTCAAATAATTTTAACTGAATAAATCGTTGACTTTTATCTTTGCAGGCTTCTGTATCTACACCATAAAGATTTAATACAGAGATAAGCAACGAAAAGTGTATATATAGTAAACAAGACGATTGATTAAACATATAGAAAGAGCAACAAAAAAGATTACATTAGAGACCAAGGTCCAGCATTGGTAAGTTCTATTATTGTACTAGCCTAGCTGAATTCATCAACTTCGTGTTTTTAGCAAAATATTAATAAATACTCTTACTATTTTTACCCACATATTATTAAAGTATCAAAGAGAATCTTGTTGCCAAATAGCGGACAAGACACGAAATCTCCAAAGTATGCATCCAAGCGGTGCACCAACAACTTAATCATAATTTTTATCAACTTTATCATAAAGAGAGTAATAGACGATGCCCTGCACCGATGCAATAGTACTTTAATAAAACTACAAACTAAATTAATAGTTAAACATTAGCCACTCGGCTGCAAGGTAACCATCTAAGTTTTTCTACTTTTTTTTTACTACAAGGTTGCAGCAAACACATATGTGCAAAGTCAATACCTATTGCGTAACAAATACCTAATAGATATATGGAATGTAGGTGTTAACCAATATTTTTTTACGATCACTTTTTACGGAGTAGAAATAAAGGGAGTCGAGGGTTCGGAATTAATTTTATCGGTGGCTTTTTTGGGTATTTAGGGGAAAACTTTTTAATCGAATTATTTGCGTTATTCATTATTTTAATATTCACTCACATAAAAAGTAATTAATAGACATGTAAAAAGGAACTCCAAAATATTTTTCATGATTAGTTGCTTCAAGATTGTTTTTTATATTTACGATAAACACGATGTCCAAAAAAATGCCAATGTCTTTTCCAAAAAAGAGATCTGAGTCCTACAGAGTAAGTGTGTTGCTCGCTTGAGAAATTAGTAAAACAGGAAAAGTTTCTGTAGAATAACGATAAATATCTTTAAATGTAAACACGTATTAATTAGTTGTTAATTGAGCTATTTATAATCGAGTGTTACTTAAAAAAGTAAATAAGACAAAACGAAAGTAGGTGCATATGTTATATTTAATGATAACAGTGAAGCTTTTTTTCCTTTGTATGAATGTAAAATACCTGTGTCAGAACATAGCCAAGAAGGTCTTACCTAAGGTCTAAGAAGCTGCTAATATATATTTTTAGTATCTTTTATACTTTCTGTGTGATGTAAAGCTTTACATGAGTACGTCAGCTAAATTATTTAGTATACCACAGTGATAATATGTTTAGAAAATTGTATATCTGTGTGTGTCTCAGTGTCAGAATTCAACAGAAGTGGTCCGTACTGCGGCCAAAAGCTCTTTACGATGCTGTCGCTTTATTTCAAACACTGAAATTTTGACATGCATGTCCACAAGGCACAAATGTCCCCGTGATGGTGCCGTGGCTACCCACTAAACTTAAAGACACATGAGGCCGTTCGATACTGAGCGTAGGAATACTGCATGTCGTACAGGGAGTCAGCCATCTCATGTCAATTCGAATGATTTATTAGTGTTTTTTCGACAGATATCTCAAAATAATACATGTGAATTACATAAGTAAATGTCAATACATAATAAAAAAGAGAAATGTGCACATGTTTCTCGCTATTCGAGTCATCCTTCTGACTTTTTATTGTGTACTAGACCAACCTATGAACTTCTGATTCAAGTATTGAAGGGCTACATTTATCTCAGGGAGTTCTAAAAAAAAGAGAGACTAATTATCACGAATACGCTACGTATTCAAATAAAGCGTTGACCATTTATTTACAACCATGTATACACAATTATATATTATAAAACAATTATAACTTTTTTGTTGTTTAACTTCAATTTAGTTCTCCGTGCTCCTTACGACTTTTTATTTCGCAAAATGTAACTACAAATTTATCTATGATCGATGTCCCGAATAAGCGACTCTGCTAGCTGCTGAATATCCAACTGTTCGATGCTGAGGAAATCTGAAGCAAAGACCAAACATATAGATTACTTTGGAAGCTTTACAGGAATCTTTACGATAATATTCGTTGCTTACCATGGCACAATCGACAATGGAAAAGTATCGTTTTATTTGTGATGCCAATAGTCTTAACGAGTAAGTTAATAAGAGAATTAATTGCTAACTTAAAAGTTACGGATAAAAGCTAACTTCTAGTACTCCTAAAAATTTCTCATGAGAATTGATAGGGCATTTGATTTCAATGCAAGTATCTCTTGTGTCTATCCGATGCCCCATATACTGTATGTAAAAACAAGTTTCAGCCTAGTAACAGCAACGTCAACGTTACACATACAGAACACAAAACTTAACGCAAAGCATGATGTAAGTTCATACGTACTTCATGATGTGACTTATATATATATATATATAAGTCATAAATTTATCTAAATAAAAATCGAGAAAGCTGTATAAAAGCAATGCAATAACTTGAGTTAAACCAAATTAAAAGCATCATTCTGCATATATTTATTAAACAGCATGTGCCGCACTAACTTTGTATAAGTTGCGCTGGTGGGAGGGCGCCGCCGTGTGCAAGTACCTCCTCACGATATCGGGTACCTACACAACGCGAGAACGGATCGGCGTTAAAAGCCCGATGCCAGAATGTCGCTGCTACAGCTCGTGACATCAAGTACGAATAATATTTTGCTCCATAGCCAACAAGATGACCGAAACGCAATTGCCAAGCCGTATTATCTACGTACTTTACGCCAAAGTGCCTGCCAAGTCCAATACAGATTTTCAACGCAATACAAAATTTGTATCTCGTAATCTTGTTTCGCTTAAAGATGGATGGATAATAGGAACGATAATAGACGCTTTCCTCTATTATATGCACTTTTAACCTTAATCAACGCTTATGCAAGTGAATACGACGTTCTAATTCAAGCAAACGATAATATTGCGTCGTATGTATTTCAGTATGATACAAAAATATCAGAGAGACGCTGGACCACAATCGATTTACTGCTTCTTCCTAGCTCATGATAGTATTAGGTAAACAAAATAGCGCAATATATAATTTTCAAATATACTAACTTGTTTTGAACGTCTCGCAAGATTTCTGTCGTATTCGCAGCTAGTGGGTATTTTGAATGATACTCGTGGTCCACAAACGCATAGAAAACCTGCAATTAACGCAATGGATAATGATGATAATCGAAATTAACTGAATGGAAAAACACAAAATATATTCGAAATAAATTAAAATTTCTTTTAAGAGGAGTAGTGTTTTCGTTTTATGTGCGGAAAACAGTTAGCGTGTTAACTGTACTATTTTTTTTAGCTTTACGCAGTTATGAATAGCAACAACGCACCTGCAGTTGTGTCTCGCTGGCTTGGAAGATAACTCGAGACGCGTCAAGGCTAGCAGCCATTTCAGCTGGCATGAGCTCACCTGTTCGATAATGACGCGCAAATTTTGATACAACTCGAGGGTCCGATGCAAAATACTCCATAAGGATGGAAGGTACCTATCATGGATTATCGTGTTGTTAGACACTAACAGTAGACTGCTTGCGCAAGGTTCGTAGGCTGTTACAAGCGAATCCGGCGTAGTTCGGAAGTGAATAATTTTTGGGTAATTTAGTTTACAGTAGAGATTTTTAATATATATTGAAGATGCACTCTTTTACTTTTTACTCACCTATCTCATTTCGACACAGCTAGTATCGTTGGCCACCAGCTACCTTTTTTTAATTCAAGGAAAGCTTTGTTATTACACGGACTTAAATCGAAAGAATAAACGAGTTGAAGCCAACGTTCGATACCCCTGTGCTCAATCCAGGAAAAAATTAAGGCATGCCAATAAGATCTACCGTTATTATCAAGTAGCCGACTGCGTGCTTTCGATTCCCGTGCTGATGTTCCATGAGTCCCCAAGAACTTGAGATAGTCAGCCTTTGGTGCCCACTGCAAGTATTACCGCCACCTTACATTGAAATCTCTTGACACTGCCACCGAACTTGACCTCTTTCCGGAGTGACATCGAACTTCCGCCCTGTCCCTCTCAAGCATTACATTTTCACTAGTTAGGTCGTATTTCTGTAATGTGTTACATGTGAAATGCCAGTTTTGACGGACAGACTTCTTGGATTCTAACTTCTTTCTTAAAAAGCCTCTTCGACTGCGACAATACGTTTTTGTCCTTCGGGTCAGGACATCTGACTACCTGCTCACTAGTTTTGAAAACGGCAACTTCCGTTCTTGACACGCAGGCCCCTTTGCTTAACATCTTCACCAATCTTTGATAAATTTTTGCCACGCTCTGATTTTCTAGGAATGAAAGCTTGACTACTGAGCATTGATTTTCGAAACTTAATAACGCTTTCTTTTTGTAACTTACTTCTCTTGAGGTAAACTCATTTCACTTGCTAGTTTCTAGAAGACTGAAGAACTTACCAGATAAATTTCGACTGCTATCGAAAATTATTCAATTTCAAAGTCTGTCGGATGAGCTTGTAACAGCCTAAGCATTTTTCAATGCAACTATATTGTCTAACAAAAACAACTATCCTGAAAATAATTGGCTCGATAAAGTTGATTGGAAATCATGGCAAATAACATCATCGAAACTTTTATAATTTAATCGCTATTCAAAACTATTTTGAGGCATATTCATTTAGACAGAAAAGATTTACTTCAGCAAGGTCTGTGGCACACCGAGTGCCCGTGACGTGCTGATATTCGGTCCTTGCTAACATCGAATGCATGGCATGACCCATCTCGTGAAAAAGGTTATCCATTAGCGAGGGAGTTAGTAATGGAGGTACCCCACTTTCACCGCGCGGAAGGTTTAACATCAAAACTACCTGATTGAATACATGAAAATACATGAAAAGTCATTAAGCTAACTGGGTAGACTACTGACTTTACTACAGTTCGTTCACCGTAAATTAGACCTACAAACATAGATACACGAAAAAATTTCAATGTATCGATACTGAAAGATACCTCATAGAACAAACGTAAAATGCATTACAAGGTTACGAAATATATATATAAAAACGTGAGAATACATAGTAAACGAAAGCTTTTTTCGACAGCTGACCTTTGGTATCTGATAGGATCCATCACTACGTCGTCGACCCCCCTGAATCGTGAAATGGCAGTCCTGATGTGGCTTGCCAGGCCTTTCAAATAAATCGCAGTAGATAACTCCCATATGGGATGCCAAGCTATTGCGACTTTGTTCAGTGGCATTTTTGACAACTAGCTTTACCACACTAGAATGCCACAGCTCGCCCCGTTCCGGCTTCACAACCTATAAAAGCCAACAGTGTCTTTGGTATAATTAAAATAGTTATATGGCCTTTTGCTCTACATCTTGACCTGAGTTAGTATTTTACTGTTAGTATATCCAGTTCTCGGCAGCCGCATGTTCAACTTAAGATAGATCATCTTTATAATGACCTTGCTACATAGTGAATACTTGATGTGCAAATCGAACATTTTCATCTTTTTCACATCATCCCATCATTTCATTTTTTATTTATTCATTATTATCGCACCAGTTTGTCAGAACTGTCGAAATATTTTTTTGCTTCCAAATTGTTGTTTCATAATACATTACATAGTCTGAAAGCAATGTCTAAGTGAAAACCGTTTCTAGTAACGTTAAACTAATGCTGGTCAATACATACCTCGAGATTTATGCCGTAGAGCGCGTTAAATATCATATCAAGGCCCTCCATACAGCTCGCCAAACTTAGGTATGCCATATACTCTCTCGGATCCAATACAAACTTATTTAGTTTAGCCTAAGGCATTTCAGAGAGGAATAGAATAGCTCTGTAGATTAGATAACTAAAAGCGCTATTGCTTCCCATACTCAGTCGTTTTCCAGTCCTCCTCTGTCATAGAAAATTTATAGATAATCATAATTCTACCAGAAAATACAAAACCTTATTCGACTTGCCTAAGAACACCTACATGGATATTCTCTCAGGAAAGAATACGCCTAAAGGATTCAAGTTATAATCTACTTGTCTGACAGCTACGAGCTGTGGGCTCCAAATCACCAATAAATTTAATCGAATAAATAATTGTATGATTAAACTGGCTAGTGATATCGTATCACCACATCAGAATAATGGATCTGAGAGCTCAGCAACTGATAAAAAAAAAAAGCTCTCTTTTCTTCAAAAATTAATCTGGCTTTTATATTCATGCGTACCTGTGAGGTAAAATAAGGAACATCCCAGGGCTCGAGTCGTTTCACGTGTCTTGAACGAGTTTTCTTCATACCCATCATTTCTTGATAATCTCGCTCGGCACGAGGACCCAGCTCTGCAGAGAGGTACGATAGAAATGTTTCTACGTTCTCTGGTGTTTCCGCTAAGCCAAAGAAAAGATAATTTGCCTTGTAAATTGGACAATTAGCAAATGCTCAGAAAATCAAGGTTGGACCAACTACATTTAATTATGTATTTATGATTGGCTTTATTTTTATAAACAAAACATCGTTCCTTAAGTATTGCTGTGAGGTCAATGAATCATAGAAACTATGGAAATCCTTGTTTTCAAATGATTTTCAGTGGAGATAGACAATCGTACGGTGTTCACTCTTTAGTATGCGGTACTCGAGTTCAGATATTAATTTGGTTTAAAAAAAGTTGTCATCTCATCCACGTGCAACATAGCGATTCACGTGTCATTTCTAATGGTCACGTTTATTTAGTGTTGACCACTATCCTGCGCAATTACATCTTGAATTTGGGATATAAACTGCTCACAGGCTCATTCCAATTGTTCCCGTCACAATTCTCCGAACGGTTTCTTAATAGCACAACTTGGATAAATTGGACTCTCGCTACATATCACTCCATACATAGTAATGCAGCGGTACAAATCTAGACTGTGTGATGGCCATCAGTGATCAGTCCTTCAGCAGCCAACCCTACATTAACCGGTTAGTATACGCGGTGCAAGTAAATCCTGGTTAAACAAATTGACTCCGCACACAAGTTTACTTGTATTGCTGTGTAACTTATTAAAAGATACCGAATCCGTCGTATTATTATATATCGTATTATAAAAACGCTTTAAGATCAAGCTTTCCCTCCACTTCATGAAGCAATGCTTGCTTGGCCTGCATTAAGCTCACAGTTGTTTCTTCCTGGGTTCTAACGAAGCTGAAAAACTTTTCAGAAGACTTAAGCTCTTCCTTCAAAAAGCGTTCCAACGCTTGTCCTTGAATCTCTTTCACGTACCGATCCTATTATGCAAAAGAGACCTCTCCCCCGAGCTGCCACCTGACTTCTAACATTGTTAGACCTCAGGTGATTATTTTTTGCAGGCCATTATGTGCTTTATTAGTCTGCCCTTTAGTTCTTGGACATCGCTCACCTTTATTATATTATTATACATTATTATATTTCAGTATATATAACTCAATTCAAATAGTTTCGTCAAGGCATAGATTGGTTATTTATTATAACCTGTAACTGTCTTTTTGATTGTTAAAAAATACTTCGTCTGTCCAAGTATTCAAGATCCTACTTATCAAGTATCTCTTCTGTGGTATATTAGGACAAATTTTTTACAAATCGACTTTCCCCACTTCATAAGGATATAAGTCCTATTTTAACCTAATTGAGCGAACTCTTGTTTTTTTTTTGTTTCTCTACTTTTTTTTTTATCAAAGCTCTGCACACTTGCTTGTTATCACTATTTTGACAGTAGACTGGGTACTTTAGCTATCAATAATAAGGTATATTTTGTACTGATTTAGCTGGATATTTATAAATGCTTACCAATGCTTCCTTTAAGTACTCGATGAGCATAGGTGTCAAATCCACAAAGCCTTGCAAGTTCATGACGGGACCTGAGAAGTTCGTCAAGAAGGCCAAGCTGATGGTCGTCTGGGTACAGATATATTCGATAGGCCGCCTCACGAACCAATTCGTTAGAGCAGTCTGCTTGAAGACCGCTTACTACCAGGTTCTCACTACCATCGCGATTGAAACTGGGAGGTACGTCAAAAGTCGTACGCATTATAAATACGAGGTCGACGCAGAAGGACAAACAAATTTAAAAGCATTACAATTTAAAACACACGTTTTTCAGTTACGGATCGGTCGAAAATGTCTTGTTCATATTTCAGAGTAACTAAACTTATGTGAAATCACAAAATCATCGACACATTGTTTTATTTATAGAGGATACATCGTAATTAATGAATGATCCTATTTAGTATCTACACCTAGGCATCTAAAAATATTCAATTTTGATACAGCGGAAATGCATAATACGTGTATCATGATTCATGTAATGAATCTGTGTAGGCTTGTTGTTTCATTTAGCTCTTACTTTGGTCAGATACAAACATAATATTACTCTTCAAATTTCGGACGGAAAATTTCAATTTCAAATTTCGCAATGATTAAAACGACTGTTTTAATCATTGTCTCTGCGTATAAAACACTCTACAAAGTTTAAAGCTAATTTAAAAACGTACTGCACTTCCACCACGGTTGCATCCTTTGAATTATCAGTAGATGCAAAATCACCTACAATGCACGTAGATTTTCTGGCATTCCACTTTGCCGTACATAACGAGGTCGGTGAGAGTTTTGCAGAAACTGCCCGCCAACATAAAGGATGTGATCGTTAAGTGCTACAACCCTTTGTCTCCGCTCCTCATCAAGATGTATGCCGCACTGCTCAAAATCAAAGAGAAATAATCGCCCTACGTGCTGTTCGGCGTTGGTTGTTGGTACGATGTCACCGTTCTCGATCACTGAGCGCAACGCAGAGTACAGCTCCCGGTTGGTGTTTAGCCTGGTTTAGATAAACAGTGTAAAAATCACATTGTGCTCCATTACGATACATTTCTATTTTGCGTCTCTATATAAATATTTTATATTGTGCAACACTGTACTTTGGCACGGTACGTAAATTGTGATTTGATAGCGATTGGGAAAAAATGTGTAGGTATCTCGTGGATCTCTTTTGATAAGCATTAAAAAAAACTGCACAAATATGTGACAATGATATAGGACTTGGATAAATTCAACTTGAAAGGTGATTTTCGAATTTTTCGAAAAAGAAACTATACTCTCGTCCTGCTTCACCCCCGCATATATTGTGTTTCTAAATAAATCGCAATGGAAAAGGGCTAAAAATATTCTTACCATTACTTCATTAATTAATAACAATGCTTTATTTTTTTTTTTTTGAAGTGCTTGTTTTATACGAGTAGATTTTGTAAAGCTAAGAGATGCTTATACGAGTTGTCTAGAAAAGCCATATTTTATCTAGGGGGACGATATTAAGCTCGAGTGTATATAACCTTAATGGAATCGGTCTGCGGTAGAGATTCTAAATAGACGAAATCAAATTAATGATGTTATTTCAAAAGTTAGAAGTCTATTATGTCCAATATATCATGTCCGGTGAAAAATCCCGCTTTATAGTTAGGAATGGTTAACATTTGTTAGTATAATCGAATTTTGTTAAAACGGTCGGACAAGCAAAGAACACGTTTTATAAGAAAAGGCGACGGAACAAGCTTAGTATCTATAACTACAGCTCAAGTAGTACCTGAATGCTTTGCGTAAAGTTTGAGATAAAGGGAGGGGGAGGGGCAGGAGGAGGTAGGACAATGTTAAGCTAACTGACAATATTTAGCTTCTGTCTTTTATGCTGCTCTAATACAATTAGAACTGCCGCATTCACTACAATAGCAGAAAAAAACAGCAGGTATAATGCTAGCTCAAAACAACTGCTAATTACAATAGCCCAGTGAAAGTCTAGGACAACTGGGGTGAACAGATAAGGACAATCAAGATAATAGAAGATTTGACGAGAGCACTTGGTCTCTAAGTGTATCAGTGGTACATCTATTGGATTCTAAATTATTGTCATCGTCGATATTTGTTTTTAAGTACTTTTCAACGAGACTGGAGATAGCCAGCGAGGCGTGTTCAGCGGCTTGAGCGTAGCGCCCCTGAGGATGTCCTACTTTAACAAATTCCGCCAGATCAGCCACTCGGCAAAGGCAATCCGAGAGATCATCAAATATCTGCACCTATAAAGTGAGAAAAAAAATACAAAGCCAGTATAAATATAAGTCTAAATTTATTAGTCTGAGCATGGGTTCTATATATTGAATGACCTTTTTGCTATATATATATGCAGATTATTACTAAATAAATCGACAAATAAGTAACCATTTTTCGTTTTCTGTGAGAGTACATCGCTTCGGCAATGAGCTGCTCAGCCTGGGTAATTGCATTCTCCTTAAGCAGGTAAAATCCATTTGGATCACTTAATTCAGGCAATTCGAAGAGGCCCTGTAATAGCAAGAACATTAAAATATTTACTAATTAATTTCTCGATATTGGCAGAGATAAATCCACCATATGTTATATTTAGACAAAATGTTTCCCATTGCTAGATACATTACTTAGTGCACAACAAAACATAACAATTTGCGTTTACTTTATTTAATTTTATACGAACTTTTAATAATATTAGTTGTAGTAAAATATTTATTGTGTCAGTCTTTAATATATTATGGGGAAAAAAATCTGTGTTAAAAAAAATTTGCTTATACAAAATTTTCCTTCATAGTTGCAGCACACTGCTTGCAACAGTCTGTTAACACCATACATACAATAGACATTCGACACTTTATTTTTATTGCATAGTTTTCAATGTGAAAGAAACTTACGATCATTTTTTTCTTGTTTGGTTAAACGATCGAATAAAAAAATCGTGCAATGATTGCTATATTTCAGTTGGGTTTTGTGATCCAGTGTCAGGAATGTGTCAGCTACATATAAAACTTACTAATAATAAAAATGGTATTGGTATATAAGCGTAACCAAATATTTATCTGTTGTAATGAAACTATCTTTGACTGTGATTTTCTTTGTAGAAATCAGTTTGTCGGCAAGAGGAAGACGGGGGTGATATAAATGGTAACAGTTTCCAGCAAAACTGTGTCTCACAATCTCTAATGAGCTAAAAATGTACGTATAAATGAGCAATTTGGACCAATACAAAAAGTATAAAGAACTTGAATAACTAAAATATGCAGCATTCTTATCTTGACTTTCTTCCTTCTAGCTAATATAACAACAGCTGGTACTGTAAGTGCTATTGCTGGTAATACTGAGCATTTTATAGTACAATGTTTTACGAAATAACACAATTAAGCAAAAAGTAAATGAACAGTTTAAAAGAAACAAGTAGATGAAGGCCTTGCAGCGCGCAAAATGATTTTCATAAACTACATATCTTGTATTTCTAATCCGAATTAACTGCGGGAAATTATGCACGAAGAAGTGCGCCTTGAGGTCACTTACTTCAATATAGCAACAAAATACGGGGTCAGTACGTTACAGCAGAGGTTTGGAACGAAATATTTTTTTGCTTTGGTCCACCGTATGCCAATTTATATTAAGATATGCGTTTTAATTTTCTTACAAAGTTCGTATCGAGTTCTAATGTGTCTTCGATGATTCGAGTTGAAACTATCTTCAAAAAAACTACGTTCCGCGAGGTAAATCGGAAAAGTCTCAATAGCTTTTAAATCTAAAAGGGTGGAAAATTAATCAGAATAGCTCAAAAATCTACTTTTGATTCACATGGATTTTCAATGCAGAAATTAAAGGCCGCCTAGAAGCGGAGAACATTAACTATCGATTGGGGCATTCAGATGAGCTCCGACAGTTAGTCTTTTTAGACTCTTCGCGCCTTGCTATATTCTTAAAGCTTTTCACGTATTTTGAGATCCTGTAGTTCTGGGATTTTTAATCTGTTATCAGTCTAAAATGTAATTCTACTGAATTTTTTAGTATGAAGCGCACTTAAGTGACGATTTAAGTCGTTCATACCTACCAATATCGTTTGACACAAGGTTACTATAAAAAAATATGTGCGGATAAAGAGAAATATTTTGAAAATCAGCAGTGACTCTTGCGGGTTGCGAACTGAGGCTGTAATCATAGTTAATTCTAATTGTATTCAATCAGTATGATTGTAATGAATGACACTTTTAGTACGCTGAAATAAATTTGACAAAATAGTTTTATTTATTTAGATATTGTATTAGAAACGGAAAATGAGGTAAAGTCCCAGTTTAGGTGTCACACTCTGTACATTCTGTAGACACGTATTTTCGAACTTTCTTCCGTGCTCGTAAAAATATTAGCTTGCTTAATATGAAATGTCACAAATATTCATCGCATTTTTCAAAATGACAATTTTATATAATGGTGGTAAGCGTCGCAACTCTCTTGTTTGTATTCAAGATGCACTTTGATTTTTTTAAATTCAAAATTGTTTCCTTTGATATCTTCACTCGTGCCTTTAATAGGCGAATGAGACATTAAAAATAAAAAGTTGGGTAATTTACAAGTGCGAGTTCCGTGTTGGAACTACAGCGGCGGACTTTGAAATGCATCTCGTAAAATATTTCTGTGGAGATGAGTGGCGAGAAATTAAGAGCTGTCGTGGAAGTCCACTAACTTCAAACTGCATGGATGTTGGAACTCATGTCTGGTGCACGTGAAAATACCGTACCTGTTTACCACGATCAAGTTAATAACAAGGTTAAACTATGCATAAGTAAGTGCTGTAAAAATTCTTTTTTCAGCTTTCATTTTGCAGCAGCGGCCATTTTTACCACCGAACTTTATTTGTGCTAAAAAAATTGATCCTCTACTGTTTTCGCAGATAGTCACGTCAATGAACGCATGGACTTGAACGGACAGAATAGCGCCAAACGTACAGGTGCAAAAGCTTGTGGTGTCTGTTTGGTGGTCTTATACGTGCGTTTTTCATTACTTATTATTACATGATTGCTTATCCATCGATTACGGCTGAAGGGTAGTGTTAAATGTCAGCATACGCAAGCAAGATAAATCGATAAGTATGATCCACTTCTATTGCGCAATAATGGTGGCAAAAATGCAGGAGTTATAGTTGCTCGTTTTCTGCCATCCACCACATAGTATTGAAATCGTGTTTTGAGGCCCCCTGTAGTTCAGTTTCTAGAGATCCAGGATAAATAAGTGGTCATCGGAATGGCAGACGGTTATAAAAATGATGTACTCTTCGACTGAACATAAAAATCATACGCTTGGATATGTAAACACTCCTAGCCCGTTTGATGCAACGTGTTAGTCATTTTTTCCTTCTGTTATTGATAAACAACCCAAACAATGATATTTTTTATGTTAGACTGTAATTTTCACAGGAGTAAAACTAAAGTGAAATCAATAAAACGTTCAAGTGTGTTTAATTGACAATTTTTATAGCACAGTTTCTTTATTTAATATCTCCTCTGTATATGTGTTTATCTATTTAATGAGCTTCACCTATATAAAACCTACCGTTCTAGATCCAAATAGCGGTTCATATCCTCCTTGTCTACAGATCTGTTGAATATTATTAAAGTGCGCGAAACGCGATTTATTTAAATATCGAACTTGTTGGTTATTATGCGCACGAAAAAAAAGTCCCCACGAGCTCAGAGCTCTTATAGCTTTGGTCAGCATTTTTGAAATAATGTGCTGTCACTCATCGCGTACTTAAAGAAACGTGATCATCGTTGAGAATGGCTCGTTCACACTTTTGATTGTCGCCCTAGAGCACAGATCATGGTCTCATTCAATTTCTATTAAGTCTTCATGTATTTCAGCTGTTTGTCTTCACACATATGAATACACACTTATTCCTTATGTCACATATTAGGTCGCGTTTCTGTGCCCTTCGTCCATTTAGTGTTCGATGCAAACATAGACGGCCACATCGATACACTGCCGCTCACCGACAACAACAAAACGTCTCAGACAAACACACGACGGCCAATGTAAACAGCTGAAGCGAAAATAAAGGATGGCACTAACCGGAGAATAAGTGTTCGAAGCAGACGGCTGCAGCCAGTAGCAGTTGTCAATGCGCGCCTTTCAATTGATTTTTTCCCATATAATTTGAAAGCCAGCTTGTGTTTTTGTTTAGATTAAAACATTCGTAAAAAACATAGCCTACGATATGGCAATAACAGATCTGACTCACTTTAAGACAAAAAATGTAACACATAATTGTGTGTTAAGGCACACTAAAAAGCTTACTTCTTAAAGCCCATATAATACCATGTTTGTTGACCGGAATTCTGCAAATATAGTAAATTAAAGCGTATTGGCCAAGATACGGTATAAGTACTCTGATATGCTAAAATTGCCGTTGTTCTACGGTGAAAATAAGAGACATACTCGTATATCGATATCCTTTCCCATCGTTAACGTGATTTTAACTGAATGATAGATTAAATGGTGTTTATTACAAGACGAGTAGCTTCCTTGAAGGTGAATGATGTGTTAGAGGGCGACATACTTATACACGCACTGATTGGCCAAAAGTACTGTATTTTCGAAATTTTATAACTTCTCATAACAGGAAAAACAAATAATGGAAACGCTTTTATTAATTTCTAATAGACCAAAAGATTGACAACGTTGTGAAAGAAGTTTCAGTTTTTTCTACATGTATTCGAGTCAAACAAGCTTCCCGAACGCTGTATAAACTTAGTGTACGCGTCATTGCTTTCGGCACAATAAAATAATACGAAATGCATTAAAGTGGTTTATAAGAGAAGAAATAATAATCAATAAGATATTTAAGAAAAAAAATGTCTTATACATTAGTAAGTGTGTTAGACTTACCGGTTTGGTGAGCTACGAGTTTTATTCTTGTGGATACTAGATTCTAGTTAAATATTGAAGTTTTGTTCAAGATAATAAAAGTATTTTCTGACCAGTTCGTGATTGCGTGGGTATAAACAGTCCGGCATCCAAAAATCTTTATTTTTTGAAATTATAAAAAGTGTCCACACATAGTCTGTTTGTTGACGCGGTGGGCTTCCGCAACACTGTTGATATACAATAACTGATAGTTGATATTACAATTGTGGATCGCACTTAAAGAAAATCATTAAGGAGCCAATATATACGAAGCGACTTTTTGTCTATAGCATGGAAAATTGCCAATAAAAATAACGTGTTCTAACGGCTAAACAACCAATTCATTATTCTTTAAGTTCTCCGTGTTATCGTATTGTTGATTCTATCAGTTCTTGCGATTGCAAACCATCAGACTGTACATTCACTGTAGGTTCGTCAGTACAGTTTGGCCTTTCTAATCGTTCGTGGGCTCTGAAATCAGCTTATCGTTGTAATGCTGACACCGCTGAAAGGCTGGGTACATTACAGTTTATATTACAGGGAGCTGCGGTTCCGCGTAACGAACTAACTTAATATGAGCCTTTTTCTTAACGTCAATGTAGTTTCTTAGGTGCAGCCGTGCCCCTTTATAAGTGTAAGATAGTTCACATAAAATGCGTACCATGCACGTTGTTGTGTAAGATTTTTTAGTTTCCATGATAAAAATGAGTTGCATAATATGGTCGATCCTAGCGATAAATCCTGGGTCTATCGGAAGGGCATGCCTCTGCGGAATTGCCGAAACGCTATTAGAACGTTTGTTTTGTCAACTAATCCTGACCTATGTAAACTAGTCAGTGTTTAATTAATGTGAAAATCGGTAAAGAGTAAGCCAATTACTTATATTGAACATTTTGCTGAAATCAAAGTACGAACAACTGAAGCACTTCTTCTTATTTACATCGTAACCCAATTTCGAAATACAAAGATTAGATGTGTGTTTATTGACATACCTTTCGTCTCCAAGTCACGCTAGAACTAGGAAAGCTTGCAAAGTTGCCAATGTCAGTTCCTGAAAAATATCACGTGGCCACCGTACGCAACGGGACAAATAGTGATAACTCTTTGCTTCAGTAGTATAGTTCTAAAAATAGAGGTGCCACTGCCAAACAAAGATAATTAAATACCTGGTTATTTAGTATGAAAACCTCTATCTAAAGAATAAAAATGATTCGTACAAAATATGGCTTAATCTTGTAAAAAAAGATGATAAGAATATTATATGGGCTTGTAATAGACTTTCTTATAGTTTATTTTACTCGCTTTGCTTCTCTATTTCATCGAATCTGTCATGTGGCACGTATTGTTGGCTTTTTTCTTAGCCAAAAGTTTGAATAGTTGTTTCTACCTCCGTTTGTTTCTTTGCAGATGCAGGCAGGGAAGAAACGTCACATGCTTTTCTGAACCCAAATTAAAAATACATCCCCGTACTAATATTTATATAATTTGTCAGAAATATGTTTTACGTTACTGCTTTATAAACTTTTCATCAAATCAGTATCAGGCCTCCATTATGTGGATTCAATGGCGCTGCCTATTCCTGTAAAACGGTCGCGCTGTTGGCTATCCAACAACACCTTCGCCTCCATCTCTACTCATTCATCCAACTTCGTCCACCTCAAGCTAACAGATGATCAGCTGACCGGGTGCGCACAGGCGTAGCACTCCTCTTTACTGCTCACCCTCTATAAGAAAACCGTGTACAGTCGAACAGCTCCGCTATCAAGCATTTCGTGGGCGCCATGCGTGGCTTTGTTTTTGGTGTCGGAGTGAAGTTTAGTCTCAGAGCTGCCTGTCATTTTCAATACGTACGTACAGAATAGCAGTGACGACGCGGACCAGGCATCTAAGAAACAGCGCGATTTTAACGTCAGTCTGCTTCTCCTCTATCATGGCTATTGAATGGTGCCGTTTCTTCAGTCTAAAAAAGTCACCCGTCACCAATTTCGGGCGCGAACTTATTTCACATCGGCCGTAGCTCCGCTCTGCTCTGACTGCGCGTACCAGTTTGGCTTAGTAAATGGCGACCGTAACGATACCGCTGGTGTAGCAACGGAGTTCAACTGGATTCTTTTTTTTGGCCGGGTCAGTTTGATTAATCTGATCAACAACATAGGACAGCCTCAAGAACAATGGAAATACTACCATAGAACCAGCTACAACGGTAAGGTTAGGTTGATAGAGCATAAGGTAATCCTATTAAATATTGGTAAAGAGAGCGAGTAAGCATAAGCGCGATTATGTAGCCGTGTCTGCGCTGAAAGAGCGATGAATTATATAGATAAGCTGTGTCTCAATTTGTTTATTTACAGAAAATGTTTTTAAGTACGTGTACTAATATGTTCATATAGAATAGTTCATATTATACGTTGGTATCAGTCATAAAAATTTGCATTTGTAAATCTCTTGCTAGCTTGTCTGATTTGACGCAATTGAACACCTTGAACGCGTGGCGACTGACTAATAAACAGCAAGAGCAATTGGCAGTTTATTAGTTGGCCTTTTTCCAAAAAAAAAAAGGTTCTCGGTTTATTTTGTAGATTAATATACATACACTGATCATACAAGGGCGATTCATGGAGTGGAATCTGACTGATCCAAGATATGCCATTGTAGTTCACGAGTTTCGCCACTTGGGAAGTACTGAAAGCTACATATTATTATACTATTAAAGTATTTTAAATACGACGCTGATCTGAACAAGCTATTAGTAAATATTTAGCCTTACGTTTGTAAGGAGGTTAGCTTCGAATGTCTTTATTTTACGAAGGCTTTTCTGTCTCGTTTATGACGCAGGCTTGGTTTATTAACGCAGGTACATTCATCAGCAGACGATGGCATATGTTAAGATTTGTGCAAAAAAAGTGTGTTAGTTAATCAATATGCCGATTTGTGAAATCATTCTAAAGGCACTTTTATTTGACGACGAACTATGCGTGAGCATTTTTTTTTAACTTGTATAATTATTATTAGTGCAAAAAAATGTAAATCTCTAATTATCTAAATTAAATATTATGAATACTGAGCTGGAAGTTCATAAATGGTTATTAGGTAGCATTATTATTTGCGTAAGGCAAATCTAGTTTATGGCACTGTATTGGTAAATATCGTGGTGGAGATTTTTGCATGCCTGTTTTGTTTCGTAGCCAAGAATGATTCTGATCCCTTGTAATATTTTTCTGCATACAGAAGCGCTTTTGACATATGTCATTTTCGCCTAACACCTGCCCAATGCTCGAAGGAATAAATTTTTGTTCGTCAATATTATCCGTACTTTCTGTTATCTATAACTAGTTTATAAAAAATGCAATGCATTTGAATTATAAAGGGCATTGTTTCCTCATTCATAATAAGTGATACTTTAAAATATTTATATTATCTTTCTAGTGAGGGTAATTATCTTGTAAATGTCGCAGCTTTTAGATATCTGGATAGATGGATGACAAGACTAAACAAGTAAAACGGGTATTGATCGATAATGAGCAAATATACTAGTTACCAGGTTTCTTTAATGCGTGGAATTTCAATTGGGTAATTTAGGGTAATGCATTGGATGTTTACTTTCGAAACAAATATGTGTTGCCACGCCGAAGGCATTAATCTTGCCAAACAAGGTACGGCTAGCGCGCCCATGTAAGTGTCGCCATTATAATAGCTCTGGGCTGTTTATATCTATTGAACAGCGTAATAACTTCAAATGTTGGATGGAGTAATAACTATGTACTATAATAAAAACTGATAGCGGGTTATATAAATGGAATGCGTTTTAGCCTACTTTCATTTTAAGTATGGTGGTCCCTTTTTTTCGCACTGCAAGAAAGGACAAACTGATTCACAATGGCTTCTTAGATTGCATATGGACAATATACATATTCCACGTAACGGAAGATCTGTCATATCGGCTTACTCTTTTGATCTACTTAGCGCTCTCATTCATTGACGCCTATTTTAATCTAGTTAAAATATGGTTTTAATTCACATAGATTGTATGACACGTCTCACCGTTTTGTGTGTATGAGACCCCGTTCGTCAGCATTAAGTTCGCAAGCATAAAAAGCTTTGTTTTTAGAAGATAGCCTAAACGAGCTGTTTAAGCTTCATTAAATTTTTGTGATAGCAGGCAGAAATATCAGTGAGTGAGTATAACTAAGAAAAACGACTGTAGAAGCTACAGAAAAAAGAAAGAGAGGCGTAATGCACACCATAAAATTGTGAAGTAGCATGCAGCCATGGGGTGCACATGCCTGTGTATTCATGGCAAATTTAAGCATTCTAGAATTGACGTCTATCGATTGTGTCCGTTTCAGTGCTGATTGCAGATTTCGACTTTTTTACCACGTGGGGAGGATCTAATGTTTGGACGCAGCAGTATTAGCAGCATCGGTGGGGCAAGTGCCGGCGCTCTGACCGCATCCCCAGCCGGTCGTGGTAACTCAGGCAGCACAATAGCCGAACTTTGGGGCCGCCTCGAGCGCTTTCACAAAATGGGTCTATTCGTCGAGTACAAAGTGGCTGGCGTAACGCTTGCTGCCCTCCTTCTAATATTGGTACGTTTCTTTCTTTTTTTTATCTACATGGACGATTTTAAATTAGAAGCGCAGAGGGGCTATTAACATTTCGCATGTACATGTTTTGTATGAGTGAGTTGGTCTAGACGGAATGTGAACATGCGCACCTCCGAATAATAGTCGTATGACAAATTGGGAGTTTGGAACGTTAAACTTGAGTGTACCGATACGGTATAATTTGCCTTATATATTTCTAATTCGTCTTTCTCAGATGTTGGGATCCTATTATACGATGTCTTCGATAGGCGTGGGTGGTGTTTCAACAACGGAATCACTTTCAAACGCCATCTCATTGGCAGATGGAAACTCCTCTAAATCCGGCGGACTTTCGACAGCGATAACTCCTGCTATACCGCCTCGAACTACTGCTGACGAAGAAGTGAGTGAAATTATTATGTGTAGTCATGTCATTAACAATTTCATCGACATCAGGTTTACCGGTCAAGATGATACTTATAAACCAGGCCAAGAACCCCGTTCTCCAGGCGAGCGGTCGAACAATGAGAAAAATGCATCTTTCGCAGAATGAAAAGCCGGTCTTCTAACTAGAACAATGCTTAGCGCATGGCATGCGCCCAGAGACATACCATTACTTATATAATGATGCGCCGAACATAGCCACGAATCTTAACTTGGTATTTCTTATCTTCAAGCCATAACAAGAAGCCTATTTTTTTTTCTAGCTCTATTTTATTCTATATTTTGTACTCCTATGGATATATATATTATTTATCATTATATTTACTGTATTTCAGGTTCTCTCGTCTCTGACAATCTTCTTCGTTCTCACGGTGATCGCTGTCTGCATTCTGTCCATTCACTTTCTGATTCAATGGGATTTCCGCTTTTTACCGGAGTCAGTGGCAGTCGTTCTGATCGGCGCTTCGATTGGGCTTTTTCTTCGAGTCGTGTCCGGATGTTCTGGGGCAGACGGTTGGCAACAGGAGGAAGCATTTTCGCCAACGACATTCTTTCTCGTACTCCTCCCACCTATTATCTACGAATCAGGATACAATTTGCATAAGGTAAAAGACACATACACAGTGCCCCTCTTCGCACTTTATAAGGTCTGCTCATAAGCTTATAAGGTCTGTGGTGCCTTTCCCACTTTGTATAATGGCACGAAACGACTGTAAACCTAACATTGTGGTGCACTATAGTATCACAGTACAGTGCCATTTTTCCTCAAACACGATAGAAACGGTCGAAATAGAGCCTTAAACAAAATCTCCTTTTTCGAAGTAAGAAATAATTGTATCGGGTATAATGTTTGGAGCATAAAGTACAAACATGTTTTCTTGTTATGAGAAATTCCTGTTGAGCCTCATATTTAATTTTGTGAATCTTCAAGATTAGCGAAGAAAGTGCCACTTAAGCTAATTTTGTTGGATGTTGGTACCGTAATATACGTTTCTTGCAGGGGAACTTCTTCCACAACATTGGAAGTATTTTGATCTTCGCTATTTTAGGCACGGCTGTATCTGCTATGGTTATTGGAGCCGGAGTCTACATTTTAGGTGAGTTTTTTGACCTGATTTTTTAATTTTAAAGAACATCAACTACCTTTATTCGTAAAGACTGACGCCCCTGTGAATTGGCAATCATTTTGAGAGCGTACTTCGATCATTTAAAGCTTTTATGTCCTTCATTAAATGATGCCATATTTAATGCAGCTTCTTACTTTGGAAGTATAAACATTTTTCTAGGATGCATGATATTGCTACTTTTGGAAGTGAGCTAAAAGAGTGTTGGGTTTAATTATTCCGTATTGCTCGAAATATCCACTGAACTTGCGTTTATTTTACAGGTGTGGCCGATCTAGTGTATTCGCTAAGCTTTGCGGAAAGCTTAGCGTTCGGCTCGTTGATCTCCGCTGTAGACCCGGTCGCAACTCTAGCGATTTTTGCCGCTCTTGATGTTGACCCTGTGCTAAACATGCTCGTTTTTGGAGAGTCTATACTCAACGACGCTGTCTCTATTGTCCTTGCTACGTAAGTAAAGTGATCATCTTATTCAACACGTGCAAGTGCTGGTTACGACAGTAAGCTTATTGCAATAGTTAATTTAAGCTGCAGGCAATTTATCTTGGCGCATAGTGTATGACGTGCTTTTATGATTCGAAATAGAGTGACCTTGTCTTATAATGAAAGGTGAGCTAAGCCAAAAGCGAGAAATGTGGCAAAAAGGTTCTGTTTAGACACCGTGAATAATTCTCGCCGCCGACGATTTCTAAAAACTCAATTCCGCTGTTTTAACGTCTATAAAAATATCTAGATGAGCAAATGAATGGATTCATAGAATCCAATAAGAACGTTAGATCGAAGAGCTAGATTTTGTCGTGTTCTTACCGCTGTACGACTAATGGGGTATATTGCATTTATTTTATTTATGAAAAATAATTGATGCTTACTTTTTTTTTTGATAGCTTACTTACATGATTCGAGTTACCTTATTTTTCATTCAATTGCATCTGCTATTTATCCATGATTCGTTTTTCAGGACTGTTCTAGAGGCTGGCTCGCCGCACATGATGGAGATGACAGCAGGGGAAGTTGCGCTATACGTTGTGCGCCGCTTTCTCGTTGTATTTTTTGGGTCAGCCGTTATTGGAGCATTGTTCGCACTCGCTGCGGCTCTGTTGTTGAAGTACGTCGATTTACGGCGACATCCATCTATAGAGTTCGGTATCATGCTCGTCTTCATCTATGCACCGTATGGATTGGCTGAAGGAATTCATCTATCTGGTATGTGTACAACCTATTTGTGGTCCGAAAAGTTCGGCCCATAAACGAACAATAATATACAACGATGGAAATCTGTAGCGCTATCTGGATGAAACTGGTCAAAACTTCTGAAACACTGGACACAATTGGAATCAAAGTAATGTGATCAGTACTTGAAACTTCGCAATAATTATCACTTAAGATAAAGTGGATTGAGAAACACATCTCACCTCCTTTCTCTTACTCTGATTAGAGAATTTCTACTCTAATCTTACATAAATAATTTTGCAGGTATAATGGCTATCCTATTTAACGGCGTTGTGATGTCACACTATACGCATTTCAACCTGTCATCCGTAACTCAGATCACAATGCAGCAGACATTGCGGACATTGTCACTGATGGCAGAAACATCTGTTTTTGCCTATCTTGGGCTCGCTATTTTTAGTCATCGATTAAGCATACAACCAGGCCTAGTTATAGCTGGCCTGGCACTTTGCCTCGCGGGTCGTGCTGCAAATATTTACCCCTTATCCGGACTTCTTAATCACTTTCGAGAGCATCGTATTACTAACAAGATGCAGGTATGTTCTTTTGACATGTAAACAAGTTGACGCTTGACATCTAGTAAATTATTTATCTAGATGTTTTTATCGTGTGTGAAGCAAAAAGAAAAAACTAAATAGCTTAGCGAAGCGTCCGGGATAAGTTTAAAGGCGGCAAACGTCCTAAAACATGGATAATATCATACCTCGCATTTCCACTGGCTGGTATCGGACACTTACGATGACGAGTATGCAATACAGGTTGCTGATTATATGTTCCTCGTTTGTTTAGTTTCTACTGCCCATCTTATTATTTATAAAAAGCGTTTATTTCTCGTTCATTGTAACATAATATATAAACATGTAAATCCAGATGTTATTTAGTTAAAACCAAAACTGTCGTATATCCAGTTAGTTGACGGTTGGAGACCAGAAACCAAAAATACTGCATACACTTAGCAGTGTTATCACTTGCATCAATGTATAGTATAAGCAATCATAGAAGTATGCGAAAACGCATCTTTATGAGGAAATACGACAAGTCTCAAAAATTGTAGATAACTCTTTATGAAAAATAATCTTGTTCTGGTGCGTCATATATTTCTCGTTGCGTTAGTTTATCATGTGGTTTTCAGGTCTTCGTGGGGCGGTAGCGTACGCACTGGCTATGCATCTTAACTTTGGCTCAGAGACTCGCCACGTTATTGTTACAACGACGTTATTAATCGTTTTACTGACGATTGTTGTGATTGGAGGTTCCACAATGCCAATGATGCGCTATTTGGAAAGGACCGAACGGCTCGGAGCTAGGACACGAGCAAGGAAGATCACTCTGTCGAAAACGAAGGCAAGCCGAAGATCGAATATGATACCTCAACTGGCTAAAATAAAACCTTTCCAGGATATTTATTATTCTGTTACTGCCCGATGAGTAACTGTACACTTTGTAAAGCCACAGTAAGATGCAAATTGTTTTTTCTTTGAGCTAAGCAGAAAAATTTTCCGGATACCCTATAGTAATGGTGTTTACGATATTCTCATTTTGAAATGATTAGGAAATGGGTCAAGCAATCGACGCGGAGCATCTATCCGAGATGACTGAAGAGGAGCTTGAGGTCGGTTTCCGATCAGGTAGTGGAGTTACTCGACTACGAGGCTTTGCAAGACTCGATGTTAAATATCTTACGCCGTTCTTCACGCGAAGGTTCACCCCTCAGGTTGGTATTTAATTTAACGCTAACAGAGTTAAGAACCAAAATATACTTAGACACCGAATACCCTAGCTAGATTGATGATACTTTCTCCTCACTCTATATCTCTCTTTCGGTTTAGTTTTTTTTGACCGTGTAAGTGTTACTTTAATTAAACGTATTAAACGTACTATATCCAAATTAAGTCTAATTGATGTGCGTCTGATTGCACATGTCAAATACGCGCTTCGATTACATTAGGCTAGCGCTTTCATATCCCTTTTTCAGGACGTGTATGATGGTGCGAAGCAGATGTCTGCTTTAACAGACCAATGGTACAGGACAGTTAGGCCTTCTGACACCGAGTCAACGACTGACGAACGGTCCACAACAGAAAGTGTATGACGTGCCGAACCGTACACAGAAAAATCGCTGTAAAATCTCATCGGCTCATATAAGCACGGTTAGGGTGATAAGCCGTTTCTTTTATTCTGAGAAATTAATTTAAATGCAGTATAAATTTACTTATAATATACCTATGTACATTTATGTGAAACAGACCCGAACTATATCATAAACTGACCTTAGCGCCACGAGGAGATTTAGATAGCGATGACATAACTGACGGTCTTGATTTGTGTGAGTTCCAGGGATGGCATAAGCCTATTTATATTTGGTGAAATGTTTTGTTGATGGAGTTTGTGGAGCATTAGACACATATATATACTATGACCTATTCACAGGTGCTACGAATCAACAGCTTTTTTCACTATTATCGTGCCCCTTTAGACTGAGGTGTTCTTTAGACTGGGAGCCACATACGTTAAAAATTCTGGTTTATGCCATGCTTTATTAATGACGTTTGAAGTAGTCTAGCTACAGAAACGTTTGACGTACAGTTGAAAAGTCGTAAGTTAAAACAGAGATCAAACGTAGAATTCCAGCGTGAATTTTTTCTTTGTTATGTTAAAAACACTTTGGGAGTATACGCTGCTCTTCTTCTCATAGTATGTGACGATTCTCATGAGGAGAAGTGTCAACTAGCGATCACGAAAGCCATTATTAATAATTTTTTCGGCATCCTGTCTTCCCCTGCTTTTCATTTATATAAACTCGAATAGGCTTTCGTCACGCGATCCGTTTTTGGCAGAAAGATCGAAATGAAGCTGAAACACGATTAAGTGACAGACGACCTGGTGCTCAAAGGACCTCTTATGCAGTAAACTGCTTGGCCCTGTGGTAAGGCGCTTTGTTGCCGCTCGAAAGAGCCCAAATGACGCGTAATTTTCTAAGGCGACGTACAATATTTCCGTTATTAGCCAGTGCACCAATGTTATTCTGTTATGAAATACATTTGCAAAGTACATTAGTGTGATGATGTTGTTGCCCTCGGAAGTTTACACCGACAAAACAACAAGTTGAGGGATAATTAGTTTCATGAGAAAAATAAAGAAGGTCAATGATTTGTCATCGTTTCTAAGAGAACTTATTTGAAGACAGTTATCCCACACTATCCATCACACAGCGTATACTAAGTAAACCCTAACTTACACCTCGCAATAAATGTACACATGAATTCTGTACAACACCCAGCATAACCATTGGCCTTGAGACATTGTACTTTCAGTAATTATGAATAGAGATTCTGAAGACTCGTCTACTTTTATAGGCTAAACGACACTAAGACCAAGTATGTACTGCTAGCAAGTTGTATAATGCTGAAATGGCGATATATATTAAAATGAAAGTGCTACCAGTTTTCGATGTTAAAGGAAACATTTGAAATCGAGATCTACATATTGATTGCACATTTCTATCCAAGTAGGCAATGTGTAAAAAACGGTTGCGTCTGTGTGTAGCATAGTCATTTTATGCAACTGAAAAAATGTTTATTAAAAGAAGGAAGATCTATCTTAGGTCTGCTCTGGCATTATTTACCAGTTCAAGAGGAGCTTATGTAAAATCGATGTATGTACAAAAACGGCTAGTCTTATTGGAACCATGAAAATCTGTCATTTCTCAAGGTGTCACATATGTAAGTGCGCCTTCGCTGCTGAATAATACACCACATGCGTTATTTCCAACTCTATATTGCCAAAGGGATCAGATTGTTGTCCTCAGCCGGGGCACAATTCTCTTTGAAAGACATTTCTTTGATGTTTTTTTGGAATCAGTTGTTGCTAAGTATGATTAAGCCATTCTGACTAAATGAGCGATCAAAAAGTATAAAACAATTACTTTGTATGCCAAACGCGAAACACCTGTGAGCAAACTTACTCGTGTGTATATTGCTGGTATATATGAACGTGTGTAGATACGGTGTCGACGACCACCAGAACATACTGAAGTAAATGTTATTGAAGGCCACTGCATATAGGCCTAATACATAGTTTATCGGTTTTGTGAGATATTAACGCCAGTTGCTTCTGGGCTGACAGGAATTTCACCTACACCCTATAGTGAAGCATCAAAATGAAAAATTATGAGGTGTATATTCAATACCCATATAACCTGAATAGACCCCTGAGATTATAACGAAAACTTAATGTTTACTGCTGTCGGAGGCTCAGTGCATTAATTTAACCTGGATCATAAATAACTTCTATTACCATCTTAAAGAACATTTTGTATTGTGAAACATTATACATAAAGGCATATTAAATATTGTGTATATTTGCGCTGTTTATAGTTCGTAGCTATCACGAAGCACTAAAAAGGATTTATTTACACCTGACAATATCCAAAGCGAAGTTTCGTGTGTGGCTTTCAATAAAAAGTCAGTAGTTCCTAACGAGTTTACCGCATGAACACTTGAAACGAACGACTTAAGTGAAATCGTACATAAATTTTTTAAATAAAATGCGAACGCAAAACAAATTGTAGTTGATTTACTTCCACATAATACGGTAGCGCACTGAAAAATTGGCATTGTATTTATGTTATCATTAATTAGAACTGTGTAACAGAAACACAACTGAATTCACCGTGTACTAAATATTGCAATGAAAATAAACGTTTCCATAAACAACGCAAGTATGTTAACGAAGCTACTGGTTTTTGTACAAGATGTTTTGTGTAAGATGCTTCTAATTTGTACGTATTACGTACGGCATAAAATACTGCGTGGCTTATTTTCTAAATTCTACATAGTTTTGATTGTAAGTAATGGCTTAATTGATTTTTAGCCTAATCGTTACTATAGCATCGATTACTATTCTCGAACGCCGAGTCAACTGTAGGACAAAGTTCACTCATGGCAATTGTAAACAGTGTAATATTATTAGTAATTCATTTTTTCGCTAAACGAACAGCTGGCCAAATAGTTCATTGTGAACCTGCAAGCCTATTTGGCTTTGTTGCGCAGCCAGATGCTACATTCTTAGCTACCAGGGGCTTTACGTGTGTGTGATGTTATACAAATTTAAAATTCTCGTAGGAAATCTAAGGCCTGCTTGTGGTACGTTCCATGGATTAAGTTTTAGTCAACATAAGATCAATTCACGTGACGCCTAGATATAAGTAAACTCAAGGCTCTCATACGTAAACATAGTTGTCGGTGACATTGTGTGTAGATTTCCATTTATACAATTTTTTGCTTTAGAATAATATAATTAACTCTGGGCCATTAGCACACGCAAAATTATCACGTGAACGTTTGCAGTTACTAAATCTATATAAAGGAGGAGAGAATTATGCTAATTACAGTGTTTGAAGAGTCTTCAGTTGACCCTCGAAGAAATGCCTCAAAAATTCCGCCATTTAGGATATTCCTACGGGGCCCGTAAGGTGTGTCCCCCATCCTGATAACCGCACAACCCGCATAGAGATTACCGGACTTGCAAATTCGTTTAAATATAAACAATAGATTAGGCTGTTACAAGCGCATGCATCAGATTTCGAAATTGAACTTATGAGCTAGCGGAGCAAGAATCAATCAAGGATTTTTTAATATGTGTTAGAAGTACTCCCCTGTAATTTGTAATGTAAGACACTTGTTTCAGCGCTTAGCCAACTTCTGGACAGCCGTATACTTACCATTTATGTGTGTTTTGGATAACAAAAACTTGACGGTTGAGGGTTGATTTCGATATTTCGAAACTACTTTTCTTCTAAATTCTGCAGTATAGCCCATCACCTTTCGTCTGTTAATGGCGCGTAATTAAAAAATCGTCTATCTTAGAGATCTGCTTGTAGTATCCTAGTAATTCCACTCTATAAATAAGGGTTATCGAAAATTTCAGAGTATTGATCGGGCACTGATTAGTCATCCGGTTATATGTAGCTGATCAAAATCCATGGGGAACAATGTGAGCTTTAATCTGTTACGTTCGTATTTTCCACGACGCCTCCTTAGCGTAGAACCTACCAAAAGTGGTGTATTTGCATTTTACTAAAATTGTTTATTGCTAAATGAGTCTCGTGTTAACGTTCAGTTTCGCTGAACAGCCTATGTGTATCTGACTAAAGTGTAGGGGTTATTATAACTGAATTGTGTAACAGTACAATCAACTTCCAGAGGATGCTTCGCCCACTTCTCACCAAAGTTAAAGGTAGTCTAATATTCATTTGTTCATATTTATTTCAGATCATTTCCGTAAAGAAGCTACTTTGTTAGAAGAGCATAGAGCCTGTATAGCATAGAGCATGCGTCTTTATCCATTGTTCTCGCCGTATTTTTTCAATATAGAAAAATGCTTACCTGAACAAATTTAAATTTCTGGCCGATACGCTTTTGCTGCAATAGATAATGCTGGCCAAACAAGTTTTTAAAAAAGCCAAGGACACTTTGACGACAAAAAAAATATCTTGTTTGTTTTAATCTCATCTACGTAGATGCAGGTTTGTTTGAGATTGAGATCCTATACTGGCACACCTAACTGCAATGTCTATCGATTAAGGCTATATAAGTTCTCCATTATTTAACAAGATCATGGAAACAAAAACTAAAATTGGCCGGAAAGATTACTTACAGGAAATATATAATAAGAATATATATCTATTCGTTGAGTAGATGGTTGGATCTCTAAAAGAATCATTTGATTTTTCAAAGTCCATTTGATATCCGCGTGTGTGTTTGGTCGTATGGGATAGCAAACTGTGTCGATTATGGTTAACTCCGCACCTATGTTGGTTGCCTAAGGAATCCAAATTACTGATTTTCAAGGGCCTAGGCATGAATATGAGATGCAGCCTTCAAATTTTATATCAATAGAGACGCTTAGAAATGACTAGACTAGAAGGGTCCAGCCATTTACAACTTTATCTGAAGAGTGATATAATATTTCTATGTTTTCATAAAGTAAAGGATTTCAATTTTTTTTATATAACATCTGATTTGTGTAAAATTTCCCTAGGATTACGAAAGTAGCGTCTAATTTTTTTTGCCTGTAACATCCTCGATACTCCGGTCCATTTGTTTGATGCGGTTAGTTAGAACCTAACAGCGTTTTGGCGTATGTCGGTCTTCGATAATTGAAATGTCGCCAATGCAGCGTCGCTCGATAGCCGCAAACAAGCTGCCGTAGCTATCTACGTAAGCTTAAATCTTCCTCTATACGTTTACTTTTCCAGCAGCGGTTTAGTCGTTTGGAATGTAGGTCATAGAAGGTAAATCGGTTAACCTTGATTAATGAAGTTCCTTGAAGCTAACACAATGCTCCTTCCATTTCGTTCCTATTTCATGACAGAAGGAGAAAAATGATCCTCATGAAGCAGCGTGAATAATTACCTCATTCTTTATTCTAGGACTAAAGATAATCCAAGCGCATTATCATAAGTGGCGTACTGCTACAACTGGCGGTCAGGAAAGCTTATCGGGGCTAACGTTGGCTGCGAGAATGTCCTGGACATCTTCTGCTAGTTCGTGGAGCTGCCTAGTTATGTTTAAGCTTTCGGAGATAAATGATAAATTATAGCTAGTAAATAATTGTTTATCTCCAAATAATATGTGTTTGATATTTTCTGAATAATTCTCCTAACAGTACAATCATCATGCACCACCACAATGAGTATTTCCATGTATCATAAGGGGAGTGCTATAGTACTGTACATATGGACGATCAGCAATTTATGCGTTATGAGAACTACAAAAGAAGCGACAGGGGTAGCTAGCTTATACTTATTTTCATACTCTGGACGTGGCTTAAGCAATTGCGGACTAATACTAGAAAAGCCAGAAAAACGCGGCTTGATCGTATACAAGTAAGCCTCGTATACGTCCGGGACCGTTTTCAACATACGCCTACATAAGTAGTTAACCAAGCAGCTAAAAAATGCCTGTTCTTCCTTCACGTAAGACTACTGGAGAAAATCAAATAAGTAGCTGAAGTACTGACCCTTTAAAAGAGGTCACAGATGTTCATACAAACGAGTGATTCATTTTCTTAACCAGAAATCAACCTTCTACCATTTCATCTTGGCATATATTTATACGAGTATGTATCTTAAGGTGACATGCTATATCAACAACGGTGCAAATTTCAAATCATAAGCTCGGAGAATAGACAGGTAAAATAACTTATTGCTTAGCTTAGCGAATTTGCAAGCCCATACAGCTCAATGTCACTGCTCGTAAAGTCGTGTACCAAAAACTCAACGCGAAAGCGTCACTCTAATCTTTAAAAGATCACGAAAAATGAGAGATAAGCGAGAGGAAAGCTTTGATCCGCTTCCGTAGGTAAGCGACATCAGTCAACGAAACACGATTTTCAGAACAAGATATTGATCGCTACTACCTAAAATCCTAGCTGAATAGCAGTCAGACGACGGTCGTTGCAAGCGAAATCTTAATAGCATAATAATGGCCGGAGAAAGAGACGACATTTATATTTTATTTATTTATTTACAACTGAATACAAGTGTTACGTGCCCAAGAAAGTACTTATCTAAAAGTAGACCGCGGAAACAATGTTAATGACCATCAAATGAGAATCGTATTTTAGAGTCATCGTGTGTTAGTTCGGCTTTATCGTACAAAAAAACAGTGATGTTTTAAATCTAGTTTGCACGCAAGCTGTATGCAGTTGCTACAAAGGCTTTACACGTACTGAGTGAAAATGCCTGTGACCTTATTCATGTGGCACCCTAACTAAGCAAAATCTATTACATGTTAGGACAAAGAACAAATGTTCTCTGAAGGATTTCAGATGAAGCATCCTTATTTATTAAATACACACATGGGCGAATAAATGGTACAAAGTAAATTATGTTATTGATATAAAAAAAAAACTGAGTTTCCTCTATTGGTTTCATAGGAGCTCGATAGGATAGTATTACAGTATGCGAGAAGCAGGATGTAACTAAACTAAAAAGCTAGCTAGAAAATACTATCGGCTATTTGTCAGACTAGAACGGGTTTTGTTGGAGAGCGGACGCTTTAATGTCGCATAATAACAAAGTCGTAACGATATTCGCGTACACGAACCGGTTCGTGCAGGTTGCTCTGATCTATTCTACCAAGAACAGATATGTGCCTTTTGTCGTACCCGCCTATTCATTAAGTTGATGGATCTCATGCTTAACGAAGATATTCCAGATATCAGGCCAACAGGTATTGTCCATTATTGTTTGCAGAGACGTCAATAGAATGCCTTAGAGCTATTTTTTGCCGAAAGACTCAAAAACAGCGGTAGGTCTTGTTCTGCCTATTTCGTTTGACGCCATTGTATGATTCGTATCGTTTTTTGATGGCGGTTCTGCCCAGCATTGCTTGCCAGATCATTTCCTAAACGATGCTTGGTGTCTTGTTTTCAAACTGAACTAACCTATCAACTGTGACATTTTAACGTAGTCCTCTTCGATCGATTGCGGCGCATTCTGTAAGGGTGTTCGCATTCGAAACGCTGAGGCTACCAGCTGTGATTCGGAGCAATGCTTGATTTTATGCATGTTTTGGCAGTGTCGTATAGGGAGTGCTTATCAAAGTAGTATCTGACTGAAATTGATCAGCAAGTTAGAACAGCTAGGCCAGAACAGTACGGCGTAGGGGGTAATACTACTCAGGGCACATAGTAACCACTACATTTATATATTGCCTCTATTTCTATAGACAGCCTTGAATGATATCTGTAAAATAACGAGTAATGCTTCAAGTGTTTGCCTACAAAATTATATATGTCTGATAGTCTCAACCTTTGTTCGGTTCGCTGTAGGCCTAAGCAAATCAAGTGAATGATGAAGTTTGTCGTACTCATTATCGCCCGAACTATCTATCCACACGATACAATGCAGTTATATAGAATCGCTTAATGTCAAGCATGATTTGAAAAACACAACCGCCACACTGTATCACACGCAGCAAAGGCGAACGACAATAATAAAAAAAAAAACAATAGGAAAACAATAATCTGTTGTTGTTGTTCTCGTTATGGCGGTGTTACTATTTGACTAGTAATATACGAGTGCGTGTTGTGATGGTAAAGCCGTTTTAATACATACGTAAGGAAAGAAGTGGATTCTATTTACAGTCGACAATCCTTCGTGGTGCGATTTCATTATTATCAACTGATTGGATTTACGTGTCCGTTGCAACGGCACAGTTCCATCGTATAATGTATCTCTACGTTGGCTAGAATATCAATAGTAGATCTCTTGAAATCTCGGATCGAACAAGCTAACAATGCGATCTGAGTTCTGAAATGTCTGGGTTCGATAAGACCCATTCCCTCAGAGTACACAAACACAACCGTCCTAGGCACTTTGCCATCTTGATGGAGTTTCAACACGAGTCCTAAATCAAAAGAGTGTATGTTAGTATTTTGGTAATGTTGAAAACCCATGTGTCCCGTGTCCCAGTTGATACTCGAACCTCGTGGCCTTTAAAAGCCGCAATCTATTGCAAATCTCATCTGGACTCCCTACGAATGGTAGTCTACGGAAGCCACGTACCCAGCAGGCTCATGTAAAGTTCTCGACAATACATGTCATGCAAATCTAACCTATATTTATCATGATGGAATATACTGATAAATTATAAACTATGCTGTTTCTAAGAAAATTCGGTGCAATTACAATGCCATTATTGCGATCAGACTATCGGGCGATCTCGATTATATCCTATGCCCAAATAAAGACCTACCCTGTCGGCAGATAGTTTCATTTTAATTTTAGTTAATTATTATCAATAGTAATTATTAAATAAATTACTGAAAAATTAAGGCGTCATCCTGCCATAAAATCACCAATAAGTAGACTGACACTATAAGATCTAAGCTGCGCAGATACAATTAGTCTGGAAACTGGGAAGGTAGTTCAGGTGGACTGTTTTTTATTTATTTCACTTTGTGTGTATTTGTTCTAGTGTTGTGCTACAATCAATATACGTATTTCATACTGCCTTGTAGATTAATTGGTTCTTTTTTTATTCCTCTATATATTAAAGTCAATTTTCATTTACGTTTTCGGCGGTGTCCCACCGATCGATGGTAAAAAGGCAGAAACCGAAAGAGCACGTTGTTGCCAATGGCTGAGGCAATAGCGGGAGTGGTGTCGAAAATTAATTTTGCCTAAAATGCGTGCTTCTATACAGACATTCGCGTAAAACATTGATACGGATATTTTTCATACGAAAAGATATTTCCTTAGTGATGAACACCAATGTGTTAACGTGCGGTCCTCTTAATGTGAAGGAAAGCTAAAATTCAAGTAGAGGGAGAGTGTAACCTGAGGTCCGCTAAAGGCTTAGGTACAAATAAGACAGAGGATATAAGCTTGTAGGTAAAAAAAACCACGGGCGGGACATAACAATGTGTCAGGTTGTTAGGGGCTTGATGAAAAACATGCCTTCTAGTCGAGGAAAAAATCGCACCAACAGGCCTATAATACTGGAGGGACGCACGTATAGGATGCGTGGTCACGCAACCGAAATTGCGCGTTACGACCTTGTCTTATGTCCCAAAAGCCACAAATCGTAAAACAGGCCCAAAAAAACTCAACACGTTCAGTTTGCCGTTCATAGACATTTTAGCCGCCTACGCCCAACACTTAGAGTTATCGGAAGTTTATGGTGTTCATCCTTCCAACACTCCTTCGGCAGTTTAAGAAATAGCCATAAGAATACTTTGCGTGTCTTACTTAATATCCACTTTTGTGAAGACTGTAGGACTGATGACTTAGGGTTGAATATTGATATTTTAGCTTAGCCCAAAAAAATTCTTAAACGACTATCAACATTCGTCGTAACCTTGGACTCCGTTTTTTCCCGCTTATTAGCTCAGTATTGCAATAGCAGGACTATATTAAGGCTAATCGGTAGCTTTATAGGCTTATCACATGAATCACCGCAAGATGCTTCTTATGTACACATATTGTAGTAATATTCTGTACCGTAGCTAAGATGAGCAAATTAACCTTCGCAGCTCGATCTCAATCCAAAGAAGAATGCAGCTAAAACCCATCGATTGTTTTTATCATGAATCTGTTCCGCGCTATATATTCCTATCAGTGTTTTTATTCTTTTTTTTTTTTTTTTTAATTAAATACGGTGTTTCAGACAACATTCTGGTACGTTTCAGTGCAATATAAGGTTGCCTTGCGGTACAACCGTTAGAAAAACATGCTTCGGAGCGATAATCTTATGTGAAAAGGAAAACCCAATAGTTGCATAAGTCAAAGAAAAGGTAATTTCTATTGAAGTTCATTAGCAGCGTATTTTTTAGTCGGTGTATACAGAAAAGAGGTAAGAATTTTATCTCTGCCCAAAGAATTTTCCAAATCATTTTTCATCGAGTCCAAATAATGCAATCCGTAAATACTCTAAGTGACACATATCTGCGAAACCACTGGAAAAGTCAAAAGATGGCTGGTCCATATACTACAAATACGACGATAAGAAATGCAACGTTTACCAGAAACCTGGAAAAACAGCGTACGTAAGCAAGTTCTTCTGACTAAATATTACCGAATTTATTATATTCTTAAAATAAATATTCAATAATGAAAAAAGAGGAGGAAAAATTTTATCCAATTACCCAAGATGTCATATCGGTATCGGATAACTATTGCTAATATCTGGCTGCTTTTGCCTGCTTGGGCTACAGAATACACTCCTCAAGGACACACGTTAGGTGGGCCAACACTGTTATGCTATTATTCGGATCCAACGTATAGTGAGCTTAGATTTGCCTGGCCTAAAGCGGTATTCTCTATTTGGTACAGTTGTCCTGTCATCCTGTTGCAACACAGATTGCTTCCTTGGTACTTCAAGGTCACTGCCGTGTTGTTATCCTGCGATTGTTTAGTTAACCCGATTCAGACGTTCCACTATCATAAATGAGCTATCTCAGCTTTCAATTAGCCTCCTTTAGGATTAAACCGTCATTGTATTGCAGTTGCCCTCTTAAGGTTCTTTCGTTATCTCAGTAGGTAACTGACCTTTACGTTCAAGATTTGAGGTAAACATTAGGCTATCCGAACAATTAAACAGCTAAGCAATGTAGAAATATCGTCTATATTTTTCAGAAATGCTCAACCATTTTTCAGCTATTACATATCGCTTACTAGAATTTATGCACTAAACGTTTGGTACGAGATTACAGAAAATAAAAAAAACTTGACTGATTTACGGGTATGAACACCATCTCACGACTACAGCCTCTTGGACGGTTCGTATATATAAACCTTGATTTTGGTGAAGGTTCTACAGCTAGAAACACCGCGAGCCGTTGGTTTAAAATAATTCTGAAAGAACATTATTAAATCAAAGATGGGTCTTGTCAAAGAGTCCTTGTGAAGGTGAGCAATTAAAAGTTTAGAACTGCTGTAAAAGCCGTTTCGTCTCAAGGTGTTAGAATTTGGGTTTGATGTATGTGAGTATACCACATACATGTTTACTTCGGTCAAATGAATAAGGTCGAAAATCGGGCGAATGGATGCTGCATGATTTGAGCGAGGATTCAAAACAGATACAGGGAGATCTGCTTTTCTTTGCTCTCACGTCATAACAGGGAGCCATCTTTGCACTGACTTGTGATGGAAATTACATCTTCTACGATAATCGCAAACGATTGCATCAGTGATCGGTGCAACTGGACGGGCAGGACATAGTGTAAAGCAGATCTATGGCTGTAGAAAATTCTTTGTGCAGAAAATGGGCGTGTGACCCATAACGTCATCATGAGTTCTGACCCGTTTCTTAAAGCGGATCGTCAACAACTGGAGGCGGTGACCGAAAAACTCCTGAATTAATCAACTAAAATTAGTAAACAGAAGTAAAGCACTTGTATTTTCTAACAACCTTCGACTTTACATCGCAAAAATCACAGGCAGCGATAAAAACGTCACAGTTCCAGGCTTTGTCGTGCGCCAGATGTGACCGCTACAGATTACCATTGTTATTGTCAACTTTTATCGAAATATCAACATGATGCCGAAATTATCGCTCGACACGTCTTTGGTCTGCGGTAGCGGAACAAGTTATTATTGAGATGGCAGAAAGTCAAATACTAGCGGTGCACACTTGGATTGAAAATAAAAGCTAGCTAAGCCTGTTTGAGTTTGTAAGTTTGAGAAAATTAGTTTACTCCATCGTATTTCATACTGACCGGCGCGTCATTATGGCGATTTGTGTGTAATGTATTGGGATTTAAGGCTCGTTTTTTTGTAATCTACGAATGTTCCTGTGCTGTCAAGTTTGCTGTTGCAAAAACATCTGAACTTGATTACTGCAATCAAGTATTTATGAAGTAAATTTAGGCGGTACCTATTCTCAATAATACTCCCTAACGTGTCCGATATTGACACGATAATCCATCTCATAGCAAACCAGTATGTAGTAGCAAGTATGTAAATTTGCACGATGCTATGCGAGTTCACTAGAAGATATGCGCGAACACCGTCGTTGGATTTGACTTGCTTTCAAAATTATGAAGAGTTTATAAAAGTATTTAGTTAAACGTAGGTGTGACCTGAAAAAAAAAAACGGATATCATCACTGAGTTACAGGCTGCACTCTTCAATGGGTACCGCAGACTCTCGCCTAGACGATAGACGACGTCTGCTAAAATACGTTGCTTTCCTTCGTTGTTCGAAGCTTGCATAGGATGCGCAGCTGATGAAGCGCTGGGAAAAAGTCCGGTGTTTTGCTTTCAGACGAAAATGCAAATTTCTAAATGGTCTCCGGCTAGACCAATGCTGAGCTCTAACCACGCAGCCATATCGCTTTACACCAAAATAACGTTTTCGACGAGTTGGAAAAACTTTTTTCCACGCATGCTCTTACCTATTCGCATATATGTGAGCCTCGAACAACTTTGCCTGAGGTATCAACCTCGACAAAATTCGTATCTTGAGTGCTCGTAGTAGGAAAAATCTAACTAGGTGCGTGGGCCGCAATTGCCAGGGTTCGATGTATGACAGCAAACACAATTTAAAAACACTACATGGTTTATCGAATTTTTTTCCTTATGCTTTCTGGATTTAGCTGACCGTTTGAATAACTGAGCGTTTCACAGATCTGGAGGTTCCCGTTGATAAAACGAAGAATCTGTAGTAGCAATTTTCTAGACTCGTAATGAGTATTACAGAAATCGGTTATTGCCTTGCCCTGTGTTCACACAATTATACATTACCATTAGGTAGTTGAATATCGAATGCGAGGTAACCTATTCACAAGCATAACTCGTTCATTTTCGATAGAAGTACTTCATTCGAATAACAACTTCGTTGTTTTCTATTTACGTTTCATGCGGCGCCTATCGTCCACTTTTTACCCTATCATTTGACTGAGGTGAACAGGCGTGGTGTTGAAATTTACATCAAAGTCCTAATAGTCGTAAACTTTAAAATCGGCAGGCTTCAACCACAACTTTAAACACGTCGCTATTCAGGCATTAGGCCACGTTATTCATGCATATAATCTTCGCGTGGGGTCTTGCATGAGATGAATTTTCGAGCGGTTCACTGTGTTTCTGATAACATGTCCTTCGCCGGATACAAGGTTAATACGGCGAACTATCTGTGCCATTGAGCTCTAAGACACAACTCGGTATTTTCAAATCACCATCATCATTTTCGGATGCTAGTGATTCGCAAATTAGAATTCGTCCGATGATAGCTTAAACGGTTATGTGCAAGTAACATGTCTCATATTTAAAAAAGTACAAGGGAAGCGCGAGATTGACGTTAACCACGATGATGTCGACTACTATTATACGTTTTTACAATAATTTCAATCGTATAAAGAAGCATGTATATTTTTATCTTATCTGAGGATAAATAACTTGTGATTGGAACTTGAGCGTGAGGATCCGATAATCCGTCCATAGTACACCTGGAAGGGTCAGCGCTGTGCACACTATTGACGTTTGTACTATAATATGGAAGTCTGTGACATTAGTGAATAATTTTTTGCAGTGGTGGCAGTGTCTACTATCAGCCAAGTTCGTGAAAGAAAGGGTCACACGGTGGTTATTAGTCTTGCGTAACATGTGATTCAATATCTATCACCAATAACTCCTCAGTTCAGTCGGCCAGGTTATCGATTTTCCGCTCAGTGTGTACAATAAAAATTGTTTCATATGTACCCTGAAAAGGAAACTTGAAAACCATTGTCGAAGTTCGGTTAGAAAATATTTTGCTTACCGGGATTTGTATTGCCGTATAGACTATATAGTCTCTACGTTTCTGCTCACTACGAGTCTCCTTGATCGGTTAAAACACAAGCGATCAATTTTACTCTTTATGCAGAGCAGCTGTCTTCAGCGTAATCCATTCGGCCTTTTCATCGTCTGAATGTAAGGTCCTTAGGTTAGGTCGTTCCCACTTGTTCAAAGCAATGAATAATCCTATTTTTGAGCCCTTTCGTTGTCGGTATATCCTTATTACGTTGGCTGAAGGGATCTAGACACAACATGTATTCGTTGATGTTGCAGGATACAGCGCATAGAGAAGTTTTCAACGCGGCCGGGGAGCGAGGGTGGAGAGCGAAAGCACACACGTTATACTTTTTGTAATTTTTGTTTTGTAAATTTGGTTTGTTAAAATGTTTATTGCTACACCTAAACCGCTACAATATATTTTACGTTATAAACGAGTCGAATTGCTACATAATAATTTTATACGAATTCATTATATAGTAGATAAACCGTCTCATGGTTAGCCCATTTGGTAAACCTTCTGATGTATTCAAAGCCGTTACAGGAACGTAGATGTTTGATGTCGTAGTATTATGACAGGCTATCAAAATGGGTATACTAGGGCAATTGAAAAGGTATTCCTGTAGTTACTGTGGTACTGGATTATTAACGTGACGATAACAGCCAAGATGGCGTTGCTTACTACATTTAGTATTTGTTAGCGGAGAATGTTGCAGCCGCCAGAAAGCTTGCGACTTCTATTTTTGAAGGACTGTTGAAACGCTATAGACTACCATAGTATTTCGTATATACTTATTGACTTACATATAGTGGCCTGATGTAACCTGGTAATGCAACTTGTAACCTTTATATAAGGGGATGTCTTTCATACTAGCTGCGCTCGTTCGCACATCCATCACCCATTTGACTACAGACTCCTCCGTATCGCTGATACGAATTCATGTGGTACAGGTTATTCTAAGCTACGTTGTCTCGTCACGTGTAATTGCGTGGAAAAATTATCGTTTCGGTGACACAGGCTGAAACGCAAAAGTATGTCGTATCTCGTTGTTGACTGCCTTCGGTCAAAATGCCCCACAGCAGGCCTTCATGTTTCGTTCAATTCAGCGGGTTAATTTGACTCGGCTCACGCGTCAGGGTTGGCAAATGGCTATCCGTGAGGTCGATACATTGCTGCTGCCTGCTATTCTCTAGATCTAAAAGATCTTGAAAATACGACTCATATGGTTTCGGAGATTGTTTGCCGGTGCTGTTTTTTAAGGACACCCGACTCGTTTATGCAAGCAACAGGAAATGGCGCTGTTATCGTGGTAATACACGCGGGCTCAAGTGCTTTGTAGCTTTCCCAACAGTTCACGCACTGAAGTCAACTAGCGCACAGAAAATAGCTTTCATCCCACGAATAAACGTGCAGCGATGCACGTGTCCATAGCAGTAACTCAGACACTCGACTGTTACTAATAGCTTTACCTATGAAACAGTTGCAGCCTAAGCCTCAGGCTACATACATGTAAAATAGAACGCTTTTTTTTGGGCTTGATGAACGCATCAAGCAGTGAAAGCTCGGGGGTAACGGTACCAACAAATGCTAAATTTCCATATGGAATTATAAGTATATATTTAAGATTACATTTATAGCCTACCAAATCTGATTACTGAATGCTGGTCGTATCGTGTTCGGACAGATTGCTTACCAGCCGAGGTTGGATGCGACATTTTATCTTGTCACAGTTCCAATTTTCACAAATGCTCGTTTAAAAGAAACATACGAAAAACGCATAGGAAAAAATATCAGTCGTAAGTCGCTCAGTGTCCAGCGCGAACGGAAGTTCTTCCGAAGTTTTTTAGCCTCACTTCTGGCAAAACGGGCGTATTGGACGATCTCAGAGCGAAACGCTTGTGGTTGAGACATATTTAAATTAAATATAAAAAAAACATATAAATTAAATAAAAAACATGCGATATAGCTCAAATATTTATTAAAATATAGTTGATGACTTACATTATCATCGTAAGTTTTGATAAAAAGATACTGAAGAAAAATTAGCAAAAAATCGGTTATTCATTTTCTTTCAAAGAACAAAATTTAAGCGCCCGCATTTAATAAATTTAGTTTGAGTCATAAGTTTAAACGTCACCATCGAAGAATTATTAGTATAGACTCAGCTTCAAGATTTAAATCGTACCTTTAAAAAAACAGGTAAAACAGATGGCGGATTGCCCGTCGTCCCAGAAAACGCTTCTTCTTTTATTTCTGTTTAATGCTTTTCCTTTATCACTGCTTCTATGTATGCACATTGCTTCTAGAAACACATAAGAAATACGACTTCGGAGCTGTTTGTCTTGTCTAATTGTAACCAATGGGCCGTATTCGCACAGTCATTAAGAAAAACATATTTTTTAATATAATTTATGCAACTGAAATGATATATTTTCACCTCTTTGAGAGCCTCACGCTTTTGCTACAGCCGCGGTAGTTTTTTATTATATCCATGTGTTTTTTTCGTTGTGTGAATACGTCTGTTGTGCATATTTTGTACGTGATTTTTTTGTCACGTTTTATACTTCGAAACATACAGGGATGGATTCCATGAAGCATTGCAAACTTGAAAAATCTGCAGAAATTACTGACTGTACGAACGAACTAGAAAATTTATACGGCCGTCAAAGACACGAGGTTCCAAATTCGCCCACCAAGCATACTAAGATTTTTCCGATGAGTTAAGTTTTTAGCTTTATTTTTAGTATTACAGTATTTGTTCGTAACATTTAATAACTTAGTTCTTCGTAATATATAGGGACTGGGTGCTACAAGCGCCGTTGTTTATTGCGGGGCTACTAGGACTGAGGGATTTCATCCCATGAACGATTGTGCACAAATGTTAGGATTTCGTTAATGTTGACTCTGAAAAGTTTGGATTCTGCCTTCAGTTATCTGAAAAGCGATACAAACTGTCCTTAGAAAACGGTTTAACGCAATTACGGATCGATATCATGCAGAATCTACACTCGATAACTCGTTCTTAATATTTGAGGTTAGATTAGTGATGCACATATATAAGAAAGGGTATTTATTCCAGAAAAAAACTGAGAGCCCCAGAACATGACCGGAGAAAAAATTCAGAAAGTTCAGTGCCTCTTGAACCAAATCTTTCAAAGCGGCTCTTTTAAATTTTACCTAAAAAACCACCTACAATATTTTATTCCCTTTATTACAAGTAGGAATTGGTTAATATAACATTGAACAAAACATGGATGTTTCAGATGTTTTGATAAGTATTAATTAAATTGTCCCAATTCAAATTGTGGTCTCCAAAGTGGTTTCCGCCAGACACAATATATTTAAGCCACGCTTTTTCTAGTTTCCAAACCAGTTTATAAATTCAATCATTGGAATAGCTCTCAGCTTGGCAGCCGATTTTTTTTCGAATCTTCTATCATGTCGAGATGCTTTTTTTCAGATTTTTCTTTAAATCTGGGAACAGGGAAAAGTATATGGGTCTAAGTTCAACGAGTATGGTGGTTGGAGTAACGCATATACTGTTTTTTTTTTGTTTTTTTAGAAAACTGCTGCACAAGTAGTGAAGCAGATGCATTGCCATGATGGAGGACTCAGGACTAGTTGTGCCAGACTTCTAGTTTCTAGTATCAAACAGGCTTGCGCAATCTTCTTGAAACTGCTTGAGACCACTCCCTGGTGACCGTAGAGTCGGACGGCATAAACTCACGGTGAGCATTTCCTGACGGTCGAAGGAAACCGTCACAAGTGTCATGCTCTCGTCCGTGTTGCTGTCACAGACCTTCCAGGAGGAGTATCGTATTGTGGCTTGTGTGCGTCTTCGAAACGCCTAAATCACCTGTTAACTTGAGCTTTACAAAATACCTAGTTTTCGCAGACATTTTGAAACATCATCAGTACCTATGCGGTTGATACAATATTTCACATAGAGAACCTAACGAAATAATTAAACCTAAAAAATAAAGAACCTAATGCCTGTCGCGTTTTATCGAAAAGATTGCAGATCACTTATGACATCGACTCACCCAATCTCACCGGCAAACTTGGGATTACATCGGGCTGTTATGAGATTTCACCTGTATGTGCTACCTTTTTTTTATCGAAGACAAACGCATATCACAAATGGTCATCCAATAACGCAGTAATTTAAACGGCTTATGCCAATTCAGTTGGCAAGATGAAATTTGGTACCACGTTTGGTAAATTAATACCCGGGTTTTTTTTTCTTAATCTCTTGCGGTCTCAGGTCACCTCAAACGTACGATCACTTTCGTTAATAAGACTCGATCGTAGTAGCAGTGACGGTAACTCATACGTAGAAGTTGCTCAGAATTGTTCCTTCTTCTGTTCTTCTGAACTGCCCAAATCAATTAGAAGACGAGTGAGTTACTGCCGAGAATTTGTATTTTGATCGATTTGCATATTTGCACAGCTTTGATAATTCCTGTGAAGGTTGTAATAATAGATCAGTATCTGAATTTCATCGCAAATTCTATTTTTTTGCAGGGCCGAGCGCATGACCAATAAGTGAACGTGTGTCTGTGAAGGCTTCAGAATACAAAGATGTATAAATTTACTACAGTTTATTTTAATTGTAATCGGACATCATTTTCACATTAGGGTATAGCAAATTCGATTCCTACAAACTCTAGAGGTGTAGATCAAATGACGGGGTGTGGCGACCGTTGCACAGAAGTCCTAGACAACGCTCAAGCAAGAGATAAAAATAACACAGAAGCATTTTAGAAGTTCTGAGTCTTCTCCAAAACTTATGCGGCACTGCTAAGTTTAGGCTCCCTGTTTGAATCGGGGAAGCTCCGGTTTCCTTTGGGGGGGGGGAGGGGGTTGTGAACCCCTGGTGGTCTCTGAAGGAACGCTTGGTACATCATTTCAACTTTGTGAGTTTCAGACATTGGTCATGCCAATCGCATTGACGCGGTTTAGTGAAATATCTCGTTCTTATTCTATTTTTTGAATGTAGTTTGTCATTCAATACACGAAACTTGATTTACTAGCACAATATCAGGTAAACTACAATTGTTATCGTATAACGTTGCAGCACAAGTTTCCTAGTGGCAATATATAACAGGACAAAAAACCCTAAGAGATGTATGTTCAAGTGAGACACTGAGTCATCCTGAAGTCATATTGCAACACTCGCAACAATATTGGAATGATCTCATCGTTTTTCTGCATTAGCAGCTTCCGTGGCGGTAAGTAAATTGCTGGTTGGCTTTTTTGTTGGAACTAGACCAATTTTTTTTACCGCAAAACACAATTCTAACGGCGCCATACATACAACAGTTTAAGCTGAGTTTGGTTGAACTTCTTATGGTTTTTCTTTTTATAAAAAGAGAATCATTCAAAGGAACAAATAAACTATCAATGCGTTAAAACTGCTTGTTCAGTTAAGTAACTATGTTTTAAAATAGTAGCTACAAATGAGCCAGAAAATGTATCAGTTACCCATTTCGCACAGGCTGTCAGTTTTTCAATATATATATATATATATATATATAACAATGAGAAACAAGAGTCTGACTAGTAGTTAATGGTTGAATTTGCTCTTCATGGTTATGAACCTGGTTGCAGCCAAACTATATTTTCCTATTAGACTGAACGGGGGCTGAATATATGAGTTCGACATGATAGCTAGCTATAACTTCATTCAAACATATATTATTTATTTTACTTGTTTACTCATGTATGTATCTATATACATTGGTCCCCAAAACGTATTTGCTTTGCCATCAATAGAATACTCTACAATTTGAATGCACATCTCACAACGACGAAAAAACATTATTCATAGAAGTAAACAAACTAACTTTACGCATTATGTCGCTGATATTTATCGAAAATTTAGCCGTTTTTGCAGCTGTGTCCGGTAGCCTTAGAAAATAACCGGATACACTTTAACGAATATGAGCAATTCTTTCAGTTTCCAGGCATTGGTGGTTGATAAAGGCCACAGGGCTAGGAGTACCTATGTGACAGGAGCACTTTTAGACGAATAAACACAGAATCCGATCCGATTAGGAACTTCGAATCGGCTACACTTTCAAATCCCTTAATGGACATACGGGTCTTAAAACTGTTTGTGTTTTGCAAGTGGATGCCCGAGGGCAGCAGACACTCGAGCTTAAAGCAAAAGCTCTCGAGTAATTTAGCATAGCGTCTCCATATAGGAGGATGGTTTTAAATTTCGGTGCAATTCCTAATGTGCTTTTTCAATCTCAAAGAATTACACTGTCAAGTCACGTCTCGAAAATTGTTCAAGTACACATATTTTTCTATCGAAGTGCCTCGAATAAACTCCTGAAACAGGCCAAAAGAGATGATAAAGTCAATCATTGACAGACGCTTGATTTATTGTAGAAGTAAATTTACTACTCTGGCGTAGCTTCATAAGGCCGCATCATTGTTTAGATTTTTTGTTAAACTGGAATGGTAATGCATACGACAACCAAGCGCAAAGTTTATTCGCGATAATAATGCGGTAATCATTGTGATGTAACTAGGTAAAAAGTTTGAAACCTCAATCGTTCTGTTGTCGGTAGTTGACTTAACTTTCACATGGCAGTATTTCAATAGCAAGCAAACGTCATTTTCATCTGTATTCATTTCTTTCATCTGTCGAGAAGGGATCAACTCGAATGTTAATACGTTGTGTGTACCTCAGAATGTGTAGTACTCAGAACAGTGCGACATAATGCAACCTAATGTAAAGGACAGGTTTTCAGACTTGCTTGTTTCTTCTACCTACAAACCTGTATGTGGACACAACAGGAAATCTGAGGTGAACTTTGTTTGAACAAACTTGTTAAAAGTGTAAAACTCCTCAGGCTGCCTAAGTAGTAGACTGGATAAGTCTGTTTTATGGGCGCAAAATGTAGACGTTTTTCCAATAGAAACAAAGTAATCTAATGGAGTGTAATAAAGACGTATCACTAAGAATACTTCGTTGAACTAAAAGAACGACATTTCAAACATATGCTGCCTTTATTTGTACGCCACTTGTTACAAGTTTGCGTCCGTGGGTGCTCGCACCTCAGCCAGCACCCGGTGAATAAACGGGGTAGGAGGGTCCGTCCACTTCTCCCTGTCTAACAGCCTCTATAAGCTTGTTTAGCTATTGAAACCTGCCGGTTTGCAAACGAGGTCAGTTACGACTTATTCGAATCGGCACCCCATCGGCTTGAACATTCGTGCGATAGCGGAAATCGTTATGCGTTTCGACTTCAGCGTGCTGCTACGGCACTTGTGGGATGGCAGAAGGCTAGGCAGTCGCTAGCTCACAGAATGAACGAGAGCCTGGAAACCTATGAGTTGTGGTTGCTGTGGTACCGATCTCAAACCTCGTGGCACTTGGTCCCTTTTTAGCATGGCTGTCGGTTAGACTCGGTGTTTCAGTACCAGTTCGGCTCTCGCTGCCGTTACCGTTACCGTTCACCCGTGCCAAGAAGATGTCTAGGACATGCCAGGATGAATGTGTGACTGCATTCTCTACCGCTTGCAGAGACGATTCAGCTGCTTGTTGGCATTGTCACCACTATAGATGTCAAGCCTAACTCTACCTTGCCCGGCACTCTACCACTAGGGCACAGTCAATTAATTAATACAGCAAGGCTAAATGGTACGGAGTGGAAAACGTACTGTAGGGAGCTGCATGTGTACGCAGGCTTATACGCAGTTCACTACTCCCGTTTCCGGTAAGTTTGACTGCTGGTAATGGCTGATATTGTAGTAGATATTCGCAATATTTGAGTAAGGAAATTGTAAGCAGTTACGATGAGGGCATAAAACGACCTGTTAATAGAAGACTTCCAGATCAATTTTGTCGCGGTTGTCGCGTTAGTTACCAACCTAAAAGCTTTACTTTTATGTTTATGCGTGCAATATCAGAAATAGAGAAAACAGGCTAAACAGGTTTGTTGGGTTCCAAATACGTGGGATCATGTTTAGTATCTATTCAGTCCTTCCGTCCAAGATGCTCACTTAACCCTGTAGGTGATGTTCGTAGTAAGGATTAAACAGCTACTATGTTTTTAATTGCTTCATCAATGTTCCTATTTTATGTCAGCTAGAGAGACCTCTATCGTGCCGTGCCTAACCGTAATAAGCATCACTGTTATGAACCATTGAACGAAATACTCCAATGCACAAAGAATGCTTCAAAGGATGCGCTAATGGATCACTATCCGTTGCTGGCCGCTCCGTTGGTGCGCCGTCTAACGCACATGATTTACATAGCCATTACATGGCCATAATAAAAATTGTATTAGACATAAGCAGAAGATCGCGACATGCAAGCGATGATCTATGCGAGTGAAAAAAGCCTAGGATAGAGTCTCTTAATATCAGAGAGTATATTCACTTCAGTCGGCAAATGGCTCCTCATAAATCAAGCTTGAAGAATAGTCGTTCGTTCAAGACGATATCCAACGGTAAGGGCAAAAAGTAACTTAGGCGGGGTCTACTTTAGAGTTATGGTGCCCGCACCGACGGGCAGTACAAAGCTCATTGTTAGATAATAAAAAAATAGTTCATCCTTAAAGAAACTAGAACCAGAGACAGCGCAGTGTAGACAAGCAGTCTGCTGCCGGTATATTTTTACCTTACTGCAAAAGACTTTTCTCCAAGCATTTCTATTTTTTAAGCAAATTTTTGCTAACAACTCTAATAATATAAATTATGACACAGTGTACTGTGTAATGTACCACTGAAGCTCCTATAAAATGCTACAGGACGCAAGAAACACACCTATAATACTAATTTTTACCGTAAGCTCTACTCACTTATTTATGAATATAAGTTTTTATAAGGAGAGCACAAAGTGATCAATAATGCTATTATGCGGTAAATAGGTGTGACGACTGCCTGGCGCATTTTCGTACTTGAATTGGGTTTGAATTTGGCCTAAAAGCTTATTTCTAGGCAAATTATTAAATCATTATTATGTGAATTTTTGTCTCACAAGATTCATGAAATGTACCAATATGGACTTAGGGGAAAGCGAGACAAATTGTAACTTCGACTACATTTGTTGTGAGTCAAAGCCCACTTGCGCCCACATATTTGTCACTATATTTTTTCATCTAAATCACTACAATCTAAAAACACTTGTGCTCCTAAAACGTTCTTTGTTAGTGCCCGATCTGTATTTCTACATGTTATTATCAATACAAGAAAGCAGTTTCTATTCGAACGTCAAACAGTTTCATGTCGGTTAGTAAACAACCTAAGAATTGTGATAACTGATTTAAAAGCAACAACACTGTTGAGCGCATTTGTCTACTAAATATATGTGCAACGATATAGTCTTATAATAACATTATTATTAATTATATTTTCCATCATTTTCAAAAAAATATTTGGGAGTTCTCAAAAAATAAAACACAACTATGCTATTCCCCAAAGGTATTTCTCAAAGTCGGGCCGCAAAGAAAGAGTTGAGTTCTATCGAGACAACGATACCGAGCATGTGCGGATAATTTATAGCAGTATCTCTCTATGAAATTAAGGGCTTGCTGTCGATAAATATAATGTTTGTCTTCCGATTTTGATATGTACTCTAATGGGAACGTGTTACCAAAAAATGTACATTCAGTAGTCTAACAAGCTATAGCTCAGCAAGAGGTTCTGTATGTGTCATATGATAGAAAAAGCTGATTTGAACGGGGAAGTTCGAACGCCATTTTTCGGCTGAGATACGACTATAAATTGAAAAAATAATAAACATACATGTACTATTACTGCAACAACGTGCAAGTATTATTACATATTCATTGAACAGCATCTGGCAGTATTTTAACGGAAACTTGTCCAGTTAAGTTTTTTGAAAACTCTCATGTAGATCAACCAGTTAAAGTTTAAGCTTAGTAGGAAGGGAGTAGCGATGTTTACGTTGGTCATTTACCCTAGTGATTCGCTTGGCTGTAAAAGGACACGCCAAAAGTTATCATTTGTTCAAGGATCGATAATAACGGGATGAATATAAATGTTTGGCTACCAGATACACTCTTTTCGTGCAATTCCCATATTCTCAAGCAAGCCTGCACTGATCCGCTAGTGTAGCTTAGTACAGTATTTTGCTAAAAGACACTTCAGCTAGCCATAAGCACACAACAGTTTATAGAGGGAACATGCCGGTAAACTTCTAAAATGATTCTTTGGTCTTTTTGAAAGCGTATATAATGGCACGACATCTCATCACCGAGTACGTGAAGATCTGTCCAAAATTTTGCTTTTGCTCCCATTTCAATTGTATACAAGTGAACAATTTTCAGATTAACCTTTGATTGCTTTAGATTGATTGAAATAATTGATACTAAATGCTCTTTTCAGTAGAGAATCTATGGCCTGCTTTCTTCGTTCCTGGAAGAATTGAGAAGTAAATGAAATCAGTCAAATTTCTCGGTTTCGGAAGGCATCTATATGACTTTTACACATAAGGTATGTATCTGAGCTTACCGTAAACAACCTGTGACATGGTATACCTATCTGCACATCGAAGTCTTTGCTAACGACCCATTCGAGACGGAACGACTTTCAAAATGCACTTTTAGACGCCACCGATCAGACCCAATATCCGCGTCGCTTTCTCTCTCTGTTGAATTGTCTGTCGTTCTGTGCTGAAACCTATTTCTACTATTTCTGCAGGCACATATTCATCAGCGAGGTAACACGCTATTGATTTGAAATAACGAAAAAACTTAATAATCCCGATGAAAAACTGTATAGCGCGTAAAAATTGGACAAAATCTGATTTTTGTTCAAATTTCGAAAATAACGCATTTTGACCGGCTTTTTATTTTATTTATCAGAAAAAACAATTCACCTTCGGTTAATACCGAAGGTATATGATGAACACATGGCTATTACGACAAACAATTCGCCATATATATATACCTTTTTAAAAGGAAATTATAGACATTCAGTAGCACATTTTTACCTTAGAACCGCTGCTATAGCGGTGGATGAACTCATCGTACTTGTCACCTCCCCACCCCCCACCCCAAAGAAAATTGAACAGGACCCTTGCCTAGTACCGAAATAGGTATGTTCATATTAGATTAGTCTAGAACTTATATTGTAAACGCGGTTATGAATTAGTGAAAAAAAAACCTTATATCAGGCCACTGGAAAAATTAAGTTAAATTAAACTACACTGTTGATTTTCGATGTAACCAAAGCGAATAGGAAGCAGAGCGTTTGCTCAACAAAATAGAACATGATCCTGAATACAAACAGTTTGTCTTGATTTTCAAAAAATTACTTAACACTATCTGAATGATATTCTTTGTAACTAGAAAACAGTATCAGCTTGACGCGTCTGATTATGTGAAATATTATTGTGTAATGCGTTTTTACGCTAAACTGGCGGAGTGGATTAGCAGACGTAAAAGGTCACTACTGAATTCATTGTTCCAACAGTCGAGAATTATCATTGTTTGCATTTTTGATAACCAGTTTACTAACAAATGATAAGCATTTAAATGCGTCTTCTTGACGACTGCAATGCATTGTTTGATTATTTTTATTCATCAATGATTTACGCATGATTGCGAGATTCCTCTTTATTATTTTTGCACTTAAGTTGTTAACGCAAAAATTATTGCGCATTGAATGTATTTAGGTAACTGTCCAGGGGCAAAAAGTGCTCGAGCACTTCTAACAATTAATATTAGGTTTGGTTATAGTAGACTTTGCATTATAAAGCTCACAATTGAGCAAAACCAAAAAATTGTTATAATAATTAGTCTTCCTTTGTCGATCTTTTGCACGACAAAAATCTTCTATTCTTTATTGTTCCTAAATAATTGACAGAAATCCTCCTGTTTACCTGACCTCTACAAATATTGCAATGACCTTGATCATGAAAAAAAGAGTCAATAAAAAGGGGGAAAATGGACGCGACTAAATAAATCTGTTACAAATTCCGCGGCAATATAAGGCCGCACTAAGCAGCTACATCACGTGAACTAGTCCGTATAAACAATTGTAGCCGAAAGGCCATTTCCAGCCAGCAGCTCCATTAAAACTGTATTTGTTGCGGTAGTTTTGTTGGGGGTTGGAACACTTCGCCGTCTAGCCAACTATTTCGTTATCTGGAAACACTCCGGCATTTCTGTCCCGTCGAATAGTAGTTCTGCTAGAACTGCTGATTTTTATGGCTGATTTGCGTGAAAATCTGCTTCCAAACCCCTGCATACATATCTGTATGGGGAGTTAAGGAATACCTGCACGCTCCCAAAATACTGCCACATGTTGGTAATACTAGTTTTTGCCGATAAGCAATTATGTCCATTGAACACTTTTGTCAGCTTTGGTAAATAAAGCTTGTTGTCATTCTGGGATACTTGTTGGCCACGAATGCAATGAGAAAGAGTGTCGTGAGACTAACTTGAGCGTATTCAGGAAGGGTATCTAGGATATGTTAGATAGATCGTATAGGCATCAAAATACGATGTTTTTCTAACTTTATGCGTACCCACTCTAATTAATTGAATCTGAAAATGTACATTCACAAAAGTTTGCGCTGCTGCAGCCCTTTCGTCCCCCACTGTACAGGCTTATCAACCTTCTTAATTTGATCCTTTGGCCACCCATAACAAACAACTCGTAATGGAAAGTTTTTCTTTCTTTCTTTCTTTTCGTCCTCAAAAATCGGCCCTCAGCCAGTTTTCGTGAAGACTGAATCTCTGTAACTGTGCAGATGTAACATAGAAGATAAGTAATCTAGTGTACCAGAATATATTATTCTAGCAAATTTATTGTGTCTTTGCCAAATTTCGGCTGATAGTAGCAGCTTAAAAAAACGCTTGCCAGATAGAACTTGTCATCCACTATTTCGGAAGGTTGGTTGATCTGCCCAGCGCGTATACGAATGAGTAAAGAATATGTTTTCAGTGATCGTAGTTATATAATTTGTTCTTCAAATGTTAAGGCTTTTCTTCGACTGAAAGATTCTGGTACTAGTCAGTACCCGTCGGTTTTTTGACATGCGAAGTGTCCACTTATCAGAATAATTCCAGATATTTCAAGTAAAGAGATACTCTTTCAAAAAACTATCAAGAACAATTCTGTTTGCAAATTACTATAATGTAACTTAAATTTTAACTTTCAAATTGTTTACTTTTGTTTACTTAGCAACAGGCGAACTAAAAATCCAAGCAAACATCTCGTTCGACAATAGGAAACGGCAAAACTATTTTGATTTTTAGTACGAGTTGGAATTTGGGCCGAAGCAATGTAAGCCGGTCACTGCAAAAGTGGAAATAAAGTCAGTTTGTCAATTACAGGGCAAAAGTTACAGGGGCACGAGCGGAAGCAACTTCTTCGGTGACGACTAAGACCTGCCTCGGCCATACTGGTTTACAAATCTCTGTAGACTTTTTTGGGGTTTTGTCTGGTGATGCCACACACCTGCTAATATAAAAAAAAAAAAAAAAAAAGAAGTAAAAGACGAACGGGCGTGACCGATATGAACACTTGTAAAGACCTACAGCAAGCTAATTCTCACACGAATTTACGTTGAAGCATTGGAAAAGAAGTTGAGCGTATACCGAGCGGCATTATCCAGATGGACTGATCCTGGTGCCTCATCACAGGAGCGTTCCTTGGTCTAGGACGATACTATAACCGAGCGCTGTGGTTCAACTTTTCGAGTACACGAAAGAACTTGAATTTAATTTTCTCCTGACGTTTAAAATGAGTAAATAGAACGTGTTTATTTCAATAATTCTTTAGCTCTAGATGTTTTCAAGTGGCGATTATGGACTCATGGTGGTGGATTTTATGGCCTAGAGCTCTTTATTTATTAACAAAGTTTGGCTCAATTCAATCAAAATCAATCTGACAAAATTTTTTGGACTAACCTTTATTTGTAAAGAACACGGAAACTGGTGCAACATAATTTAAAGCATCTCATACTCGTCAAGAAAGTGGCAGTAGATAAAAATCATAGAGAACAATGTTACGTTCACCAAGGTACTCCACAAAGCGGATGTACCGCTTTTTTAAGCCAAAATATAACGTTGACTTTTTGCCTGCTTCTTAGGGCAAATTAAATAAAATGCCGTACCCTGCCATATGTAATACACATATAGCATTTTAATATGTTCTTAGTAGTGATATTTATGTAACACAACTCAGTCGACCATCGTGCGTGTGTCAATCGTTTCGGGCACTTCCAAGTCAATATATATTGCTATGGAATTCAGACAAAAATGGCCTTTATTTGTAGAATGACGACAGCTATGTTTAATGTCCTTTCTCTATCTGTGAAATGATGGGATGGATGGCTTCTGAAACTACTCAAGTTCCGCCAAGATCGATGCTAAAATCTTAATTTACTTTAAATGGTTTTTGTGAGCTGTACACAGGGAAATGTGTAGGGTATAGCAGTGCTAGAGTTTCTCCAATTGTATTTCCTGTATATTAATTTCCTCGAGCTTCCGTTCCACGGCCGAGGCTCACACATCCTAGAAAATAGTTACAGTTGTCAAAAAAAGTAATTACACTATGTCTGTGTCTTTACGTAATTTTTTAATCGATCTCTACGTAAATGGTTCTCTAACGAAATGGCCGTGATTAACGGCAATCAGGTTTAGGAGCTGCGAAATTGATTAAACAATCTATTTTCGTGACTCAATAGTTGTACAAGTAGAACGGCTGAGGAGATCCGGAAAAGCTATACGAGCGTAAATTGTACGTTAATTAGTCTGGGCCAGAATAAGTTTCGTGCAATAGTTGTGGCAACCACAGCATTAAAATTAAACACATACGCTGAAAAGATAATGTAGATAATAGAGCCTTTTTGGCCTGTGTGCTTAGTTTTTTTCCTGTTAGAGATAACGGCCGTCTACTACTCTTTCTGTTAACACTAAAGTTACTCAGGGTTAATGTGTTTTGGCTGACTACTAGCCTCGTAGTCAAGTAGTTTATTGCCACGCCTAGATGTAAGCAAACTCCTGGAACGCCCCCACAAGGTTTTCCATGGACCTGACGTAAGAAATGTCGAAAGAGCCTTTTATTCCTTCTTTAGCATAAGCCGTAGTTCAACAATAGTTTCAGCCTTGGCTGGAAGGCCCAGATGGTCACTAGGCTCGAGTTCCATTTTTAAGACGATTTGCCGAGAAACGCATCACAAAGGTAATAATATTTCAAACAGCTGGAGATCCGTTTGATGCCCAATGCAAAACGTCAAATATGCGGGTGGCTAGCGCATCTCGAGTTTCCCTAATAACATCTTAAAAATAGTTGCGTCAAACTATACAATACCATACGTGGTACCAATTTGCGTTGTAGTGAGAGAAGAGGGCATCTACAATACAGCACGACATATATTAACAAAACTTCACAATACGTAAACGAACCCAAAAGCGCCGGAGCGTACGCAAAAGAAAACCGCTGGTCCAAATACAATATGCCACGGGCATCTCAAATGTTTGTTCCGGCACCCTGCCAGACAGAACTAATAAATTAATGTTTACAAACTGGTACATTTCCAGCCTAGTGGAAAGATGCTACCATGTTAGTGACCTCTGAATGGAAATGCACAATAACTGTGCCGTCATCATGACGGGTAATAGCGAAGAAAAGCGTTTGTTATGGGCTGATTTCCAGCTCACTGGCTAAGAGAGTGAACAGTTACTTAAAAGCCATCCCATCGGAGCACTACAGGTTTTGTGAGGACACTCCACGGAAATGGCGCGCAGGATCTTGATGGCTGACGTCAAGAGAGCACCGGTCATGCCGTGCAATCCGTTGTACGTGGTGTTCGTGGACTTTAAGGCAGCGTTCGACTCAGTGCCCAGGGACTAGGCTATGCTCGTGCTGGCCGAGGCGAATGTCCCTATGAATGTCCGCAATTTTCTCGCTACAATTTTACATAAAGCAGCGTAATTACTGACAAGGGAGTGACCTAACTCCCGCAATTTACACAGAGAGCTCATGTGGCTCAAAGAGACCACCATGCCTTAATCTTTATCTTTCTAAAGGGTCTTCTTGGTCAAATAAGAGAACCGAGAAAATCAGCTGAAGTCATCTTTTATGTAGACGACTTAATGACATACGAATCCAACAGGTTCCATGCACAGTAACCCGGCTTCATGCGACCACAGAGCTACAATTGACTATAAACCCAGCGGCCGTTACTATCTTCAACTTTGCCAAGTCACCTTTTGCCTATATGAATCAGTTTCCGTTCTTAGGGTGCCTTTTCTCCGAGAACGACAGAACTTCCACTATGCGCGTCAACGAAAGATACCAGAAGGCAGTATTGGCTACATGGGCAACAAAATCACCACATCGCTTGTCCTTCGCAACTGTACTCAGTTTAATCGACTTCAAAGCAGCTCTGACCGCAACGTATGGAATATGCGTCATTTGGGAAGATTTTACGCTGGAGAACCTCGAGCAAATGAATTGCGTCAGAGCCTCTTTCCTCAAAAGAGCACTGCAGCTCACAGAGTAACCCGGAATAGCCTCCCGCATCTTTTAACCGACCTGCCACTGCTCTCCAAGCCTCTATGCCGTTCTTCCGAGCTCTTATCAGCGAAATCTTTGAAGACATATCTTACAAATTGGGAGCAAAAATCTGCAGAACTTTATGGGTTTTTTTTTGCTTCAGGTACCAGTGGGAAGGGAAAAGTCGACTGAACAGACATGCTATCACTCGTTGTGCCCTGTAGGAATTCCACCATAGACCCTGCAAAAAACAAGGCTTCTACGGGTCTGACGTTACATGTGGGCACTCTAGATGTAAAGGAAATCATTATAGATATCATGCCGCCCGTTGTTCTCTGGTACCATTTTTAGACCATTTGGCAAATCTCTAAAATTAGTTTTATAAACTCAACAAAATCGTATGACGTGAGGTGTTTTGAATGATTCTATATACTATGTCTGATATTGGAACGTTGTGTTGTTGAATCGTATGGATGAAGTATTTACTATTACTAACGAAAGTGAATAATTATATAAAATTTAATTAGGTTTGTAGTTTGTTTTTGCTAAACGCTTTATGCCACCTTGATGTCTTGAAGGTTTACGAAATGTCCTTAAATTATATACCTTAAAGGTGCATAACTTTGATTAACTGATTTATAATTTATGAGCTTCAAACAAAAGGGAAAACAACGTAAGTAAATGTTGACATTACTAAGATTCGTGCAAAATTTCTGCGGCAAAACGGCCACTGGAGGCATCGTTTTTCTATGTTTCAAATTTGAGGTTAAATCTTACTGTTAAGCGTCCGATGGGACGCCTAGCTCCCATCACGAAACGACGAATTCTATCTATGCCGGGGTTCGAACTCGAACCACAACTTGTACCTAACATTAGCATGCAAATACAATATCCACTTCGCTATCACGGGAAAATGAAGGTGTGGTCGTTCTACGTTTTGAGTTTTACGTCCGGTATCACCCTTAGATATTCCACCAGACGGCTGGCTCCCAGCACGAAACGAACTGCCTATGCCTGGGTTCGGATCTGAACCGCAACGCGTTCCGAAGGGTAAATACTTTATCCACTAAGCTATTACAGAGACATGCCGTTGTCTAAATAACCTGATCTATACCTACTAAATCCCGCCTTACTAAATCAACTTTAAGTTTGCCTAGTCACCTTGTTATGAAAATCAATATTAATCTGTGTATTTATTAGATAGATTCATAATAAACTGAAGTGCAATATATTAGGTTAGGAAGTTCCTTTTTCCGTTTACCCCGCCATTATTTGTTTGCTTTATTTAGCATTCCAAAAAGCGCTTCCTTCTCTGTAACTACGCTGTAATTTCATTGCATAGTAAACATAATTTTCTGTTAAATTTGATAGTTATGGCCATCGATATCTCTGCCACGTACACCGAGCATCATATAAATGCGTACTTGAAGGAGTCTGCTAAGTTCAAGGTTGAGTGGTAGACCTGAATCGATGAAGATCTCAGAAACAAAACATCGAATCTTCTATGAAATTCAATTCAGTCATTCAACAGTTGTCGTAAATAGGGCCTTTAAGTAGTCTTTGGCCCTCTTCTGCTTCATTCTCTGAATGGTTTGAGTGATCAACTTTAATAAATACCACGCCATGTACCTTTTTGGACCCCCATAAAGCAATTTTCAATGGAAATAAGATTGATATCTTATCTTAGGATGTGCCTTAGGCCTTAATTGCAGCCTAGGGCAATTATAAGCTAAAAAAGATAACTACTAGCAGCAGTTTTCGTCTTCGAGAACATTTAGTCTCGAGACTAACTATACTACATTTTTTTCCCGAAGGTACTCAACGGTAACCGTATACGAGATGCATTGAGACAGATACGAAATCTAAGAGCTGACGCTTAAGAACGAAGCTGGATTTTATTTATCAACTGCTCTTAGAGTTTTGAAATTATTATGAACTAGTTGATAGTATTATTCTATTCTTTCGCTTGAATTACGCCCAGAATATAGTGTATAACCGAGAATATACTTTGAGGTTCATCATATTCTATGTTCAACTTCTTAGGTAACTCCACAGGCTTGAGAGTGGTACACAACTCATAGTCGGCGGAACAAAGAAGAGTAACAGTTTCTCTAACCGTCTGTTTAAGGTAATCATCAAAAAAGGCTTGAGTCTCCGATCCACAGCGGTCAACCGCGATGTCCAGAACACATTTTTCGAAACGTTTGTACGCACAACATCCGTGATCGACCTAAAAAACAAACCGTTGTGCTAATTGTAGCTTGTATTACTATAGGCGAGAGACGAAACGGCCAAGTTGATCAGTGATCGTATTTACGCTATCGGATAATGTAATTAGAGAATGTGCTGACGAGTTGCCTGCGTTTCTACTGAAAAACACGCGTTTGATACGCTTAGAAACAATCTGACTACGATTATTGTTATTTTGCTTTTTACTCTTCTAGCGGAATCATAACCCACCTTTTTCCTGAATGTTTTCACATGGATTGCATTACTGAGGTTAGTGAGCATGCCAACCATACAGCCATACAGTTCACCGCTTATGGTATTGATACAAGGGGCAATCGACAGGAAGTCAGTGTATTCCTGCAAGGAAAAGGCTTTACATATATATCTTATGTGAAATAATCACTCTCAACAAATCATTCAGACCTACGGCGATGATCCTGTGGGACAAATCGGGCATAGTCGAAAAATAGGCTATGGCCAGAAGCGGGAACCCAGTTTATGTAGTTAAATGGTAGCGATTTTGCAACAAGCAACGTTACGACAATCTGCAGGAAAGCTAATTCTACGTAGAGATAAGGATGATCTGAAGAAAAGCCTTTCATGATCTTGTCATATATCATTGAATGTATGCTATGATTGAAGAACTATCTAAGACGATAGATTTGAGTGATGTTTTGACTAATTGATTAAGGAAACTAATTCTGCCATTCGATCGAACTTTTACCTTTGATGTGGGATCACAGCGACGTGAGAACTCGTCGTGGTTATCATCGAAAAGAGCCCGACTCATGCCCTATAAAAAATCCACAAAATATGGGCTAGTTGATCTAATCCCAAGCAAAATTCCACGATCTAATTAAAATAGGGCTAGTTAGAGCTTCAAAAATTCAATGTCATCTATTCCTATTATTAGCCTACTTAATCTTAATTAGCTCAAACTACTAATTTAGAAAGAGGACAACGTAGATTGTCTAACTTAACACGACTAAAATAGCCCGCCGAGCACTTTTTGATAAACAATCTGATTTCACTTTCACTTACTTTTGTTATTCCAGTGTCACAAATATCGACTCGCTCTCGTAGACATTCTTCCGCTGCCGTTTGCTTCTCACAATGAGCAATCAGCGCACTCTCGGTTTCCGGCACCACAAATTCATGGTTTTTCCTTGTCAACACATAAAGAGAGTCGCTACAATTTTCTAAGTGTCTCTAAAAAGCCAAAAAACAACGAGTGAAATTACTAATTATGTTAGCGTCAGCGTGACTAGTTTGATTTCAAATGTTTACCTGTGAACAAAGTTCGACATCAGCTGCTAGGAGGCCGCTGAGTAGCGTCAACGCAATGGACATTTGTAAATTTCCCGCTAAATAATACCCCGATCTCTTGTGCTCGAAGGCCTGCAAAAACAGACATCGAGATGTCATTAGCACACGGCTTCAGAAGGATTCAACGACGTTGAACACTAAAAACTTTACCTCTATAGATCAGAGCAAATCGAAGGCTTCTATAGACTAGAATTTTGAGAACAAATAATTTTTGGTCTTTTGTTCATACATGATAAAAGCATTTTTTTTTTTTTAGAAAGAAAATAATTTTATAATATTTGTTGAGCGAAACGAATGTATTACTCTCCCCCTATAAGCCACCTTTTAACTGCTACAATTTTAAGTCGTAAGTTGAAACTTCTAAACGGCAGAACCTCAATAAGAAAATATGCTTAGCTAAGTTCCATTGTCAAGGCTATGATCACTATTAATATATTGCACAAATATAGCGTAGTATGTAACAAAGTGATAGAGAGGTTAATCTAGACGTTTGGGTTGAACGCATACTACCATTTTCGGTAAAATTCTTCCGCAGGATGACGTAGGCGGTAACGCAGAAGTCTTGGAATTGTCAAATTTCCAATTCGAATTCCGTAAAACACACGTAACCTTGATTGCAATGAAAAGATATTATAAAAAGAAGTCTCATTAAAACTGAGGAATCGACTTTGCATTTATTATATAGTGTGTATATATTCCTAATCTTCTATAGAATATGCCATTAACCATAGGTAAACATAAAAGCGATAGCTCGTAAAATAAAAAAAGCTGCCATTTTTTATCATTGGTAATAAAGCAATGGTTATTTTCTCAGATACATTATTGTGTTTACTTATTTGACTCACTTGGTGGACAACAGAAGGTGCATAAGGACCTTTCGTGAAACGAGTACGCATCGAAGCTTTATAAGGCCTGGTAATCTCTTTCGAACGACATCCGATTTGAGAAAGGGTGTTTTTCTGGATTTTCTAGGTGAGGGTAATTTTCCCCAGTCTACGAAAGGGGATAAAGGTAGCAAGCTCATCGCCGAGAAATCGTTCGTGGCTCGTCAAATAATAAACATGCGGCTAAACGCGAAGTATAATTTGCTATACATTTGTAATGAATTCTATTCCAATTCAAACGATTACTTAATTGGTCGTTGTGGGCGCAGAAAGAAGCGGAATAGATCTGTCAAATCAACAGACGCACTTCATTTGATTGGGTAAAATCTTCAACAGATGTATACCTTAAATCAAATAAAACTATACAAAACCTAGTTTAAGGCATAATTATAAATAAGATTTCATATATCAAAAAGTATAAGCCTGCACTTTTGTTTCATACTACTTCAAGTTTCCTTGAGATTTTGTATGTGTATTGTTATTATCCAACAAATATTTTAAGCTATTTCTATTCCATGACACATAATAACGATTTCGGGACTGCTCTGCGATCTTGCTGAAAGCCAGAAGTTATAGTCATAAAAATACTTCCTGTTAACTAAACAGAGAGAAAAAAAAATGGTGTTTTTTTTCGCGATAGTACTACGAACCGGTACGAAGCAATGTACCGGTAAGGTACATTGCTTCGCTTCTCTCGACTCGAAGAGTTGACCTTTGGATAAAGAAAACTCTTGACATTTATGTCCTAACACTTTGTCAATCGGCGACCTGCCAGTGATATAGTAGAGCGCCACATTTCCTCTAGGGTAACGCTCACCTATTGCCTGTAAATATCTCACGGGCCAGTCAGCACAGGGAGCTTAATATAATACTATTGTTACTGCCGTTACCTTTACTGCTAAGAAATGCCAATATCTATCGTGTTTGCAGATGACCACTGGTTTAGGGGGAAATGCAGCTTAATTCAATGACGTGGAAATAAGCGACGTATTTTTGACGCATTGCCATAGGTGTACCTTGGCTATGGTAAATGCGTGGATCTTCCTTATGTTTAAACAATACGTCATTGGTACGGTTAAAAAGTAACGTGATTGCGATTGATTCTGTATGATTTGAATAAGTATTAGCCCAGACCGAACGGGAAAACGGCTCTCTACGTTAATGATTTCGCAGGTACTCGCGATACGATCAGAATGTAATGGCGTTAAATAGTTTTCGATGCTAAAAATGTTTTCCGTCGTTAAATCGCCTGAACTTTCGTAGACGCGTTAAGCACACCATATAAGAGTGTGCAGCTTTGCCAAATTGGCAGTGATGTAGCACCTTTTCATTACAGTACAGCGCAATAGATTATGACAGCCGTTAGAGATCCGCCAAGATTGAAAAATGAACTTTTTCTTTTAACGCGGAAAGTAACAGCTGCTGGGTGGGTTATCCACACTTCGCCTTGTCACAATGACAGAGCTGTATTTTAAGCGCACGTTCGAAAATTTCCGCGTTACTCAACGACTGAGAAGAGATAAAAGTTTCAGGGCTTACATCGATTCACCTGATACTTCCTGATTATTTGATATTCGCCCTAGATGAAGGACACCTTAAATCAACTAACTCGTAGGCTTGTACACTTCGTCTATGACTTCAGTTCCTTGCACGAATGAAAAATCATTCGTACAGAATACAGAGTGGCGCGATATATTCTTGCGTGACGTATCTGGTGAAAGAGCTAGTACATCCGGCAGGCTGTACATTGCAAAAAAAAAAAAAACAACTATAATACGAATAGGTAGACTGAAACGTTCAGTAGCGGCTGATTCGTATGCTCCAAAATTTCAAGCCAGTCCTGATGACAGATTAGTGGGTAACGTATTCGCACGGTAATTACAGGCACATGTTGTGGTCTAGGTTCGAGCCCGGGCATAGACACACGGGTCGTTTCGTGCGGGGAGCCAACTATCTGATGGAATGCCTAACGGCGATATTGGACGTAAAACTCGAAACGTCGTGAAGTCATCCAAGCCAACGTCGAATGTCCAGAAGTATCCGTGGACGAAACGTTCGAACGTAAAGCTACACGTGTACGAAGGTTCCTATTGATGAAAACGAGACGATAATCATTAGTTAAAATACTTCAAGGAAAATTGTGCCACATGACGCAGCTAAGTTAACAAAGAGATTATGAAGGCAATAAAAGCAAAGGGCACAGTATAAGGTTTTTCCTTTAACCATACATATGTCATATAATTGCAATACTTTTTATTTCAGTTCACTATTCGCCATTTATTGATTTTCGGTCTTATGAAAAGAATATCAGCCCACATAATACCAGTTGAGCGCTTGCATCGATTATCTATGATAACGCTCCCCACTTTTCTTGAATAGACAGCGATGTCTGGATGTCCAGGTAACGCAGTAAAAGGTTGTCAATTTGAATTTACAAAGTAAGCTTAGTAAAGCTCCGTAGCGCCCTTATAGATTGATATGATAGACTTTGTCTTGTATAACGAAAATCAAGCCTGGCTTATATTATTGACCGCTAGCCATGTGTAATAATGGTAACTTAATATGTGAAATTGTTCATTTAACAGGTGAAGTTGACTAGCTATTAGATGTGCAGTAAGGACATTATTTACATAAAACAGTTCTAAAATTAAGCGTCGGAGCGAGTTGTTTTCACATGAGTTGCTTGGTGGAAATGCCCCATTTTTGAGTAAAGTTTCAGTCGGGGAATACACAAGTGTGGCAAAACGCAAAAGTAAGAAGAGCGATAGAGTGGTGCGGGTGGGGGCTTTGAAAGTGTACAGACACGGCTCATTTCCGTTTCCGTTTGACGATTCGTGTCGGTAGTAATGGTGGTGGATGGAGCTAGAGATGATGGCGCTGTAAGGCGTCGACGTTGTGAAAACCGAATAAGAAAAAAGACGCTGCATAGGCTTCATACCGAAGCACGATGGACTGAAGAGCTCTGGCTACGCACGGACGTGAATATGCCGGAAGTGCAAGCTATGTAGTGGGCCTTTCTGGACATACGCCTGCCCGTGCAAGTAATGGTTGGCATTGGCAAAACGAGATCGCGTCCGCCGCAAACTTTAACTACCGCTACCACTAACATGCCACGTACACGACGTAATCGGTGGGACCACTAGCAAGAACCTCGAACTGGCCCTGATATCACACTCGCGTAAGCATTGCTTTTGACACAACGACAACAACAACAACAACAGAAATACTAGCAGCAACAAGAACGGCAACAATAATAACAACCGGAAAATAATCCGGAAGTAGTGCCACCTAAAGACTGATATGTAACTTATCGAAAAAGTTGAAATGGCAACGTCAAGGCTTACGTGGTGCAGAACACTCGGAATGAGTAGTTCTAATAGAGACAGTTTTGTAGCGCGATTCGGGAGGTGAAGGACTGAGTGGAAATGGGCGAGAGAAGGTGGGGTTTATAGAATATGATAAACAGAGACAAGCAGATATGCGACTCCCCAAGTCCGTTCAGGAGACTACGAACCCGAGTGCAGCTTCCAACAGTTCGGTTAACACGGCTCGATAGCATACGATGAAGTAGAACACTACTAGCACGTAGGTAGCCTCTGCAAGTTCATGATAATAGATTTATACAGAATAACACATTTGTAAAAAGTTCCAGTTTGTTGTTCAATTGCTTTAACTATTCTCGTTTTAGTTGCTAAGCGGGAAGATGATATCCATAAAGCGAATGCAATGATATTAATAGTTTTTAATAGTATGATCTTAATAGAGGGCGCGCACGCGGATACATATACATTGAAGTTACAATTTTGTGTCGCTAGGTGCCGCCAAGCATTTTATTCGTGCCGTTCATAAATAGATATCTCTTCCACGCCATCTGTTCTAACGAATCCCGATCCGATTCGACTCGACCCGACCCGACCCGCTAGACGCGTGCGTCATGCATGTACTTAGGGTGATACCTTATTTTCAACCAATGCAAACGTCCAGGGAAAAACGGTCATGAAAGACTGACTTGAAGACGACTCGGTCGGAGGAACGGGCTTCATCGTACAAACTGTCTGAATTTATTCTGTTACTCGTATCTACGATGAGCATGGTTCGGCTGGTTGGCGACTACGTGTCCCTACTACGCTTCCTATAACATACTCGTTGCCCGATGACAGAGCAAAATGCCAATCAGTTATTGTATTTATGTCTAACCTTAGGTGGCGTCTGAGTATTATGAAACTAGCAGAATCTGAGCTGTCGAAAACAGTATGTTCCATTCCGGCCCCCCTGTCGTTCAGTTAGTGATTAATCGTAGCGACTAAGGTGAGAGGATATACACCTGCAAATGTATTTCTCCCAGTGGCGGTACCTTTAGACGGGACGCGTGCTCTTAATGATCCAGTGTGCATTCGGTCGACCGATACGCAGTTTTACCAGCTGCTTCTGGTATCAAGGGCTTATAGCTTCGTGGAGAACAACCTTCACGGTAGTCAGAACACCTGTTCGGTCGGTCGTTCACAGCCAGCGGACGTGCTCATCATTTCTACATAGCAACAGACTGGCGAAATAATTATAGACCTGGTAAAAATAATTGTTATACCCATGTGAGCAACATCAAGTAACGCAATACGAAAAGAGACACTGTAACGGTCCGTTCTTGCACTCGTCGTAATTCTTCGAATCCTGTAAAACCTCGCCAATAGCCGGGACACGACAACGGACTCCAGCGCTATAACATTATTGCCTGTTTGCCGCAGTGATAATGTTATTATAAATCATTATCAATAAAAAAAAAAAATGCTCTACTACTAAATCTATCGCAAGGGTCCGATATCACTGGTTAGTTCTTAGGCCATTAACATAACAGAAAGGCAACATATGACAGGAACATTTTCGTCTACCAGGTCAATTAACGAACCTTGAACGTCCAGGTCTATACAGTAGCTTGTAATTGGCAAGTGACGTTGACCAGTACCATAGACAAATAGTTGACCAGAAATATCATTCATTCATGCGTCGTAGTAAAAGCCAAGCTATATTTACTAAATATTCACCTGTAACTAGCCAGTAACTTCAATAAGATCAAGTTATTCTACGTATCTAATCCGCATTTTACGTTACTCGTATAGCGAGGGATCAGTTAGAACGTACCTCAACCATCTGAATGCCGACATCATCACGGAGAACCTAGTTTCTATCGTCGAGTTAAAGTTATGTGGCAACATTTCAAACCATGCGCGACATTTTCGCCTGCCTTTGCCGCTCTCCATTAAATGCATGTGAGGTGTGCGGCTGATGTCTGGTTTGTATTGTTGGTATTGAACTGACGCCACTAGAGTCGCGTCGGAGAGAAGGCAGTGAGCGTGAAATGAGCCCTTGATTGCATTCTTTGCCAGCATATCAGGCCCCGTGCGACAGCGGGTAAAGCCACGCATTCGTTACCAGTCAGCCTTCTACTCGACTACACCCGCTTCACCCGTCAACAGAGAAGAGTTACTCGCTACTACCCCTTTATTAGACGCCTCAAACTCGCTGCGATCATAAAACGAGTAGGGGCTTTTAGTTCGCGTTTGTTTAAGCTTATGTGTCTGGCGGGGGAGAGGGGGGAGGGGAGGGGAGGGGGGGGGGTACGGACGCTTTAGTTGAGATAGCAGGCACAGAGCGCTTATCTTTGGCGGCGACTGAGGAGGACTCGGAATTGAGCGGTGACAAAACTGAAACACGTAGAGCGTTAAAAAGAAACGCGTCAGCAGCTCCGGAACTGGTTTGAAGAATTCCATGAGTGAACATTTCTCCTGCTTCTCCGTCGCCTAGGCGGATAGGTTGTTGTATCGGGATGGCTAACCATGCTGGATAGCTGTACTGTTACCATACTTTAGCTATAATTAGGCTGGTGGATTTAAGTTTAGGGTAGAGGGCCACATCAGCAGGTAAATGAACTAACGAATGATTACGGCTGCAGCTAGCTAGCTAGCACGCTTCTACGTTCGCACATTAGCATCACAAATCTCGGTACTTATGTGGAGTTATGCGCATGTATTCTGATAACGTACTAATATGTACCATATTCGTTGGGTTTTGCGTGTCAATTGATCCAAACATATCAACGTATCAAAATAAGAACGTCAATATCCCGATGATAATGGGAAATTTATTTTGAACGTTAGTCATGCGACAGCTTGACATTGTACCTTATATCATTTCGAAGACACGTTGGAAGTGAATCACTCTACGGAGCCCAGTTGATTTGAGCTACCAATCCGCTCAAGGCTAGTACTGTTCAAGCATAAACATATTTATGCTTGGACTGTACTAGCCTAATTAAATTATTTAATTATGTATAATCTCTAGAAATAAGTGAGTCTAAAATAAAAGTTTTCTTTTACTAAAAGCATTCATGCTATATTTTCATAGCGTGTGTCTGTATCGCTAATTCCCAATCAATTATACTCGTACGGTTCAATTCAGGCTGAGGCGAGAACTTCACTAACGAAGCAATTGCTACCAGCATTCGAAAATTCGCGCCAAAACATCAGATCCGTAAATAGGTCCTTACGTAGTTCTTCTAACGTTGATACAGGTCTACCAACTTCCTGAATTCCTCTGTATTTTTCAGAATATAAGCAACATTGATCAAACGCCATATATATACTCAAGATGTAAAGCATCAGTTGTCAGAATTTAGGTTGTATTCAAACAAGTGTATCGAAGACAAACTAGCAATGAGAGATGTTTCGACTTCATTTTCACCTAACACCCGGTCCCTCGATGTCCCTTCAATCGGTTTCTCATATCTGCAACATGTTACAATCATTGAACCTTAGCTTAGTAATACTAGGGATAATACTCTGGCGCCGATATTTGAATGCGTGTATTAGCAGCTAAAAGTATTTCAATGGTCCTGCTAGACCTATGGGGTCATGAATCCTGTCGTGTCATTTTGGTTCCGAACCCTCGGATCCCATCGAGTGTCTATTTGGCCCTAGGGTGAACTCATTCCAGTCTATGACGAATCATCAACGGAAACTTGTCGTGAAGTCGGGACGTGTGGCCACGTACTAATCATTTGCCCAAAACGCCATACTGAGGGCCACTCTCCGATCCGTACCAGATTTAAAGATATCTGTATCCCAGCAGCAAATAACACGATTGCCTACTTTTTTCTCATACGCCTGCTATGGCCAGGATCTTCCTGTTACTAGAAAGCAACTTTTTGCGGTTCTGTGTTTTAATAAGAAAACGTAACTTATTAGACAGCGCCAGTGTCAAATATGCAGAGTTTGAAGCACTATCTAGTGAAATCATTATTAATGGTCTAGTTTAGCTAAAAACAGTTACAGAAATGGCAGCAGAATAAGGCCGACGTACAGTTCTGCGAACTTTGGCTTTATTCTAGTTATTTTGGCCAATTGTTCTGCCTGCTCACAAGATACGGAAGTAGCATACAGCCTGATAGCTATCCAGGTTACGAGGCTTTAGCATGGCTTAGATTGCATTAAGACACGTTATCATACTTAAAAGCGGTTCTGTCCTTAAGTCTCACTAGAGCGACGCGTAATACCAGGTAATAATTAAACAAATGAAGGAAAAAACAATTGCCTTATACGGATTCATTACGGACGATAGGATGCGACTCGTCACGACTACTCCTGAGCCAACTTACTCGAAACACTAACAACAACAACAACAACAATTATTGTAATTAATAATTCGTTTCTAAATTAATCTCGTGCTGCTTACGAACATCATCCTGGGAAAGATCATTTGAAGGGAAAATGTCGGAGGGTGAAAACTGCCGGGTTATTGCACATCGCGCAGCAGCAAGTAGCAGTCGGAATTGACATTGCGTTCGAATCCACAACTCGTCCAGTCAGGAAATCCAATAGCCACACGCGGCGGCCTTGTCATCGGTGAAGGTATCGATGGCAGGAGGCCTGCTCCTGAGCCTGACCGTTAGCACTGTATAAATTCGTTGGAACAATTAGAATCCACACTCATTTTATTACACGACTTCATTGCGTAACTGAACCTTCAGAATGGCGCTATCTATTCTTCACAAATAAGATAGATGGCCAGGGTGAAGAACTGCGTGCATGCATCCGCGTTCGCCGTCCTGACCTGCTGACCACGTGTTCCCAAAAATTCGCTGCGTTGAGACCCACAATGTACAAGCAGGGAAACGCTTAATTAAGATTATAATCCAGGCCAATTATTGACCTGTACAACAATCATATACTATAGATATCTAGTATATGATATCGTTATTATTGATGTATGGTAAGAAGTGCATCATTGGCAAAAGATCATAGTTGACTAGAAAGCTGAGTTTGGCATTGATCTCTGTGCGAACGATACGTACCAACGTGCAGACCAAAACCGGATGATACGTACGTGCACGATAAATACATAAACATTATTACAACAAGTGAAACTAATATTTAAGGTAAATAATTAGAATTTATGATTCGTAAGCATTCGAAATGATCGTCATCATAACCTTTTACACGGAATACTGTCGTAAACACTGGGCCTCGTATTGATTTAATAAAAACGGTCGGCTCATGTCCTGATTTATGACTGTGGTAAAATTTCGTTTTCTATCGGTTCTTGTAGATGCGCAGAAGAATTACTCAATTACAGACAGTTGGAACTTGTTTTTAAATTTTAACAAGATAGACGTAATTGCAAAAAATTCGTAAAATGAAAAAAAAGAGGTATGAAAAAACGTATTCTACCTTCCAGTATTGCCCGACGTATATATATATATTGCGCTGACTCACTTACATAAACAAATTGTTTTTACAACCTTCATCAACAATTATCTCGTGTGTAGGCAAGTTGTACAAACATTTTTTTCTCATCTTATGTCTCATTGAATGCACACAATCTATTCAATGATAAATCACATTTGTCAAGCAAATTTAACTTTTAAAGGCCAGCCTCATTGAATCGTCTTGACTCACACTTTCGTATTCACATATTCGTATTCGATAACAGTTCACAGCAGCATCCGTTTCAAAATAATGTAATTTCTCTGTGGACGCGTACAGAGGCCATGTCTTGATGAAGTTAGTAGTCAACAAGGGACTAGACACTAGCTGCGTCAATTTTTACTATTGAAATAGTTAGTGCCTTAGTTCCAGCAACGGTATGCTTTATTCGGGACCATAAATCTCTTAAAATATTTGTCCAATAGAAGAGGTCCTATTAGCATTTCCAGAACGCTATAATCGAATCCCAGTGGGCTGTTAGAGATCTCTCTTGCCGCTGCGGTCCAACTGTGAGGGCATTATTTTGCGTAGCAGCTGGGCCTCGACTGTGGTTCTCGTATCAGCCCAGCCATTTTCCAAAAGCTGGGGTTTATATCCGCCGCCAAACTTCGCGGTAGCGGTCACTCATTTGAATTACAATGAATGAATAGATCTAAATTCTCTTACGGGCTGATGCATTTATAAAGAACGTTTATTTAGAAAATGTGAGTTATACGGAGACGTCCATGTGCTCGTACCAACTCTGAAAGCGTGCCACTTTGAGTCGATTCTCAAAAACAACTAGAAAATGACTGGGGGCTACAAATTGATCAAAAGGATGAGTGTTCCTTTCATTCTTTAATGGTTTTATTAGAAACTAGACAAGACAGATGGCAACTGAGATGCTGACTCGCTTTTTCTGAGGTTTTGCCTGGTAGGTGCGCATTGGCCTTCCGATATCTTATTACAAAAAGCAAGCACATTAAATGTCCGCTTGTACTGCTTACGCGTTCAAGCAATAGGTCGCAACCAAGCAGATTATCAGACAGCCAGTCTACGAGGAGGTCTAAGAAGGAGTCCATAGCCTGCGCGACCACTAATTATCCGGATAATTAGCTTCTGCTTTGGTGCTTTTGGTCCGTCCCGGTGCTTTCCACGTGTACAGGTTCACTCTTCGTTCGCGAGACGATAAGCCGTACTTGATTGTTCTGCCAGCACTCCATGTGTTCACGACGTCTATAGTATGTTACCGCTCTCCGATGTCGAAGTTTTCCCCTTTGCCTCTTTCTTTCCAACTCTGGATCGAGTATTAATGAGAACGTTATCTTCGTAATCCCCGCAAACCTAATACCGCTAGGTACTGCCGATAGGTGATGGAGGGTGGAGAAGCCAGATAGACTGGACTTAGATCTAGAATGTTGGTTCGTCCGGCTGTTTTCAGCTTACTCATTGGCACACGATTCGTATCTGACCACGCTTCCCTGCCACCGACTCATCCCGAAATATTAACCACATCCCCGTGCAATCTACGGTGTAGCGGTAAGGCCGCGGGATATCTTTCTATTCTTAGTAGTAGTTTTTAGCCTTGGTCGGCTGTGCGTCAAGATTGAGGAGATTGGTGGATTCCGGCCTTACCGCCGGCGTAGTTGTCGCCAGCTGAGCCACTGTCTGGGGGTTGCTAAACGCTAACGGTAACTAGCTTACAAAAGTGAAGAAGTTCATAACGAGGTTACTAAACATCATTTAGTTTACTTTGGGACGAAATGACGGTAGGTCGGAAACGCAGCAGTTACATATATGAAGTAACGTACAGCCTGACTAAGTCGTTTGTCGTACTTCGTAAACGGTATACTGTAGGTGCCATGGAACCTTAGGTCAAGTGACTCATCGCAGTCTGTTTAGGAGCAGAAAACACAGAACTTGCCGAAACTTCATAACCCATTACATTAAAACAGCAATTCAATACCAAGTAAAGCTCCAACACTAGCAAACTGTTCATACTAGCATCATAGAGATGATTAGTAAACAGCCTATCTAAAGTCGTTCGGTCGCTTATGGTTTCGAACTATTGTAAATTTCGGCTGAAGTAAAAGAACCTTACTGTAGACATCTACTACCTGACGGAATTATTTTTCAGTAATTTATAATAATCCAATCACGCCATAGATTTTTAAAAACAGTTTAATTTCTAAACTAGCTAGACCTTTTCACTGAGCAAAATACAAGTTAAAATTTATGATAACGATAAGCTCTGGGAATTGTGCAACAAATCATAAAACACTGACCTCTGCGTAATTGAAGGAATATCAAAGTAATTTAAAAAAAAAATTAAGCAATATGGTACTACAATGAGAAACGATACAGGATTCCCCTTTAATATTACAGAAATGCCGTGGCTCGCACCCAGTCTTAATCATTATTCATAGAAGCTTGAGTTTCTTCAGTTTTAGTTTTTTTCTCAAAAGGACATAGCGTAGAAGGACCGAGTGGAGACCTTCCTGCAGTCAAACAACGTAAGCCTTATCATTTTTATGTTTTGCAATTGTAGACCTTTTCCAATGTAAATATACCTTTATGCTGTTCCATTTTTCCAGTAGTGTGACTCTACACTTGCCTTTGCAAGATAAAGCTGCGCGAGTAGAATAATAAGCTATTTATTATTCCGGATATGATCAAAGGACGATTTTCAACGTTGATGAACTTCAAGGATTGTTAGATTTTCCATTGTATCTTGTAATACACAGGGCACATACCTTCAGAGATATTCAATGTATTGCAAGACATCATCGGCACTTAACTAGAACACGTTTTAATGCTAGAATTGTTGCGCTTAGAGCCTACCCCGCTCTCGTTTTTTAAATTTTCCCTTGATTTAGATTACCTGTCCTTGATAGCGCATACGAAGTGACGTAAACGTTTTCGTATGAATGCACGCTTCATCTCTAGACCTGCTGGAATTATGTACTCAATGTGTACTCATTTAGGAATCGAATGTAGACTTGGTTTTCGTAATTGGACCGTATCTCGGTAAGCTAGTGTCTCGAAGAGAGTAAGCTGATAAAGGCCAGTGCAAACAAAAAAAAACAATGAATTAAGTAGTTTCCTATGGATTTCGAAAATAAGATCCGTACGCAAAAGTATATGACCCGGTGTACCAGTTCTATGAAATAGCCAGACCTATGATCCTATACAACTTTCATACGTCGTTTAGGTCGTATTTGGTGTCGGAAGCTACCTTCACAAATTTAAACTTCTCCAACAGACTACAACAAATAGTAACTTATCCGCCTAGTCAAGCAAGTAACCCTACTGTGATTTATGAAATGCTTCTAACGATGTATATAAGACTATCGATGCAAACTAGGGCTCCTTTATATATCTATTTTTGGCTTCAAACTCGTCTATTATAGATAAATTATCATTTTTCATTATTTCCTGTTCTCTCTGCCAACTTCTGCTTTGCCTGCTATTTGACACAGACATGTGTATAAAAGAAATGTTTTTTTTTAATCAAATACATACACTGCGTAACTTGCGAATTCGATTTCAAGCTTAGCAGGCCATCTAGAAAGCTTAACAACTTAAACCTGCGCAAAAGCATAAAAAAAAAAAACTAGATTAGATATATTTAAAAACATTTAAAGCGTACTTTTAAAAATTCAAAGTTCGATTTTTGACATACAAAAAAAAGCCTAAAAGGAAAGGAATATCAAGTTGTAATAAAAATGTGATTTTTTTCAAATCGATAAACAAACTTTCTTGAAGGTTTCCTTCTTGTACATACTAGTTTAACAATAAAGAGGTTCTCTTTTGGTCTGTCAGGTAGGATATGTCTATGATAGCGGCCACAACAACGCAGCTGGTCATATTTTCCTGAGGCTCTTGACAGAGTAAATCATCTTAGACGTTATACAGGCTTAAACTTTCACGAGTAGGTCTGCAAATCGTTGGGCAGAAAACCGAACATGCTTGCCAGCATCCCCTATGCGTGCTAAGCAATGGTAACATCAGCAGATATAGGAACTATCATTGAGGTATCCCGCTGTGTAGTTGTACTAACACATACTGTAGATATGAGAAACTACCTAAGCTCATCAATAGAAGATGATTTAAAGGTATCCGGCATTTTAATATTGAAGAAATTAAGTGAAAGCACAAAGTAAATTTCACCTTGTTCTCATGATTTTTATATAGATATATATCTATCTGTATAAAATTTCTTTCTATCAATCACGCTATAATAAGAGTTAAATTTTATTGTAGAGGCAACAGACGATGGTAATATCGAAAAAAAATAACTTATTTTCGCAACCATATAGGTAAAGTTTCCACATTCTTTTCTTGTAACGTTCTGTCATTTCACTGTAAGGTCCCTGCGGCTTGATATGAAGCTTCATAAAGGCTTCGTTGTATAATTTATTAGTTTGTCCTCTAGCAACCATATATTAAGAATACGGATGATATTTAAGAAGAAGAATGTTATCAAGAATGGGTTCGTCAAATGCCAGTCAGTCTATTTAGCGTTCACAGTGACACAACCATTTGGAAAGTCCCTGTCATTGAGATAACTAGTCGTTCATTAATCGATACGTTCGTTCTTGATAGCATACTTGTCACAGTTTGTGAGTACGTTGTGATAATGTAGGACTTAGTATTAATCCATTAATATAATAACAATATGAGTATGTAATAGGTGGTAAATAGGTTTTTACACCCAACACTATGAAAGGACCCTAATCCTTCTTAATAAAAGTGGTTTTGAATTGAATTTCCGAACCCGCCCAAAATCGTCTGCTTTATGTCGGTATGATGCACAGGTCAACAAATCTACTTTTCTTAGGGAGTTACTACACGGAATAACTAAGGAAATGGGATAAGGACCTAGTTCACGAATTCAGGCCATCAAGCCTGATGATGGCGGGGCAATTCAATATAAGCGTTCACAAGCTTTAACAGTGTGTGAGTGCAATGTCACTCGTTGTCTATAAAGCCGGAACGCGATATCCTTACACTAGCAGGATGCTCGTCTCCTTCAGAAGGATAGACGCCTCATTCAATAAATCAAATTTATCCCTTTTTGGCCCGCTTTGACCCCCACGGCCACCCGATTTTACCCACCCCATGAGCAGTGTTCTCCAATTCATTCAGATGCGTATGCGCTCAGCGAATGCCATATCTCGTTACACAGGTGTATACGAAGTGGAATACGTGTAGTTATGTGTATATTCAGCATAGCTGCTGGTGTACCGTAGAGGCATCGTGAGCACTATAGCAACATACGGCTAGTAGCTGCTTTGATCTACGCTGTGAGAATGCTATTCTAGTAATGTCCCGCCGCGAGCTTTAGGTGGCTTAATTAGAGATGGAATTAGGACATAGCTTTCCTACATTTTGAGGCACTGTCTGCGCATATGAACCTCTGTCCCGTAGAGGCCTATTCTATCTAAAAAGTACCTCAGGAAAAGGCATGGGTACCATAAGATTAGCCGTTAGTATAGGAAACAAACGACTTTTGATCTGTTTCTGTCCTTGCCAAAAAAACTCCACATTTGATTAACTTGCAATCTAAAAAAAAGTTAAATTAGAAAAAAAATGTTGATACTTTTTCTTTTTTAACCGTCAGTAACAATTGCAGTCTGCCATCGGTCGTAATCTATGTAATGAAATTCGTCATTCGTGTAAATAGTGGATTTTAGCCGGCCATATGGACCTCACAGCCTAGCATCTACTCGGATCCGTTACCTCCATCATAGGTTTTCGATATCTACAATGATTCCCTATTATAAGGATAATTGTTTCATTGGTCCTCGAATAACGCGTAATCGGCTTTTTGCTAATCCCCTGACACCATCATAGTCGAACGTGGCCTAGTATAGGCAAAGAGCGCCAAAACGAGAGAGCCAAAACAGCTAAGCAATCACCGATCAGTAAAGTAAGTATCTGGTACGATTGCGTCACTCTGTGGTCGTTGCGCATGATAGATCTAAACAAGCAAACGCGATATTTGCCTATCAACATAGGCAGTGCAAGTGGGTCGATCGAGTTCTAGCTCAATTTTTTTTTTGGGCCCTTTACTTAGCGCCACCATCTTCGGATGCAATACGCTTGTGTATAGTGATTCGTGCATAGTGGCCTGTAGTTTTGGCCGCATCTCAGCTGGCGCTGAGAGGGGCCCCCGCCATTTTGAGAGTGCGAGGGTGGCCCTCCTCTATAGCATGACGATTGTAGCAGGGCGATTGCAGGTTGACAACGATAGCTATAGTTGAGCTCTTCGGAATCTGACGTACCTTCACGCGAAACACTGCAACGGATCCTGGCCTCCGCTGACGCTCGTGTTCGACTATGCAACATGCCGATGAGTGGAGATCCGGTGCACCACTTCAATGTTTGCCTAGCGTTCACTTGGCGTTCATTAGCAGCATTCACAGTTGGCCACCGGGTCAAACGATGGAGAGACGAGGCCCTGGACACAGCAGCCAGCAGCATTACATCGCAACCATCGATAGACCCCCCTCCCCCCTCCCCCGAAAGCCAAGAGCCGCTGATCGACGGATAGGCGGGCACACAGACACTAACGCTACCAATACCATCGCTACAGCAACATCAGCCGCTGCCGTCACTCAGGATGGTGTAGCTGACTACCTGCTGCTGGGGGGTCGCGCCCCAGCAATCTTTATTCACATTGTAATATCAAAAAACGACCTCCAGGTAATATACTCAAGATACAAGAGTTAGCCAATTAAATTTTCGCCGGCGTTATTAACACAGTTAGCTAAGCTTACTGACACGTTAATAATATTAAATTTTAATACTTAATTTTGTTCTAGTCCATACATACATACATACAAACGGTACCAAAAAATTGCGTGACTGTGTTTCGCAGTACGGGTTTATCGATTTGTAAATTATGAGAACAATCGAATATAGAAGCGTATGAACTATGGTGACGTTTATACATTCTGATTATTGTGATATATTCTGACTGAATACTGTTATTTGTTTGGATAACTTCGGGGCGCTCAAGAATCAGGATTTCACCGAAAAAAAAAAAAAAAAAAAGTAAGGAAGAAAGTTTTTACCTATATACAACGAGCCGAGCCTACCGTCTATGAGATTACGAGGGCAAATACACTTACATTGATTTATGTGCCTTAGTTTTAGCCGAACATAGCATTCGAACGAGGTTAACCATTGGGTAGACATGAAAAGTTGTAATCCTTTTCACTCACCTGCTGTCTGGCTTAATGTTTTTCTCTTAGTGCGTGTATAATATTCCGCACCTATATTACGTTTTCAACGTGCCAAAACTTTCCACTCATCACTCTTTTCCGTCGCTTTTTCGTCCTACAACGTCCTGATGGACAGACAACGCAGCCTTAGCGACAAGCGGTCACACGTGTCCGGAATAAATGCAAACATAAAAAGTATTGGCATCGATTTTTGTCGAACAAAGTTCTATTCAATTCGTTCGATCGCTCGAATCCCACCCTCGGCACCACCATCACCTTGTCGCGTTTCCCTTTGCAACGTGACCTAACGATAGTCGAACCTGGTAGCGGTTTTTTCTGCAGCGTTGCCCAGAGAGAACGAAAGATGTAAAGAAAGAGTCGAACAAATAGCCTCGTGTGTTCCAGGAACTAGGCATCATATACACAGCGCACGTTGTCGAAAGATACAGCGATGACGGTTATGATGCAACTGTCAATACGTTGTATGATTTGCTATGATTTAAGCCCAGAACTAGATTCGGCCGTAAGCGTTGATAGTCATTGTATGGGGGTGCGCTATGGAAGATAGTGGTGATGTTTGCAACTTCATAGGTGTGACCAGTGGCATCGTCACTGGAGTCTTCCTTCTAATGCTTTCAGGATTATTGAATGGTTGCAACATGGCATCCTCCTAACCGTATTTTTTCACCAGGCGATAGACAACAGCTATCGGCTTTTCCTTGTTTTTTTTTTTTTTAATTTCTTTAAAATTTAAAAACTGTCCATATAGATGATTGCCAAACGTCCTCAGAGGATTCCTACGATGTTGCTTTGCATCAGCAATTACGATTTCGTGTCCATCATTGAAAAACGATATGAAGTGTCCCGGATCGGTTACCGCGTAGGAAAAGATAGTAATTTCACGCTTGCCCCGGCTTTGCAGTGCATGTATATAGTGCATTTATTGAGCCTCTCAAAAACGCGGGGTCTAGTTTCTCCAAAGGTGCATTACAGTTTGCTAAGCAGGGCCGAAAGGAGCAGCTGCGATGACGTGAACACAACCTGCTACTATAAACTGAGTAGTAAAAATCCTAGTGAATTTTAAGCAAAAGCTAAGCACTACATTGAAACTGCGGCTTTAACTTGTATGCCAAAGAAACCTAGGCTGAGAGCTACTTGGCCGAGGTAGTCCACGATTACATTCACTGTTGTTCGTTATCTAATTCAATAGCAACGGATTATGTGCATTTTTTAAACTAGAATTTCTGAGAGGAAAAACAAAATTCAACCTGCTGATTACGGGTTAAACGTTACCACAAAATATGGCATCGTAACATTTTTCTATGTCACCTTTGGTTAAATAAATCAGTAGAGGGTGTTTTCAGGCATGGCTTCTTCTCGAGGTTCTTACATTTTGCTACAATAAGTTGTTTCTGTTGCTTTATTCTCTTTCGTTGTATTATACTCGCTGACGATCGCAGTGTCTACGCGAACAGCACGTATCGTGATTTTGTTAGTCTGATCGGCCAGCATTACCCGATCTGGCCCTTACATCACCATTCTATTTTTGCAATATTGTGTCGGCCTCTATTTTTATGGTTCGTATAACACCGTTGGGTTGTCGCGCCATCCAAGCGAAGGCTAGGTCAGTAAACCTAACTCTTCTACAGCAGTGTCCGCTCTAGATGGGGAGACATTTTGCACCTTGCGTGTCGACATGTGCAGACTTGACTCTGAACAATAAAGATTGCTTTAGGTCTTGGCTTTGCAAAGGCATTTGGGCAATCAGCCAATCTTGTCTGGTTCCAACCGTCGGCTGACGTTCGTGCGGGCCACGAATTTTGTTGTCGTGTTCCCCTTGTTGTGGGTGCCTGCGAAGCTGACAGCTGCGATAAGCTTATGTCATGTTTGTCTCGACCCGTATTTTGCCTTTTTTCACCTTTTGTCATAAACAATGTAACAAAAACCTAGTAGTCGTTGTACCTACACAACAATTGAATATATGCGTGTATTTATCTATATTTTCATAGGACAGAGACGCATTACAGGTGGCTCACTTCCTTAGTGAAGTAAACTATTCACTTTATTTAAAAGAATCAACCTGTAAGGCCAATTATTTAGCCGAACCAGATGAACCTCCTGACCAAATGTCTTTGAGCTCAGTGTCCTAGTTTCTTTTCCCAATAGAGTTGATCATTCGAGCGAACCTCAGCGCCTATCTCTATACTACCACTATAATGCGTGTTAATAAACATTACCTTTCCTTAACTTCGTCATAGACGGTTTGTACTAGAAGTTCTACCAATACGACCATTGTTAATTTAGAAAAGAGGGCTGAATGACAAACTAACATGATGTCGAATACTATAATGACAGCAACTTTATAGCAACGATGAGATAAAAACACAAAACATGGTCTTGTCTTAATCGTTTCCATATGCTGTGACCATCGTTAACGAGGAAAATCGTATTGTGTAGGATCTGACCAAACAAAATGGACCCTACCATTTGAACCTAACCAAAACCTACTATTTGAACACGATTTGGGGGAGCTATGCACTGAACTTTACACGCAATTTGTCAGCAGGAAATCTGGAAAAATCTGTATCCTTTTCGGAAGGTTTTTGTCACGCATATATCTTTTTAGGTTATGTGCGTTAAATAGGTAAAAATGACGTAACCTCATTCTTTTCAGTCTCGTCCTGTACTTCCTAAATATTAGACAGGAAAACAAATGTTAGTACTAACGAATTCTAATCAAATTGTTATACTACAGTTATTGGGGAATCGATAACGCATCACAAACTTAACCGTTTAAATATATTCTATAAAAGACAGAGCTATACAACTGTCATACGGTGGTGCTCGGGTTGATACTGATGTCAAGGATACTTAAATAGTCCGTTTTCTTTGTGATATCAATAGGGCTCGCTGTTACGAGGGTCCAACAGGGTGCAGAGTCGAGGTCCGATCCTAGAGGTGTTTCGAGTTGTTATTATTAATGAAGCGCTCGGAGCCCATATACATGCGCACACACGCAGCACTCTCATACATTAAATAGCTGAAAAAGTGAAACAAAGGCTCCGGAGCCTGGACTAGCCACAGACGACTAAGGGAAAATAGAGTCTGTTCTAGTATTGTCCAATGGGAAATCTTTCCCGCGCTCGGTATCGTGAAGCAGCGACTTTTTTTGGCCCGTGGCAAAGTGACAGAGAAGAAGACTTCAACATTTATAGCCCTGCGGGCACCGTCATTATTGCCAAGTACCTAGTGCCCTTCTTGATCACCATCAGTTAAAATAGCACACGAGACGGACTTACAAGATCAGACCAGGTTGTTCGATGCCCTGATGCTGCCGTCGAAAACCATCTCGTTCGGCACTTCTCCCGAAGGACCGACGTCAACCTCCGATAGCATTTTGTAGAGGGGATGACATTTTTGGGGGTATTCAGGTACTCTGTTTGACAAAGATGAAGGGACCGATGAGCTCTGCGTGCTACTTTCATTAGGTTTGCATATATGTAATTATCTTTTAGTATGTGTTCGCGCTAATTCTGATCGTTTATTGTTAAGGGCTACCTAAATGTTCTTCCTTGTGTTGTCAGAAGGACCAGCAAGGCTTCAGCCATCAGACATCGTTTATTTCTTGTATAAGGATTTTTTTAGAGTAATTTATTAGACAAGTACCGTATTAAGGACAAGTAGTTTTAGTTCATCGTCTAAAGTTACTTTTTCGGAAAAGAATACGTTCCCTGCTAGAAGGTGTCGAAAGCTATTCGCTAGTGGTGCCTAAAGTGGCGCTAGTGGTGGATAAAATTCTAGGCGAGAGCCCTTAGAGTTTAGCGTGTATTTAAGTGTTAAAGGTTAACGAAACAGTATCGCTTAAAGACTATTCAAAATAAATATTGACACACATTAATTACCATCCCAATAAAAACGATTGTGGGTCAAATAGCTCGAAATGGATTTCTATTTCTTTTTGCATGTACGCCTTGTGCCAATTTGTGCTAGCTAAGGAAAAGTTGGGCTAAGAGTTTGCTGTGTTACCTGGCTATTTTTTCTGCATGTGCTCAAAATGGCTCTTCAGTACTAATCAATTTGTGCCACAAACAGTACACTCCTCTTGAACTTTAAACGTCAAAAAGGTTGTTTGTCAATCCATCGGTGTCTCCCTCTCAATTAAATACCTAAGCATTATGTTCTCAAGTGCCTAAAGATCTTAATAAATCCTTCAAAATCAATATAAGCCTCTGCAAAACTGTGTAAAAAGAAATACAGATCATGCTAAGTCGTCGTGCTTAAATTCGATGTATAATATAATTTCACAGACAAAAAATTGGATACAAGTTTTTCAAGGATTTTTCGAAAAATGGAAATATTGACTGTTTTAATCGCACGTTTGGCGTCGCAATTTGAGGGTTTGACTGAACTCTGTGAGTAAGCTGGTCTATCGAAGTCCATACCATTTGCTGTATAGGAGAGCGTACCAAATACAAATTGAACGTATTTCACATCTTAATCAAACGTTTTTCTTAAAAACGTGAAATTTAGTCTTACTTTGTGACCTTTGATTTTGGTCCTCTCATTGGGTGAATGATGTTTTCTACCTAAAGCTTTCGAATGTCTTTACCTTTTAACGCCCTTGCCTTACACATATCAAGTTAAAACAACATTAATTGATTTTTTGTCACTCTCTGATTAAGTTAGACTTGATAAGGTCATCTTGAAAAAGGATAATACTGATTGATTCATTAGAAAGTAAACGTTAATGAAACGCGCGGGGCGATTGGAAAGAAATCAATCTAACAGTTACTACCTACTAAGACGAAATTTAGTAAATGATGCGTGTTCCATGACTTCTCACCATTGCGGAAGCGCTTGTCCAGGTGAAGTGAGGAGTATTTTTGGAACAATAAACCAACATATAAATTGTTTTTGCATCTACCCTAACATTTCAACGAAGTGAACACAAAATAAACGAGTCCTACACTTCTGTCGTTAGATAGTAAGTTGTGGAACTACAAACTTTTTTAATTTCATGAACTTGTCAAACCGTCCTCGTGTAGATAATCAGTTTCAGTGTCCATTTATGAGAAATCAATTTCTGAATCATTTCTTTGTACGTTATTCAAAGGGAAATAACACAATATAGAATATAAGCTTTTTTTTTTTCGTGGCTCGGTACGAAATGCGGTGATTTCAGCCTGTTCAAAGCGATTTCAGCTGGCCCATTTGGTTCAGTATAGGATATTTTTACGGAACAGAGGAATCATATAGACGAATCCCATACCAGAGTATCCAGGACTTTATTTTGGACCTAGAATAAAATGCGAGATAGTCTATTAGATTTTTCGCATTATAAGGTTCAATATAACCAAGTTATATTGAACAACCACGAGTCAAACACACGTTAGGCAAACGTCTATGAGATCATCAATCTGGCCACTCGGAACTATACTGTTTGATGGTAACAGCGACATAGCTGCTTTCAGAATGCTAACACACTGCGCCAAGAACGTGCGAAACACGGTACAACTACGTGATCCTTGTTGCAGTTTTCTTATTCAACTGGAATCCAGATCGACTGAAAGGCGGGTGTCCTGATTACATTCGCATCGAGACATGATTGTGAAAACTGGCCATCTGCCTTCCACTTGCCTAGAGCCACATCTACCGAGAGTCATTGTGACCATTATCCATACAACGATATGGTGCTTTTTCATTCTCCTGTTGGATTCCGCCCAGCGTTCGCTCCGCTATCCTCGCCATCTTTTCCTGCTAGCGACACCCCTTCCCCAGTCCGATCCGCTCTATTCCTACATGTGGCCGTCTTTGTCTTTCACCGATGGGCGCTAACGTCGTTGTTCATATGACGCCGTGGATGCAGTAGCACGTACTAGCAACAGAAGCTTGCAGCCACAGGACCGCCTTACAGCGGGTAGACTGATTGACTGACTGAACGAGTGTCAGAGACAGAGAGAGGCAGACAGACGGGACATCGGCGCTGCCGAGGAGCCGAATAAACTAAGCATGCGATGCACGTCGTGCGGTAGAGTAGCTGCAGACCATAGTCCCTTTGCCAATGCTACCACAGTATTTAGTAGAGTAATAATGTATGTAGTATTGTTGTAGTATAAAAGCTAACTGCTTTGGGGTTGTTTCCCCATCGTAGCCAGTCAAGCGACCGACTACGAGAATGCTATACTATCGGGTAGCTTCGGATCCGTTGGCCCTTACTCTTTACGCACTTTTCATCCCCTGCTCGCACATGCCCTTAACATTGTACGATGGCCGACAGCGTCCCCGCTGTTGCATAGCCTATTACGGCTGTAGATACCGCAAAAGGTGGACCACAGCCACAAGTGCTCGTGCAATAACAACAGAAACAACATCAATATCACCACCCTTCAGAGGCGGGATACCGTCTGGTCGCAACGAACCCATATGGATACAAATCGTATCATTGGGTGTAACTTGTACGATTAACGCAGCTGTTCACAACGGCATTTTCGGGGGTCCAGTCACAGGCGACAATGACAGCAGCTGCTGAATAAGCTTTACAATGCTATTGTGCTAGGCTGAATAATAATCGCGTCTGATGTAAATCGTTTCTATTTGATTTCTACGTTAACGATTTATAATTGTAAGCTTTTCAGTTGTTCCCTAATGCATTATGTTATAAAGCACAAGAAATTATAAAACAGATCTTGGAGAGGTGTAGCGCCACACTTTGAGCTATGTCTTCTGTTTGTCGTCACGACTTCAGTGATTCCTACTAGGTCACCAAAGAACGAAGCCAGAGATTTACGCAAAAAATATCGTCAAAGCAATTTTTTTTTAATATAAATTTGTTGACGACGCTTCAAAACGTCACAAGATTCTAATCAACGTCAGGGTTGTCTTCACGTATACCTATGTGTTATCTGTACCGCAAAATGATCTGCAGTGAATGTATATTTTTATTATATGATTGATTCTCTTCTAGTTTCGAAACCGCCCCGAGCTTTATTGGGCTGAAAAAAAAATTCCTACGCCTAAAAACCTTTTCCACGTTCTTTCATTTGTTGTTTAGTTACTCTCTCACTTTTGACATACAACCTAAGACGCTTTCCTTATTTTAGCTAAATGCTATAATGCAATTGTATTGTGAATGTAGCTTCAGATCAAAAGGACTTTTCGAGGATGCACGTTCCAAATAAAAAAAAATGTGCATTTTTAACGCTTTCTACATAATACACTTTATCAAAACTAAAACACTGCTGAAACAGCGCGTAACATTTGCCTTATGCACGGTAACGACGCTGTCACTAAAACTGCTCCCTAAAAGTGGCTCGCCGAGTTTAAGAAGGGTGTCCGTAATTTAGAGGATGCCTTCGCTCTCGTTGACCGTCAGAGCTTGATGACGACCATCTATAGGCACTTTTGAAAAAACAATAGAAGTACAACAGAAATTTGGAAATTAACTGAAAAGATAGACTGCAACCGCACGGCTGTCACTAACTGCCTTTAACGCAAAAACTTGGAATCTGGGCAGCCCTATGAACTTACTAAATATAACTACGAATCGCCGCTTAACGCTGCATTTCAGCATCCCACCCAGTATGGGGCGCTATATGGCTGGCTACATCCACCGATTTTTGTACAGATTTTTACCACTGGTAATGAAAAGTGGTGAGTCAGAGACTGGAATGGATGGTTTCAGCGGGATGACTAAGGTCCTCAACCTAACTGGATTTTCATCTAAAAAAGGTCATGCGCTGTGATGGGTGCAACTGCGAGGGTCTGAGTTACTGGGAGTTGCTTCGTATAAACCAGACAGTTGATCCATACGTTACACCCGTTGGCCAAATGCGTCAAGTCAATTTATTCAAGGCTATTCAAAAGAAAGGACCGGCTAGGTCGTCCAGCTTTATAACAACGCGAGGCCATGCATAGCAAATGTAGTCAAAGTGACCTCCTTAGAATTCGAATGGAAAGATTTGTTGCGTCTCCCATGTTATCCAAGCCCTGTGTTGACAAATTTGCACTTTCTTCCTTCACTGGGCAACCAGCTTCGTGATTTCATTTTTAACACGGATCAACGACCTAAAACGTTTTTGGAAGATTTCTTCAGGATAAATCCTGCTGCCCTTAAACGGCATACATTAGTTTGCAAAAAGAAAAAAGTCGTGTACGATGATGGGGAATGCACAAAACTTGTTGTCATAGAAATAAGAATATGTCGTTTCCTATTCAGTAAAAAAGCACCTACATTACTGCTATTACTGTAAAACGCATGGTGCTCGATATGATCATGTGAGTTTTTGTGAATAGGCCTGTTTCATTCAAGGAGTCTTTAACATGCGTCAAATCACTGTAACCACTGAAGCGTTACGACTGTACTTCAATAATTATCCTAAGTATAGTTGGGTTTCGATATGTAGACAGATAACGTTCTACCCAATCTAATTTCTTTCTTACAATGAATTAGGGCCAGTTTTGGCACGAGGCTTGTGTAGTACTATCGACCCACGTGGGTAAAAAAGGTGACTTTTCTTTCTACAGGGAAAAATTCCGCTAAAAAATGATTTGGTGAACAGGCAGTACGGCCAGTTCATGTAAACGTGTTGACGCTCTTTCTCCCAAGACACGCATGAAGTTTAGGAATTCAGCTCTTGGTTTCTTATGGTCATACCCACACGAACTCTATCCTCTTTGCTAGGCAGTGTTAGAAATGCGAATTCGGGCCTCATCAATTTGATCATCTCTCTGTTCCGTGTCGGCTGCTCAGCTCTATTCTCAGATTATCCTTGAACCGAGGCCTACTCTTGAGGCCAAGGCCTTCTCATTTTCCATGCGAGCTTGGACCTGACCTGAACTAGATGCTGACAAAAACAATACGTAGTGCCACTTCGACCGAGCAAATAATTGTAAACAGACAACACCGCTTTAAGGTACGTAATGGAACGTTTCATACGCAGTTAATATAATGATGTGTGAAAATATTCTAAGCCGTTAATAAATAGCAATTTACTAATTTGTCTGTAACTGTGATTAGCAAACGCGGTCAATTTGAAAATGAAAATCAGACCATTTAAATCTAGTTTATTATGCTAAATGTTCCTTGGATTTTATTAGTGAAACTATCGATTAATTTAATTCAGTTTTAAATATCAATTTCCATTTTTTATTAATTCGCACGACTTTGGCAGATACGTACATTATCTAACCGAATATCAATGTTATTGAATGAATGCCGAGTTAGCACGCGTTCGCATGTTTCCTACGTGCGTATGTTTATTCTATCCTTGTCTTATGTGTGTTCCTCTATTCTGTACCGAAAACGAAAGCGAAACAAATTTTAATGAAACTAGACGTAAGTTCATTGCAAAAAGATTGCTCCCCAAATCATCGGCGGTAACATTCGCACATTTTCGGTAATGCCATATCTGAGCATTGCCGTGGTAATACTATGAGTTGTGGACCCATAAACTCAACGTTACTACCTCTGTTGTTGCGGCAATTCCGCTCGACGCAAAAATCGTTTATCTAATACTACCACCCCACCAGCGCCAGCGGTATGTTAAGTACTTTCAGTCGGATTGAATCTGCCTGCCCTGATATAGGCAAAGTAGCGGCTGCCGTCAAGTGGAACGTTTGGCCTTGTCTTCGACGATTTGCCTCGCCTGCTCCGTCCTAGACTTAACTAAACAGTGACCAAATCTTTCAGAAACAACGACCCTCGTCCGCTCCTCTAAGCTCCCTCCAATAATAAAAACAGGAAAGGAAAGCAAAGGATTGTCGTCATTCGTGACTACAAACGTCTAGCGGGATCCTGTCTGCTCCCCGGTTTGCTTCTTCCAAAGGTCTAAAATGCTTTTCTTTAATCGCCGAAGCGTTCTATTTATTATCCCTATTTATGTATGTACCAAAAAAACGCTGGACACTTTCTCGCAGAGGGTACGTCTACAGCCACCATGTATACTATGACGGCCCTGTTGTTTCAACTCGTAGAGATCCCTAAGGGAAGTATCGGCGCATTCTTCAAATGAATCAGCAGCGGTGCAATCGTAGCAAAGCGATGTTATGTAATATGTCGCTGCGACCACGACTAGGGTTTAACTCGACCTAGTTGCTCTGTAAGATACGTAGTTAGTGGAGACTCTGAAAGTGACTGCCTTCGCAGAGGCCGCCGTCGCTGTACATTTTACTAAATTATTATCTGTATTCCGATGATGCTTCTTTGTTTTGAATATCACGTCCAGTATCACCTTTTGGCTTTTCACCAGACGGCTGGTTCCCAGCACGACATGAGGTGCGTCTATGCCCGGGTTCGAACCTATACCACAACGTGTCCCTAATATTAGTGGGTAAATATCCACTAAACTATCACGGGAATGTTCCGACGATCCCTATGAACGAATTTAAACCCAGGGCCAAGGAAAGCCCGTGTATCCAGTTCAAACTACAATAACAGCAAGGTTGCCTTATAGGAGAAGTTCTTCTATTCAGTTACGTTAAACTCGCAATGTACGACGCGTAGGCTTGCATTTTCAATAATTCTCTCATCTCCGCTCAGACCATTGACACTCCTAACGGAGAAAACAAGGCTATGGTGTCCCCGAATGTGTTTCATTGTACGTGTCTGCTTCAAAAGAGCTTTTTCCAGTCGTCTGTTCACGTGGGAAGCACGGTGCCTTTGTCGGATCAAGAGCAAAAAATGGCTCTCCCTTTCTTAGAGCGCGGCTCTTGTCGAAACCTATATCTGAGCAGGAAGCCGTCGATAGCAAGACAAGGACCATCGTGGTTTAAATTCTTCGTAAAGTCCTGCTCAACGAAGATGGGTACCGAAAAAACAGCCTATGTACTTCTGGGGAGCTCCATCAGCACCGACTTAGAGATCTCCACAGATATATTATTGGATTTCCTTTTGTTCGCTGACCTGGAACTCGTTCTGGGGTTCTGCTCAATTTCACTGATTGCTAACGAGACCAGTCGAGGTTCTGCCGGTTTACTTTGAGGTATTTGATTATCTATCGTCGGATCTTAATAAAAAAAAAACTAATAAAACTGAACTTAAAAAATTCTATATAGACCGATCGATATAAAGTTGCTTGTAAGGCATAGACCGCTTTAGTGTGATACCTTAAGGAGATGTCCTCATCAGTGCAAGGGGAAAACTGAAAGAGCTTTTTAGTTCGACAACAATAATTACTGGCAAAGTGATAAAATATCAAGTCTACGATTAAATATATTAAAATATCATCCGCCTCATGGCAGAGTACTATTTTGAAGGTCCAAATTATAGAAACAGTGGTGATTGTAGAGAGTCCCCTACACAACTGACTTTTTTTAAGCCAAGCTTTTATTTAAGACTGTGATATCAGAGTCTCTGAAAGTGCTTCAGCTCTATGTGCTCTTTTCAGAACTCAGTATACAAGCCTATATTTTTCTTACCTATCCCACACTGTAAGGTCAAGCGTATTTAAAACAAACAAGGAAAAAACATCCCTGTACATATTTATCGTTGTGAATTATTTCAAATGTTTATAAGTGGTCACTGTCACTCTTTGGTACATAGTGTTGTGTTAGAATAGCGAAGGACTGAAAAAACTTTAAATTTTAGCCTTGCTGGCTCTTCAGATAGATGCTAGCGGCTTCATGTAGCTTAGTGATCATGGTCTCCACCTTTGCAAGATCATCATCGCACATGACCGCTTGCTGCAATATAAGTAAATACAATCAATGTTATCGAAGAGGAAGGAATTATCTCCAGGACAGATGTTTGAAACGGGACATGATATCATTTGGAAATATGGAACTATTTCTATGAACTGCGTAACATAGCCTTGCGCACATCACCCATCCTTTGCAGCGTAGAAGATTTATCTGTTACAGTTGTTGACGTAATGGGTTATCATTGAATAGCTAGTATGTAGTAGGAGAGTTTTCGGATACTTCACAAAATACGGAAGAGAGCATTTTTTACTTACCATTATGTCAGGTTTCAACTTCGACACCATCTCATCAAGTTCCTCAACAGTTGGCAGTTTTGTCTTATTATCAGGCTCCTGTTTTCAAGTTCGCAAAAATAGCGAGGCAAAATGTACTTTAGCCACGAACTAGAACGGTAGAACTATTCGCTTACTTAGATCCTTTAAACGTTTTGTTTTGGCAATGCCGAGTTGGTACTCAGCGATGATAACATCTGCTCATTTCTTTCGACGAAGTACTATTTCTATTTCTACTATAAAAATAGCAACATCAGAAGAGTCAACTCTCCTAGGGCGTACTTACATATTTACGTAAGACTTCGATAAGCTGCAATAGGTGAGGAAACAGCATTTTTTAATGAGCATATTACACTTGTAGGTGATTTAACAATTAAATCAAATAGTTTACTTATCATGATAATAACAACAATGTAATCATTTTCAAAACTCACTATTTAGATTAATTATTATTAATTAGTATGTAAACGAGCTCCTACTAACCTTTGTTGTACCATCTTGTGATATTCCGAGTGAGGTCCCAAGGTCAAGAAACCACTGGATCACTAGAAAATTCAATATATTATTTACCTATGATAGCGCCTCTTGCGAAAATCCACTGCGCCTGAACACTAGGCCCACTAGAGCCGTATGCGTATTTCATTCATGTATCAGACAGGAGTGGCAGAAACATTCGAAAAACATTAGCGTGAGACCTTCTGAACGCTTCTTTGCAGCTTGTCGGGCGTCATAAATTTCGATGACATTTTCACGTAAATATATTCCAAACTGTTGTAATGAAGTTAACGCGAGTGTTTGTTGAATAACGCGAGCGTCGTGCAAAAGAAGCACAACGTTTTTTATGCATATTAAGTATGATTTTTTTCGAAACGTGGCGATTAGGCGGGATTAAGAGGTTCCCGATCTTTTCGTTTATTTCATGAATGAGCTTACCTCCTTCTTCATCCATTGCACCTGCAGCGAGAGCCAGAACTTTGACGGCCACCGCTACGAAAACCAGTGGCGCGCACATTTTGAAGCAAGGATAATATCACAATAACCAACTATAGATTAGCTTCTGATGGAGCGACGTTGCGTTTTCGAATGAAATGCCGTTTAATAGTCTGCAGGAGCGGCCGTTAGTTCCGCCACTAGTAGAATCCGCTGGAACGTTACTAGTTACGCTTGCAATTTCGATCGATTTAAAGCTCACTTAGTCGAGGCCTGGCCTAGATCGTACAGGTGAAGTTCCCATCGCTATGAAGATTCGTAAACATGCCGTAATGATCACGCTCGCTTTGTTTCCTTTCAAATGAAGCAGTCAGCCTAATCGGGTGATATATTACAATGCTATGAGTCGAGCCCTTAATGATCTGTCCGAGTTATTGCCGGTACTGGCGTGGTCACATCGCTGCTTTTCGCAGTCGTCTAGCGTTTGGCCTGCGCTACATTCAGCCATCAGTTTGGTGCAAGGCCTAATATAAAAGCAATTAAACAATTTTAGTTGCTTCTATATCATGCGATAATCAGGCAAACATTTGCATAGCCGCTGATGTGCTAAAAGACGGTTCAACAGGCTTATGTTATAAACTTGCAACCCTGCAGATTAGATACCTATTCGTCACCAGGAGTAAACTTTGTTGGCTTTAGCAGGGTTTGTAGCATTTTCGTAGGAACAGCAGTATTATTTTTAAACGTCAAACTAGCTATCTCATGGTATAACCCTTGATGCTGTTTCGTTCGTCAGTACTGCTAGTTAGCCCTCGTAAATCGGACCGACATGGCACCAACGTCTCAGTGATGTACGTGAAAAGCGTTGACTGACGTCACAACGACGCACGACAATAGAGTAGACCGTCGCCCGCCGACGATTCTTAATCGTTGTTGGGGTTGGTAGAACTGGTTGGCTTATTGACCCTTTTTTGAAACATTCAGAGAAAAGCAGTAATCAAAAAAACACCCAAAAAACCTTGCTACCACATAAGGGATGACAAGTGCGGTACGGCCTATTAAACATGTTCCTGAGATATAGCAAACGAAGCTTTCGCTCGAGAAAGCACTCAATAATAATATTTGAAGAAATAATCAATATTTGCCCTTTTTCTCTCGAAACAGTGCGCACAGGGGCATACATTGCATTCTGCACAGCTTGTCAAGATCTACTGATCGGCAGACTTAAGTAGAATACCATAATTAACTTTTACCCTTTAAACAGCATTTTGAACTCAACAAAATTTAGACATTGCAATGAGTGTTACAATACAGCGTCTTGAATATTTTTGATCGCTACCAAGAACGATCCCTTTTACATAGATTTGTAGAAAAAATCTTCATTCAAAAGGAGAAAAGTGTCAAATTTGATTTCTGCTGGTTTGTTTACGCTGAAATATTCATTTTTATTGTATACTTTTAATAAACTCGTTGAAATTTATTGGCCGGCATCGAGAAAAGCCGTTAAGAATGCTTTATTTTGTGTGGAAACAAGTTCGTTTATGGATCGTAGCTCGGAAAAATTTTACCACCATCAAATACTACAAATTTTAGATTGACATTTATTAGAATTTTTTTTTCAGAAAAAGTAGTGAAAGTTAATTTCGAAAAGTGTTTTTATCGCCACTATAAGACCGGGCAGAACAGATCCCTTAATAAGCCGTTTGCCCCTTTGATGCTTAATAAACAGTTTGCGCATGGCAACATGATGCCATTTTGACTCCGTCTGTCGAGGCTGTCGATTGACAACACGAACAACTCTGAATAGTATCTGGCTTTGATAAAAATAAACCTATTCAATATGTTGCTCAGAAAATCTTTTGGGTGGGAAAATAGCGAACACAATAATGTGGGCTATAATAGGTTTATTCAAAAAAAAAAATAAAACACCCAAATCGTACAAATTTCATTATTTTGATACACGTAAATGGCTATTCAATTATAATGATTAAAAATAATGCAACAATAGCTTTCTGCCGTTCCTAAATCAAAAGCCCATTTTTTATCATATATTATTACTATTTTACCTAAAATTTTTCGAATTTACTAACTATTTTTCTGTGGTATTCCGTCAAAGAAATGTAAAAAAAAGTATCGTTCGCCTCAACCACTACAGTTTAGTAGATTGCATATATAATATATTTCAAATGCAAAACGTAGCTTAAAATACACTTTTAAAGCATAAATAGGGATGCTAGGTAGAACCAATTTCTTTTTTTCTAGCATAAAGTTCAAATTTTAGTTCTGGGTGTATGTATATATACATAGCGTTTTGGCTTACATTTTTCACAACCTATGGAATGAAACAGCGAAAATATAAATAAACATTAAAAAAGAAAACATTAAACATGTCAAGGCCTATTAACGTCATTAGAAGGTTATTAAATATATATTTATTTTTATTTTTTATTTTATTATTTTTTTTATATTATATATATATATATTAAAACGCATATAGCCCTTCAGCTAAGTTGCCAACTTTACTTTTGACAGGGGAAGTGAAGAAGTTAGATGTCAAATAAAGTTTGAATCAGACTCGACAAAATGCAACCAAATATAAAAAAAAAACAATTTGCCCTTAAAAAAACGGGCCCTCACAATAACGAACCATTACTAACGGGATCAGGTCTTGTAATAATACTGGTGATGCTGTCAATATAATTTCTCTAATCAGTAAATAGATCATGCCTTATAGTTCTATTTTATATTCTTCCTGGGTAGAAAGAGCTTTGTTGCGTTGTTATGCATTAGTCGTTGCAGTCTCAAACGAAGTTCCAACACAAGTGCCCTCTTAACTTTTTTCTGCAATTGCAACAATTTCCATGCGGCATAAGTTACGCGTCAAATACGAATGATCGTCTAACCTATTTCGCGCGCACGAGATATATATATATATATACCATCATTTGCAATATACAACATTTCCTACCGTTTCGAAGGTTTAACGCAGCTACCTGATTAACGAAAGAACACTCAGTCAGACTAGTAGAACAAACAAGTATCATATGTGTAAATAACTTGAATCTTCATTAATTACACGCTCTACACAATTGCGCATTTATCAGACAGCATTGCCACCCTTTTCAGGTGGCCTTACGCAAATACGGAAGAAATAGGTTTTACGTAAACTTAATATTTGCTAGCCAATTATCGCCATTGTATCGCCACGACTTAGCCTGTCTCCATCCTTGCAAACATTAAAAACTACTGTAAACTATACCTGATGCTCCTTTCAACCCCTGAGCCGAAAGGTCACGAACGCGATGCCCTTTCTAATATCATCTATCAGTTACCTCCTCTATATCAACACTTCCCTGTACCCCAAAAATGTATACGGCAGCTTTATGTTCTATCAACATATCGATGGTAAAAGTCACTGCAGTGTGTCATGTACTTGGCACAATATCCTATCTTTAAACGAATTGTACCTATACTGTATAATATTTAATCAAATATTATAGAGGAAACAAAGGTCTGCTATCTTAAAGATAATCTTTGCATTGCACTTCAGAGGTGTACTTTAATCGTAAAAAAAAACACCCTCTTCTCTAGCCTCATTGCAACTATATAATAGGATTTATCTTTAAGCATCACCTTAGTCATGTTCTAGCTGTAGCGTATAATGACCGACCCATCCCTGTTGTGCCCTGGTAGACCCACGACAGTCCCAATTTCTGTTCAGATCCAGGATTTATAAAATGATGTGATGGTCTTACCAACTAACCGGAACCTAAAGAATATCACAGGCTTCATTTTATCATATGGATTCAACTAATAAATTATAATAAAAAACCATCCGTGTAGCCTCATGGATGACTCAAGTGATGTCCCAAACATTTCTTATATATATGATCTTATAATATATTAAATGAAAGATTGAATCGTTGCCATAAATTTTTGTATTGAATTGTATGCTCCGATTTGGTGTTTGACCATCGGATTTCAACGAAGTAGACGAAGAACTTCTTTTTTGACGATTAGACCAATCGCTATATATATATATATATAGCTTGTGTCCACACTGAGAGCAGGACTGAGGACAACGTTACTCTGTGCTAACGTTGGGAACTCCATTAACGTTGAAAGGGTAACCAAAGAAGCTACTAACGGGTTCTATATACTCACTAGCCAATAAGAAACAGATCTTCTTGTTACTTTAGGGAAGAAACGTAACGTATTAACTGTCTTATTATTAAGTTAGAGGAAACTTCGACTTGTCATTCAAGATATTGTTATCGAACTCAGTCTAGGTAAGCTTGTATAGGGCCCGACAACGGAAACATTGTGTTCAATCTGACGTAGTACGAAGGAGGTAAATTTGTTCAAACTCTTAATATGGTTGTTTCGCTACTGCTTTAGTCTGATTAGCAGCATAATACCAATGTTGCCACACTGAGTATTACAATTAGACCGCTGGTGCTACCGCATCAAGCTCGCGCTCAATTATATTCCATAGCAGTTACGTGGCAGCAACAGAGTCCTACGAGTTAATAAATTTTCCGGTGACTTCGGTTACAACGCGTGACGGAGAGGAAAATAGATAGTCTGACGTTTTGTATTGTGTGCCAACATTACGTTCGCCGGCCTGCCTGCCTGCCTGCCAGCCAGCTTTTCTGACGGGGGTCGTCATCTTAATACTCTTGGCGAATATATAAATATGCTCAGAATGGGCATGATTCCTCGACGTTCCCCTGTCTTTCGCATCGTCTAGTATAGTACGTTGATGTTATAGTGTGTCATCAATTTTATCATAGCGAAATTGTATTTGCCTGTGTATACATAATTGATGTGTGCGTATACGAAAACTATGAACCATGTAAGAATTTACGCTGTTCAGTGGACGTGTACATACTAGCTCGGTACGCATAACAATAGAAACACCGCTTGCAAGCTAAATAAGCCCTGAACTGCTAACCTTTTTGGGGATCTCAAGTGTAACCACCTGATATGGGTGAAACTAGGCAGCGATATTACTCACGCTATTAGCTAACATGCAGCACGCTACATGCAGCAGTCACGCTAACGAGGCCAGAGGAATTTAGTACAATGGCTCTATTAAAATGTCTTCAGACCTGAACGCAACACGCGGTATAATTATTCATCATATCGTACTTACAATTGTTGGACTAATAATTTCTTCTATCAAGACAATCCAATTTCCGCCATTATTTTTCTATACATATATACGCGATATCCTGAGTTACCTTTCATACATATCGAATCAATTAGAAAAATGCAGCTCGTAGAAAAAAGACGTCTTCAGCTCTATACAGTGCCTACGAGCTTTTGTCTTGATATATCTTCAAAATCGATTAAAACAATCACTTCAGAACTTCGAGCTGCTCGTCCACATGTGTTGTGATCGTGTGACCCTTGCTGTAATTCTCCTTAAAATTTCCTTCAGTTTCAGAAACAGCAGATAAGAAGAATAGCAGAGAGAAAAGAGAGAGAGAGAGAGAGAGAGAGGGGGGGGGGGGTAATATCGCATAACTCCCACCTGATTGAAAACAAGAGCCACTAGGGAGTAAAGCAGATAATATTCGCAAGGGAAAGTTATCCGTCAAGTAAAGCTGCTGGCTATCGCTCTACTGCGCTTAATACGCACTCTCTTAACGAGCGCGTAAGTTGACCGTTTGAAAGGCTGTTTTTCATATACGAGTCTAGACAGCACCTTTTCACTGAAAAGAAAAGTAGAAGGGTAGCCATTACAAAGGGGTGTCCCTTTGTACGGTATCTTCGTATAGCCAATACTATCTAATTTCGATCTTGTAGGGGGCGCAATAAGTTATGGTGGCTAAAAAAAAATAACTCTATGACCTACAGTAGTAGGTTTTTCTAAGCCATACATATACTCAGAACATTGAATTGTCCCTTTTGCTTGCTCAAAGGAACTTCCTGAGGGAAATGCACTAATATATTAAAAAAAAATTGGCATCAACCGTTTGCTGAAGAGTTCATATCGGCTCCCATATAAACAAACGTATGTTTGGATAAGTCAGACGAAATGCATGCTTAATTACGTAAGGTCACCCTATAAAATTGGTACCGGGCAAGAGATAACTAGAGTAGTGCTTTGAAGTCCTATCGGACGCGGTGGTTATATATTTGTACAGGCAAATATAGCTATTGGTAAAAGCGATTGGCTAATAACCAAACATCGATTAAAATTAGCTACAAACGAGCCGAAATTGATCCCTAAACTGACACAAAGCAAAAAGGAGGATCTAGAAGACAAGGTACACCCAGCGTACATTGTTTTTCATTCGGGCTACCACACGAAATATATTCTCTGTGTCGACTCTTACCGCAATCATTTCCTGTACATGCCGATACTACTTGATTGCAAACATGGAAATTAGAGACTCTCCTCTGATCTCATCTGATTCTCGTATGGATATTTCAGTGACTCCTTAAGCGCTCAAAAAATCTCGACTCTAAATACGAACAAAAAGCAACGCTGAATTTGCTTAAAAGTTAGGAAATTCCCTAGACATAACGTTCTATACATGAGCGATATTTTACTACCATTGCTCTGTTTCATCTCCGGAAAAAGTAAGATTGATATACAGGTTCATTGTTTTTGTCACGGATGGTGCAAACCCTGGCACTTAAAAACCACTCTCTCATAACCGCATTGTCTATAGAATGTACGAATCCATCTTCCATATACATTTCTGCTTGGGAAGTTACTTGCTTTGCCTCGACAAAAGCTGTCCCTGTCAGCTTGGTAATTATTATAGTAAAAGTATGGCCACAGAACCAGGTGGACTAACAAGGATTTGCTTACAAGAAGTGTTACAGGAAGCGTATCCTTTAAATCGATATTTTACAACCTCCGGTTTCTATTTCTCTATGACCCTTAACAAGATCCTATTCGCGTAGCTGTAACGCGACAGCGTTGAAATATTATATTAAACGCCGACATTCTACGACAGCCGTCGTACAACCGTACGTACAACACCATTTGTTGCCCTATACAAAACTCTGCCCCCGTCATTTCATCAAATTTTCAGCGATTGTTAAATATCGCAATGTCAAATATTAAATATTTGTTTGAATACAACCTACAGAGATCAAGAACATTGGCCGTATCTGAACAACGGCTGTGTATGTATACGGTAGTATAAATTACCGCGCATGTCGATATTCTGGCAAAGCCTTGCAACAAGAGTATCGACCACAGAGAGACTAATGGTAGCATTTCCTTTGTATGTTCTGTATACCTCCCCAATGATAGCCGCAATTGCTCGTAACAAAGCGGACAGCCATTGTGTCAGCAGCAGTGGCTTCATTTGAGGGAACGAATCTTTTTGGTGGAAAGAAAAGAGTATCGCACGAAAGAAACGCGAGACGTATCATTTCTACGACAGATTATACGACGACATAAAAGAAAAGCTTCCATAATGCTCCTGGCACAGCAGCATCGCTTTGTGTATCGTGGCGGACGAGAATTGTCAGCCATTTAGAACACGCCCTTCAGAACACGTCGGCTACATCTGAGTGTTCAGTGGAGCTCAAATTCAGATAACGACCAAATGTTTATTTCGCGTAGATTGCGGTCCGTCTAACCGGTTTTGGCTGACAGTATAACATGGAAGTGTTAGTATCTATTCGACGATCATATATACTATAGGGTTAGTCAAATGTATAACAAGGATTAAGTTAGAACGGAGTGATGAACAAGATTGCGGTTGCCTTTACCCGGCAAGAAAAGCTTGATCCGAAGGAAACAGGGCTTTTGCGACTTATCCGGCCTATGTAGCAGACAGTGTGTTCGATACGATTTACGCCATCTGCTTTTGTAAGTGATCACTGAAGCAGGGCCTACTGATCGAAATGAAGTGATATCATAATCGCACTTCAGCTCCCTCAGCAACGGTTGACTCATGCTTTTTCAGTTATCTAAATACTGAATAGATTATCTTTCTTAATAAAGTGGATACTCTTCAAAATGAAAATAGATTAGGTTTTGCACTGTAGACATGGGACGAGAGAACATAGGAGTTTATTGGAGCTTTCCGGTGTTAGGATACGAAGTGAACTTGTTAAGTATAGGGTGAAATTATATTTAAATAAACATTGATGTTAGTAGAAAGCCTGTGCTGAGTTTGCTCCAGCATAATAAAACAGTACAAACCGGGCTTTCTTTAGAGCGACTGCTAACGTGCGCACGTATGGTATCACATACCCCTCGATTTGGTCGAAAGGAAGCTGGAGTTGGTTTTGAAAACTGTGATCCAATCTGATAACTTCTATGGTAACAGAGATGCGATATATGACATGCTTAATACGCGTTGTATAGCTCGGATTTTTTCATCATAGACATAATCGTAAACAAATTTAATCACTATTATATATCTACAAATGTATCTGTGGTTATGTTGGACTTTCAGGTAAATGGCATAAACTATTCGATCTATCAATAAATAAAAATAACCCAAATTCGTGCCGTGTAAGCCCGTTCTAGATTTTAATAAATAACGTCACTCCTCTGCACTATGGGCAGATCATTGGCTAAACAACCAAAGTTAAAGTGAAGCTTGTAAAATCAAGTGTCAACCGGAACCATTCTCAATTTCGAAATACGCCAAGTACACCGTAAAAAGCAGGCATAAGGGGTAGGCTCAATACACGAGAGTCAATGATCCTCTCCCTAAGCTTAAAAAAAGACCATAGATAATCTTATGTTATTTTTACATCAACATTTGTGCACACCTTCAATATAGTAGGATTTTTAATTACTTAAATATATAAATACATACATGTGTATCAGACACGATAGTCACCTTCAGATCGCATTTAACTGGTAGTATCGATTAACCGAATATAACGCTGCGGTACTTGTCTACTTTAACGTCGCCTGTTATCACAGTCGATAGGCATTTCTATAAAAACATATTTGAGAAACAACATTGTTTTTCAGGTGATACTCGAGGGTAAACAATAACAATGGTAGTCACAATTTTTCTTTAAAAAAAAAAGATGCGCTAAATATTTAAACGTATATCCGATAGTTAACGTAACATGTGGTGATGATCACATACTTTACTACATCTGTTTCAATTTCTCATTTCGATGTCTCAGGCGGACGTTCCACCTTCGGACGCAAAAAACCCAAGTTTAATTTAAGTCATTTTGCACATGTTATATATATTCACGGTATCTATTATGTTAATTCGAAGAACGTAATAAATATTCAACCCTGATTGTTAGCGTTAGCCCATCAAAGCCGTTGTAAAATTGATAGTATTGGTAATCTCTTTGGCAATGAAGTAGAAGCAAGGATTCATATGTCGAGATAGCACTTGACAGATCTTCATTCGTCATATAATTCAACTTTAAAGGCCAGTCTAATGTGAGACAAACGTCTCACTTCTAACAGGTAGATGACACGTGGAGTCTTAATTTTGTCTACCATTACGTGGCAAACTGGAGTTTATCGAAGCCATCTCAGCTCACTATCATCGGCAGAAACATAAGGCGTATCACTTCTGACTTTTGTCTAGTCCAGTTTTACAATGATAATAATTGCGTAGCTTTCTAGACCATGTTAGGTCTATATGATTGTCGATTTTGTTGGATAATAGTAATGCATACACAATAAATACTATGTGGGTCTCAACCAACGGATTAGTATCGAACTTCTTCTGAAGAAACATTTGATTACTGTAGGACATCTCATTTAACACCTACCAAGTCAGCGTGCTTCGAACATCCTTCATTGGTGTATATCATCCCCTCAACCCAATATATACATAATTCCTATGTTTGCAATGTATAGCTATTAATATATACGGCAGCATTATGAGGTAATGTACGCCTGATCAGAGGCATCATCAACACTGAAAGCAGCATCAATGCAAGCTTAGCCATGTCATCAAGGCTAAGCTTACGAGCTTCTGCCCTCTCCCCCCCCCTCTCTCTCTATAACTATCCTGCATGGGCCTTACTGGCGTGAAACTAAGGTGCTTATTGAGGCTGTTATACGAACCCGGTCATACCAGGAGGATCACTCTTTTCTTATAGAAACTTTGGTAGATCTCTGTACAAAGCTTCTGATCACCGTAGCAAGTCGTCCCTTGAGACATGCCTCCGCCTAATACACAGGACCAAATACAGATGGACTGCCGTGGGCACACATACATAGAGGCGCTCGCATAGATTCATCGCGGTCAATGTCTTTCGACGTTGTGTTGGGGATAGTCGGGCCCTCCCTGGCCTTTAGGCTTGTGGCACACATCTCTTTCCATAGAAAAAAAAAAAAGAAACAGCGGAGGACTGCAGGCTATGCAGCCAGAAAAAAGTCGGTTTTTTGTTGTTGAGTCAATTTACGTTCTACATTTTCAGCGCGTATAGTTCTAGAAACAACTCATGTTTTAATTAGGCGTATCGATGACCTGATCAGCAGGATACAGGGTGTAGCTATTTGCTGTTGCCTATTCCTATGTGGGCGTACCAATACACTGAAAATACATTGATATTTTTCTTTTGCATGTAGCTTCGGGGGGGTAAGCTGGGCCAAGAAACTGTGGTGAAGAGGGGAGAAGTTTGGCAGGTGGACGTGGAGCAAACAGGGGTTCCCTCCCGGAGGGCGAAGTGCTGCTACGAAAGAGGAAGTCGCACAGACACCTGATACGCTGCTGGGAGTGGTGGCACGGAACAGCAGCGATCCTTTCTAATTTAATTAGAGCTCATTCAGCCCGTCTTTGTTCTTTGCCGCTTGTGGTTGCCGGTACGCTGCACTCATACCAGCTTCAGCGACCGCCACGGTGGTAGCCGCCTCTGTTGTAGCGGCAGCGGTGCCGGTGATGGAGACAGAGCGTGTGGTCGCCCTATCTATCCATCCATCCATCCATCCGTCCATACCGTAGTTTACTCTTTCTCTCTCGTTTGCCGAACCCCATCCCCAATGCCATACGGCTTCTCAACTTGAACGGAGCCAGCGGCTACGCAAGAACGTGTTTAACACGCTTCAACTAGAAATGAAGTGGAGTTCAAGTTTACAGTGAATTGAACTAGTTTGCTAGTATGAACAAATCCAACCTTCTATTGGTACAGCTTGACCAATCTAACAATAGCATGACAGCGATTTCAATCTCAGATTCATGACATTGGAATATAATATGGCACCTAATAAGTTTTCTAAAGGTAAACTCGCTTCATGTGTGAGAGAAAAATAAAAATGGAAATTCTAGCAAAAACAAATCAAAATGTTTATTATAGGTCCTGTTGTGTCGATGCTGAAATGGCTTTGCTTCAGGATCGGCATGCACGCGGATGACACGAGGACGGGTGTTGCCCACAAGCAACTATAGCCCGGGTAAATTTAAAATCATTCCAAACTGTTATATAAATCTACACGTTCAATTTAAAGTGTAGGCAAATGTGCGGTCAAAATCGTTGCCTTCATTTAACAATTGACAAAAGATGCATAAGACCAGTTCTTTATATTAGCCGACTGATTGTATTATTGTTTACCAATAGACGAAAACTGCTAAGACACCCTCAAGCAGCTGAACTTTGTTTAGAGACGTTTCACTCTTCTGCCATATCAAAGCAATATCGAGCGAGTTCGAGTACAAGTTTCCTAATGTTGCCTACCTCTCAGCTCCTGTAAAATACCGATCGTCGTATGCAAATGACACGAGTCGACTCCAGCTGTACGGAGACGCCAGGGCAGACGGGAACCGGTTGCAATCAATCTGCAGCATATGACGTGTTCAACTAAGAGGCACGCTAACAGGAAATAGTGCGGTCCTTGTGTTGGGACCCACTGGCGACAATTTGCACAGTTGGCCTACCATCTTAGAGCTTTGCCTGTCTCAAGTACGTGCTATGTATCAGCTTTTTTCCGCCATCCTGGATATTTCATTAGCTAGACATTCTGTACCTTGCAGTACTACGCACCGTTCAGGTAGAGGATTGATTGGGGTAGGGGGTAGATGGTGGCCTAAAAGACTGCTAGGGGAAATCTCGATGATGGTGGATATTCGAATGTAGCCAGCCGACTAGTCACCCGCTTAAACTGTTGTTCACTCAACCGAAAACAGAGCGGCCTCTGGAGGTGACGCGGCAAGATTTGAAATTTACGCGCCACTTGGCACAGGCAAGTGCCACACAGCGCTAAGCGGAGCTTTGCGGAAATTGCGGCGATGCACCGTTACCCCTTTACCACGTTTCGTCGTCATCTTGCATCATCATTACCTGTCACTAGCTACCAATACAATCGTACTAGGTAGGAAAGACTTGGCCATTTTGCACCATCTATAGACCGCAATGCATTAAGTGGTAATTTCTATAAACCTAAAGCGAATTCTCTGTTTGCTGAACACTGTGCTTAGTATTAGGCGCAGTCAATAACACAAAAGCAATCGAATCGCATCATACCAATCCATCGCACCCACTTTGCTGCCGCTTGCGGCCTACAGAAAAGGCATACGACGATGGGTAGAGGTGCACATACAGGACATGAGGTGTTATATTGTTGGACCTGTGGTTACTTAACTGCCATATCCATACATATACTCATCGATAAAGTCAGAAGTTGACTACTACAAGTCATTAATTTTTGGCTTCACTGGCGGTCAGAGTGTGAACAGGTTTTTGATAGGCTCCGTTAGCAGTGAACAGTAAAGATATTAGATTTGCTAGAACAGCGCATTCTTATAAAATGAAACCCTTTTATTAAAAAAAGGGCAATTTCTTATAAACCTATAGAGCTGGCAATGTCTGTGTGTACCGCAGGCTATAAGATAATCCGAAGAATTATCTAAAAGGTAGGTAGTTGTCACCTCAGTTGCCTGACTAAAAAGCCAATTCCAAAATTACTGCCTCTAACTGTATAAACATCTCTAGGCTTGCCGATTTTCGAGTAAGCAAAAAATCGTATAATTTCAAATATTTAGACTTGTATTGCACTGAAAACACTCTAGGAATCAATTCACTGATGCGGGAGGCTGTCTTGGCTACGTTCCCAATGTGATTTCAGAAATTTACTTGTCCATCGAACGTTACTTTTAAATCTCGGTAGCTACTGCTTAATTAGAGTGCTGACCTAAGTAGTACGCCGTATTTTCAGGAACCGTTTTTAGGACACCGGATTTCGGGACTGATATGTTTGTTCGCTGTATCTCACCCCAAGAAGCAGTCAAGCAACTTTCTTTTTTTTTGTGTGTCCTCGACATTCTAAATGTCCGTACATACCTTGAGATTATCTGAGTGCATTTCATATGCAGTGCCTAGTTGTTGAAGACGCACGCTTAAAATTTGTACGTAAATTGCATAAAGAATAGGGCCTAGACGTGAACCCTGCAGCCGTCCAAAAAACTGATGACTCGAACAGGTACAGGGTCCCCGACTTTGACCACGAAGGTCCGATCCATGACGTAAACATTCACTGTTATTGAATAATTAAACGCAGACGAGAAATCGAAGAACACAGCATGCGGGGGCATGACTAGGTTCCGTACGTAGGTCTAGTTATGGCGTGCTCTATAAGTTGTATGCTGGTAGACCACCCTTTTTGAAAGCCGTGATGCTGGAGGTCAAATAGCTTGTTTGACAACCGGAAGTAGTAAATAACACCAAAGGTTAGCTTTTTCTATCATGAGACATGGTGGGAAACTTTAAGCAACAGAAAATCTGTCGATGAATGTGATTTCTTTGTCTGAACAAAAGTGACAGGGAATCGCGGAACAGTAAGAGAATAAAACTAATCCTCAAAGCTGCGAGTGAACACAGTAGAGAAGAATATCGCGAAACTAACGATCGGCGGTATTTGGTCTGAAGTAAGGCTGTACTTATGCTAAACTTCATGAAGTCTGCAGAGACAGTTTCGAGAGAGTAAAGTCAATGACATTCAGGCATGCACTAACGTGCATAGGTACGTTGAAAGTCGCCAAGTTTTGCTGCACGTAAACGCTTTTAATTAATAATCAGGAGGATAGAGGCTTTATCGGTGTCCTCGACAGCCACGCTGTCACCACGAGTCAGAGAAATGATTCAATGTGCACATTTGGTCATTTGTTTGCATAACAAAAGAAATTCCGAATATCAGATCTGTTTGTTTCACGCTCATGTCGCCTGCCAGCTCTATAAACTAGCTTGCAAGCCAGTAGAGGATCAGGGGTTAACTTGTAATTTGATTGAAGTCTAGTTGTAGCGCGGGCGTCTAAGAATGTAGGAACAATTGTGCAAAGAGGTGCAAAGCGCTTGATTAATTAAGTGATAATATTGAAAAACGCGCTATATTGCTCATCGATAAACTAGCTCAAAGTAAAGAGTGATCGCTTTGTTACTGGCTTTTTGAAAATTTAGACGCTGCCAGTAAGTAGAACGTCGCTTAAGAACTACCACTTGCAAGCGACTTTGTACACGAAGATAGTTTGTCAGTAACTGAGTCTTCAGTAGCAGTAGAGACAAGCTCTAAGATGACACCATTTTTAGCCTGTGTTTGCGACTTCACGAGGTGCAAATAGCGAGCCGCTAGTAACGCAAAACGATATAATTATATATTCTCTAGTGGCGATCAACCCGGTATCATTTACCTAGGTCTAGCTGACAGTAGGAAAACTAAAATCACCCTCAACGATCATAGAAGGATTGACTTCTACGAATTACGGACTAAACTATCCTATCTCACTTCTGCGACTGCAAGCCCACCATTTTATAGCTTTTTAACTGTTGCTATAAAGTTTAGTACAACCACACTTTATCTGCAGTCAAAGTAAATTGTTCAAATGAAGATTATTTACGAGAAGAAACGAGACCAAAAAAAAGGTAAATCTTTAGGGTAGCCTATGTATTCTAGCGTTGGAACCACACGGAGTAAGCATACATCGTTTTAGCTGGAATTAACCTCTAAATATACTAGGCTGGAAAGAAAGTTTTTTTTACTGAATATAAAATGCCAGATTTTTTATTGCCGTGACAATGAGGTATTATGTTATGTATTCTCAGTCATTGTTTACGGCTTTTTAGCATCTTTTGAACTGGTGATATACGGCGTTTCGCCAGGAGATAGCGAGGCTCGCTTCGATGAAGTTTTCGCAACACGTTTTAAGCTCCTGATCCTTGCCGCAGGTAAGGCCACAAAGATGACTGTCCAGTGAACCAAAAAAGACGGAGAATATGAAGGAGATAGCGAAACTTTTCATTCGAAATCCAGGAAGGTAGCTTTGCCGATTCTCCCATGACCGCGCGTTGTCATGGGACGGAATAACCTTTTTTGGATAAAGGCCTAGCTGGACCCTGAGTCTTGATTTCTTTCTTAAGGGCAGCCATTCCAATCGCTGGTTGATTTGAACACGCAGACACCACCTCTTACCGCCGGTGATAATTTTGTGCACAAATTAATCATTTTTTTTACTGTTTATTTTATTATTATTATTAATTATATATAATTATGTTAAGCGTGTAACGCTCGATACCGGCATGAAGCCCTTATTCCTTGATGGATATAGACCGTTGATAAGCCATCCATACTCCAAGTTTCCATGTGAACCGAAGTGATTACTTTGACGTGGTTAACGACGGCCGTGTGGATGCAGCTTATTCTTTCGGCCAGTTCTCTAGATGGTCGTCGTTAAACTCAGACCATTTGTCAGGGCGGGGCACCTTTTTAGGTCCTGGGTACCGTTCTCAAACTTGGCAAGTTGCTTTTGAATAGCCCTTGCAACGATACCGTCCGTATCGCACGCAAAGCAGATGACCCAGACCGATTTGGAAGTGCTTCAATTCCGGAAAAAAATTTCGTCCCGCAATGTAATATTGTTACAGTGCGCTGGTAGCACAAAAAAGTGCTTTCGAATAGCTCATTATAATAAAGTAAAGAACAAGTGAAAATATGACATTTTTGAAGAAAACGCGGAAATCAATTTTTCGAAGCTAATATAATACATCTGTCTTTAGAGATAAAGTTAACCTTTTGGCAAAGTCCTTAAAGGTTCAGTTTCGATATAATGCCTGCAATAATTTTTTCCCGCCTTATAGGTTCGCGCTCCTATATGAGCGCTCTTGAGAAACAAACCTCCACAACATTCTATATAGATAGATTCTACAATATTATATAAAAGGCAACCGCATTAAACCTCTTCATATTTGTACAAATAATTACGTACAATACGTAACGCTAAGGTACAGTGGTAATGCTCTAAAGAAGTACGGGATGCTTGTTGTGGATCGCTCTAAGAAGTTCTTGTAAAAAGACAACTATGAATAGAGCATCTTAAATAACAAAAAAACCTCTCATTCGTATGATCTAAATATGAATATAGTGTGGTTACACAGTAATTACTGTGTAGTCGAGACATGTATTCAATACAAGTGTCAAAGCAACCCTGCGATCCATCTGTAGAAGTATTGACCGTGACAGCCGATTCACGAAAGTATGTCGTCCTGGTTCACTGTGGGGGGTCTGAAGGGATATGTTGTAATACAGAGCGAATAGGACCAGCCGGAATTTCTGCTGTTACATCATTTGTTTAGTCTGAAGCCGACGAACTCGGTACAGCTGCTTTCAGGTGGAACAGGTATAAATCAGGGCTGGCTCGGATAAGCGTTAGCAGAAAAATCAGCGAACGCGTATGAGTCGGCGTTCAGACAGGTCCTGCCGATGTTGCCTTACGTAAATAACAGCAATGAACCAACTGACGTAGCAAGTTTTCGTGGAGGAATTTGCTAGCTTTGTGTAGTCAACAAAAGATAATAGTTATGGCTAGATTTAGTTTTTGGATACGACATCCAGAACTCACAATATTGATTACACAGTCTAGGCATACAAATAAAGTTAGATACGTGTGTACATCTGTGTGCTATGTAAGTGGCGACGCGTACAACAGAACCGTATCCATGAACAGGACGACATCGCACAGACAAAAGACAGACGGCTTGTCGTCTGTCGTTCCGTCATGTCGCTGTTAGGGCAATGACTAAATCATAGCATATATACCATTAAGCATTTCTTATATTTCTTTTGGAAAAAACTAGCTAACTCTTCTGCGACGTTTGTAGTCATGCCGGCACGATGGTAACGACATGAAAAGTCGACTGGATGTAAGTTGGATCTGCGGAAGGAATGATTTCGAAAAAGGATGGAGTGACTGCGGTAAAATTATCCTGTTCATACACATGAAACATATGCCTTTATTAAGACCATGAATAACACACGTACTTATCTTAGCACGTACTTATCTAATCACTGTGCTTAGTTATCTACGGAGCACGATGGGAAAATTATTCAAATAAAAACAGTCAATCCAATTTTTTGCTATAGAACATTTAATTAACATATTCTACGGATAAATCTGTGTACTCCTTTATCTTTTCAATGGTTTCTGTTCACTGCCTTCCTCTCTTCTGTATGTCTGTCTATCGGAATCTATAACGCTGCGAACGCATGGTATATAACGCGGCCCAGACGGTCAAAAATAATGTCCAGCAATTAAGTTGTTAAACCAGATCAGTTGTTTCAGTCAAATATGGTGCGATTGTCATAACAAAGATACATAGGGGTCGCTGGGTTTGTTTTTGTAACTGATTATACGGTACTCTATGGAGCTGATCCGCGTTCGAGGGAGAGTATATTGGGGCGTCAACGGGAAGCATAAGGCCTCGATGGAGACAGGCCCGACACGACATATGGCCATGAAAATAGAACGGCCAGTTAAATTATAAACACTACGAACTGTCTGTCGGCTATCTGCGTAGCGCACTCGCATTAATTAAGCATCTTCATGCTTAATTCAAATGAGTAGTGCATTGTTTCGCGATTATGAGAATGACACTCACGCTGGTTGACCGGCTGACCCTCTTACGAAAAAAAAAAAAAGCGAAATGGCCAGGCCTTTGTTTTGGAATGGTTGTTTTTCCTTATATAAGCGAACATTCCCGAAGATGCTGTTCAACGTCTCTGCAGACTGGTGTCTATTCATTTAGCAAAGATATCGCATACATGCACACTTAACTAGGATATCTTCATATGTGAAAATATTAGATGACCTTTTTTTACCGGGAATTCAGTTAATAAGCGCACATTAGGTAGAAATATGGCCTGGGTTTAACTTCAGCAGGGAATCAGTTCTCGAGACACCAACTAGCAAAAGTAGATTATTAAATGTGTCTATTTGTCGCCAATGTATGAACGCATTATGCTTGTTTCTAAATCCATATATGTACAAGCACGCATGTATTATGGGGATCTTATACACATGTTAAAGACATCCGTTTTTTAAGTGTTTATCCAATGATGTTGAAGACCTGATTTTTATCAAAAAACTTCGGGACAATAAGTGCTAACATAGATATCAGCCACATTCCATTGTCTAAAAAAGAGGTGCCCCAAAGGCTACATAGATTTGGCATCGTAGCCTGCCTGACTTCTTATACAACTAGCTCTGTCTAAGGAATCCACAGGCAGAGGGTACGTAAGACAACGAAGCCGCTTGAAACTAAATTGGTCGTTTAAGTAGAATCTGGTCGGACAATGCTAAAGAGAGGAGATGGAAGTTGGTGCCGTTATGAAAAAGTCTATGTTAAGCCGTAAAATCCTTTACCACTTCGCGGGTGGCACAATGGTGGGGTGCATGCCTGTAACTGCCTTCGTCATAGCGCAGCTTGTGAAACGAAGCACCTCCATCTCCCCATAGCCTTTCCGCTCTCCGTCTTTATGCCTTTTTCTTTTTCTTCGTACGACTTCGTTGTTCTTTTCTATGGTTCGGTACCTCAATTACTTTCTAGTATCTCTTCTTTTCCGCTGCTCAGCTGAGTATTATTATTGTCATTATGCTCAGGGCATCACCAGGGCCTGTTGTCCGAAAGAATGAATGGCTAGAATGCGCGACGTGGCGGAGACGACGGTGACTATGACAACATTAGCCACGAACACAAAGCACAGTAATAGTCATGAACAAAGCTAGTGTCAGTGGTGTCCGCTAGAAAAGAACTGGCGCTGGCATCTTCGTATAAAGTAATGGTTGCAGTGTAACAGGAGCCAGTAGAGGTAGTAAAGGCGATGTAATATATTCGTGTGCTGCTGCTTTAGTGTTCATCCCCTTCCGCATATCTGCTGTTACCTTGTTCGTCGTCCGCTTACCTCAGTGAACTATTGCCTCTCCGATAGCAAATTCCACTTGTCCTAGTTGCTTCGTACATCCCTATGTCTCCATTTCGGGCAACCTTTTCTTGTTCTTGCCTTCGTCCTCTCCGACGACGGAACTCGTCTTTACAACGATTTGTCGTAGTGGGCAGCCTTCTTGGCCTTCTTCTTGCCCCTTGAATGTTTCTCATTTGCATTTCCTAATAGGTTAGCTTTTCTTTCTATCCTCGCTCGTGCTCATCGTCGTCCGCTCTGTCCCTTTTGTTTTTCCACCTAAGGAGGCAACGGAAGCGTATCTGTCGTCTGCTTCTCCCCATCTTCTCATCAAGAAGCCACCACCTCAGGGACCCGCTTTTATCCAGCTTGCCTTTTCTCATTCTCCTGCTTCTTTTTTTCGCTCCCGGTACATTCTTTCCTGCCCCTTACCGAATGCCCGTTGAGTTGTCGTGTCGGTTGCTTATTGGCTCTCGGCTTCGGGGTCCACTAATTTTGGATTTTGAACCTTATAGGCCATCTCGTATAAACTTCTTAAGACATAGCAGTGACATATTACATCAAATTTTTTAATGCTAATTTTTTCACCTTTTTAATTAATTTTTTCTTACGTATCTAAAGGGTAGCATAAGGATATTCTTATGCATAGAAAGCAAAAAGATGCAACTATTTATGATTTGAATGCTGACAAATTAGTGTAAGGTTTTTCAATTTATGCTCACCTTACTTACGCTCTATTAGGCGGCGCGGAGCACTGACTATTTGCAGTTTCTACGAAGATCTATTTTAAAACTACACGATCGATGTACATATTGAAATTATATAGTGATGCTCGTGTAGCCGTCTCGAATACATAATAGTTATTTTCTCCTAACGCCTGCTTCGCAAACATCTCTTGACTCCTTTGCTCAGCGATGCATTGCGCCCGTGACGGGCTGAAGCAAGCAATATAACTATGTGACAACAAAAAAGATCACACCAGATTAATGACAGGATAGAAGAATGCTTTTTTGGGCTTAAAGGGTACCATATCAACGTTCCGTTTCTCCTCTCCTTTTTGCCCTTGCCTTACTACGTTGACAGCTTCCTGCTACCGCTGCTACTGGACGGTAGCCCTCCTGTAGCTAGGTACGTAACACACGAGAGTCCTCCTTAAAACTCGAAGACTTTACTACAGAAAAAAGAAAAATGACGGGCTCCGAAGTCAACTTTTTTGGAGATGTGCGCATTCGGCTACCATTGGGTCAACGGATGACAGAAAAATCGACGTTTCGTCATTGCTTATCGTCCGCGTTTCCTTCGCGTTCGTAGCGTTCGCGATCCCCGGTTGACATCTGACAGAACCTTAGCCTGGTTCTCCCCCAAAGAATATTACCAATCCGCCGTGCTTACACCCCGATCATACCCGTTGGTTCATAATAACGGCTAACGGCCCTCTTCCAGCTGATCCCGACGGCGGGTGGTGAAAACTGATATTTTAATTTTAACGCTTTCACGCCCTCTCTACGACGTTTCACCAACATTCGCGCGTGCCGAAGAGTGCAGAACCTACGCCGTTCAAACTTTTGTCTTCCGTCAGAGGCTTTGAAGCGCAGAATGAAGGAAGGACGATCGTCGTAGCCGCCACAGCCCGTCGAAGCTCGAAAGCACGTGCCAAAAGCACGACATGTAAACGGCAGGTTAAGTGGAAGAAGCAAAGAAAACAATACACAAGGATGTCATTAACGACGCCCAAACTTATCCAACCAAGTTGTGGCGCCAGGTTTGTAATTTAGATGTTCGCGGGCGTCGCAAAACCTGCATGCATTCTACGGGTACATAATTGATACATTCTCAGCGAATTAAAAGTTTTGGCTAATATTTTACTAAGCTATACGCCACCTTTTTTCTCAAAGGGAAGCAATATGTATACATGAACATTTTTTATCTTTCTGGGATATAGTTCGATAGCCGCTGATGAACCTAGTAGTTTTTTTAATCCATTTCAGCTAAAATACCTTTACATATATTATTAAAATTATGCTCATTGTTCTTCTAGACATCTCGTATTCTTAACGGCTGAATGGTCTCAGCTACTGGAGGAAGACTTGAAGGTCGCTGCTCGGCCTATGATAATTATGGTCAGATGCGATCTCATTCTGACCCCGGTTCTCAAAGCAATATCCAGATCAACTTCCACCAGCACGCTTTGCTCCAGCAGTATCCGAACATACTGTGTTTCGTCACACATCACGATTAAGGTTTCCACACTTTACATCTCTTATGTTCACATTAGATTGTAAGTTGATGTTCTCTCTAGTTCAAGTCATAACATCTTGAATGTATCTTCAATAGAATTACTTATATTTGAAGAGGAAAATAGAACGTTGTTCAATCTTTGTACAAACACGAAGCCTCATCGTTGGCGCATCAATGAATTCATAATTAAGTTATACTGAAAACAGACAACTGGATATATCTGCGGGTCAATTTATGAAATGATGTTTTTTCATAAGTCAGAAATACCAAGAAAACGAAACTATTTAAAACAAACCTCTATTTGACCTCTATGTTGAAGTACGTTCTATAGTATTTATTATTATATATTGACACCAAGAACTTCGTTACAGCGTGATATATTGAGGATCATCTTAAAAGCGTTTTTCTAAGAGGATTAAAAAGCGCGCCAAGTTTTGCGAACTGATATATATACATTTGAACGAAAGGCTAATGGAAAGGATGGTCGATCTTTTAGATACATCTAGTCTCAAGACCGTGGCTCTAGTTAGCAGGCCCGTAATTCAGGCTAAAAAGAACTGGAAACCATGGGTAAGGAAAAATTGGAGTCGTCAGGGTTATCTGTACAATCACTACCTCGTCTTGTAAGGCTCACTGGCCGATAGAATTTCGAGTGAAGTCTGAACGAAAGAACTTCATAGAACAAATCGGAGATCGGTTAAACGAAATTTTAATTTCTTTGTATATTTACTAACTGCTGTTCATCTTGACTGCTACTTGAACAAGACAAATCGTTAAGTTTAGATCTTCCCCCTTACATGCTTCCTGCATCAACATTATGATTACAACAAGTTAGCGTTTTTTTACTTTTAACACTCGAACTTGATGTTGGAATCATGTCCTTTAAATAATACATAAGCGGTTAGTGATACAAAAGATACTATTTCGGTTTCGTTCGCCTTGCGCTGTTCGCTTTGTGATATTTACGATAATAATCTACGATTTACAAGACGTCATACGTTAAACATGGGATGTTAAAGTTACTGAGAACGCTCACTGTATATGTAAACTATAATCCCGAATAAAATAGCCTTAGTTTATAAATAAATAGTTTTATTATAGCCAACTATTTTCTCTGTGACTAATGGACACGTAAGCTAAAAACATAAAACCTACCCCGTTTTTTTGACGAGTTTTGACGAGAATGCATTTGGACTTCTGGAGCTCTGGATGGCCTAAGTATTCTTAAGTCCATCTCTCTGGTTTCAGAGTTGCTAGACAATAGATGCCATAAGCCTGTACCGACTTTGTAGACAGTTGCAATGCAAAGTACGCGTGCAGTACTGGGTTTTCTCGTCGCTGTATAATACCCTCAGGCGAGAGGTACACTTACACAGAAAAGCCAGTCGAATTTTGCTACCGTAAGTCGCCTCTGGGTGATCTACTTGACTGTCCCTTAGCTGCTTTGGGGGAAAGAAGACTTCGAAGGGGGGGGGGGGTTACCGATGTTGTTGAAAGCCCCCTGGTGTCACGTGGCGCTGGCGCGTGCCACTCTATAGCTATTTACTGAGGCGTTTGTCCGCTCTGGCGAATGCTTTTTCAACTCGACATTTCGCTGCTGAGAGGTTGGGCCTTTACATCCAGCTGTCTCGTGTACATGGCTGCATCAAACCAGCTTGTAAAATGACCTAAAAAGGGAGATAACCCTTCACTACTGTATACAAATAAAAAGCTTTCAGCTCAATGCGAACTCAGCTATTTGTGGGTTTGTCGCTCATTGCAGGCTTAACCTGGACATTATACGTCTTTGAATGACTGGGGACCGAGTATTTTTAGTTAGATTCAGCATATACGTTGTTGGCGATAGTTTATTAATCAGCTTACATGCAAACAACCAACATCGCTTAGCTCGATAAATAAAACAAAAACATTACGTTTTATACAAAAATCAATTTAAATTTTCGTTAAGCTCGCAAAAATCTGATTCGTTTCGTTTTGTGTTAGCTCTATTGAAAACTGGAACGCTATGGGCTGGTTTGTCATTACGTATGGTGTGTGTGCCCTTCATTCACTCTATCGGCATAGAGAGGCCTAGATATATCCTGACATGCTATTCTAGATAAAACAGGGTAATAATAATAATAAAACCGGCGCATACAAATGCACCGGGTGAAGCTGCTGCCAAAATGCATCTGAACGGCGTCGCTTCCATCCGCGTTCTATGCTATTACAAGATTCGCAATTCACTGACAGAGGCGGACTGCTTCAATCGTCGTATTGACCACTGGTCATTCTCGAAACGCGAACACGTACCTATTATATTTGATAGTGAAGCATCCCTAAAGGTCTGGGCTCTTTTCAGAGTGCAAAGCAACCCATAAAACTGCAAATCTTCGCTTTTAATGCCTAGAATGGACCTGGCTCATAGAGGAAGAAGTCAAGCACACGTAACTGCGCATGCGCTTACCGCTTAAAATCTGCATTGCTTACGTTCTGTAAAGTGACTGTATTTTGATGACTCAGATTTTTTCGAACGGATATTACGAAATCGCAGTTTGGGTCGATTAATCCCTTTCCAGCAGTCATAACTTTCCAGAAACGTCTGGAACGAATCTCTGGAACATCACCGTTTTACTGAACTCACTTTTTTATGACACATAGAGGATAATTAGCGTCCTAACAGTTTGATCAGAGGCTTGTATAATATTAAAAATGAAATGTTGTTTATTTGTAGCAGTACTCCGAAAAGTCTTCTAAGCGGCAAACCGTTAAGCTCGTCAAACTGAAGACTCTGTTCAAACGACTCGATCTAGTTCACTATCTCTGCAATGCCGATTATAAGGGGCAATCAAGTCGGGCATCGAGGTCAGGATTAAGTGCTAGTTACAGTTACATTTTGCACTCGGCTTTTAATGCATCTCCTTTTCTTATGATGTTTAGGCTTCACTTGCTGAAATATCGCTGATAACGGGCTCGTCGTAAGGCGGGTACAACGACGTCCGGTGGCCGAAGGTTACCGCCGATTACCACGTTTATCTGCTATATATATATATATATATATATATATATACATCTGTTCAAACTACTATCAAAAATTACAGACTGGACTTCTATTGGCACGGCTGCGTGTAAGGCTACTCGAGCCTATGTGGGGCTGGTCTCATTAAATAACCGCTTCACACCCGCACAAGTTTGGGCTTAAAGGGAAGGTAATAGAACTGGGCAAAGGGGCGCACGAATAGGGGAGGCAATTATCTAAAGGAATGAGGGAGATAGCCGTAAAGGAGGAGACGAAAGGGTAGTTTGCCGGTGGTAGGACCGGCGATTAGGGCTGCTCCCGGCCCTACGCAAACCGGCCACCATAGTGGCCAGTCTATAAGTCTTCGATTCTGTAGGATCAGCATCCGGGCATTCACTAAGGGAAGCACTGAAGCAAGTCCCTTTGAAGTGCTCCAACCAGCCCTATTTGCCCCATTAAAAGGTATCGAAGGGTTACTGGGGGCAACAGTCACGTGCTGGTCGATAGACCGCTAACATTGCTCCAACGCTTCTACTTCGATATTACTGACAAAGTCGACTGGTGATGAGGTGAAGCTACCAACTTCAAACAAAGATCACATATGTAGCTATGTATGTAGCTAGCCGCATGTTCATAGCGAACAGGCTAATTCTAATAGCTAGTGATGAACGGGTGGAAACCCGTAGTGTTCAGCAATGGATGCAAGAGCGTAGAGGAATCGCTCTAAACACTCGTTGAAGATAAAGAAACATTTTGCATACTAGTGATGTACGTATATATATATATATATCGAATTCCTATATTGTTTGCGCGGTTAAAGCCCGAAACTTGGTAAGCTATTTCTATTATACATGTTGATTATTCCTTGACTATGTACAGGACCGCTAATTTGCGATAGTATGCAACAAGCTCCAACGGACTTGCCCAAGACACAAATAACTATACCTTGATCAATCAAGTCGATGGTTAATCTAGCTGGCACAACGCTTAGATATATACAGACAAAATATTAACTCATTGTGATTTTTTTGTTAATTATGGTGATTAGAATCGAGCTATCTAGAATGATCATCCAAATTCGATATTGGTGTAGATGAGATGCGCTCGTTTATTTTTCATGCGTTTTCTCTGTGTTAGATACCTTTGTTGTCACGTTACCCAAGTTAAAAGAACGGCAATCGTCGATCGCGTGCATCGAATAGAACTCATCTGCGACGCTAAAGTTATAAGAGTCGGTGGTTTATACATCGAGCTTCTTTAAAGAATATGGCAGATTATTTCATTTAACCGGTTGTCCTAGAAGATCTATCCTTGAATCCTAACGGTTCTCAATAATTTTATAGGTGTAAACTTTATAGGTATTTGTGACGCACAGTTACAATTAGGCTTTTGTAGGCCAGTATAACATGCAAATATTGAAATTATAATGCCGCTTGAAAAAGCTATTATTATCAAGACAGCACGTTATTGTTTACGTTATGCCATATTCTCTCCTACTGTGTACTCCTACACCATTGATTGTCGTGCTCTGCATTACTTGAAGTAACCGAATGTTTTGGCAAAGGGGCTAGTGAGTGGCCACGCATGGTAGCGGTCCGATTCGAAGTACGCAGCAATCCTCGGTAGAGCCCGGAAGCGCTCAAGGAATGCCTTGAGGCTTGGCATTCCGTCAAAGATGTCGGCCTTCAGTGGTATATGCCAATCGAGGAACTCGTACAACAGGAAATCGACATAAGTTAGCTTGTCGCCCATCACCCACTGCTTACTCTCGAGTACCTGGTATGTGTTGGAAACACTGGAACCGTTAAAATCTAATCTAAAACTTAACTAAAAGTAATATAGTAATGGCTCTTAACGATACATAGTTGACTCACAAGCTTACCCTTTGGAAGCAATAGAAAGGATACAATAAGAGGAACCCCGTATACCAAAGTAAACTTTTTTATATCTTCCACAAAGACACACATAGATCTCCAACAACGTACTGGTAATAACTGTAAATGATTCTGTCTGGCTACGCCCGGGCAACAATTCAACCGGGCGACAATAGATGAACCTATGCTTCTAGTGTTTCATGACTTTCAGGTTGCACATTGTATACCTGTGGTAGAGTCATACAGTTTACCTTTTCCCACCGTTTTAAAATGGGTTGAATGTCCTCAGTGTAGTTGGGGTAACGCAAAGCCACTATTGAATTATCATAGCAGTATCCGATGATCGCTTGCCTGTAAATACGAAAAACGGCGTTGCGTATAAGATTTGCTCCAAAATATTGGTTGGGGTTATTGAATATTAAAATGCAACGTTTTTGTTCCTCTCTTTTACCTAGTTACTTCCAAGAATGGATATCACCCGGTCGATTGATTGAAAACAATTGAACAAATCTCCTCCGCCAACTCCCTTTTCTATTCTAGTTGAACTGAATTTCTAGTAAGTTAGATAGATTATGCTATATTATTGCAGGCCAAACATTAGAAGTGAGGCCAACGGGAAGTTTTTCATCCCTGCCAAAAAGTTCCGTCAACTTACTTGAGGTCCATAACTTGTTCTTCGAGCATTTCCATGCGGGCAATATTATTTTCACCCTTGACGACGAGGTCGTGCTTGCGAGCGAAGTGCTTGAGAATGGCGTTGCTCTGAGTCATCTTGAGTGTTGTGCCATCAGCCTGCTTCTCGATAAGGTATGGCAGGTTAGGGAAATCCATCGCAGCTTCGCCTTCTCCACCAATAATTGTTGCACAATTCGCCTTCACCTCCGGCCATTTACCTTGCATCTGACGTGATATGATACCAACAAAAACGAAATTATTAATGAATAGTTACTATTAATGGTTACTGTATCATTGCGATTGACTGAAGGTCTATGGATCATTAATATTAGCTAATTAGTACTAAACCAAGCAATGCTTTTTCGGCCCTAAAATCGTTCTTTTAGTTGAACTAATCGCACAAAGTACAAAAATACATGTTATTAAATAGTCACTCCTTGGCAATTATAGCTAGCTACGATTATGACAAATGTGTAATGTTATGAGTTGGGAAACATATGCACAAACCTTAATTTTGTTGGTCATGTCCGACGTATCAAAGTCATAGATACGATCCTCGTACTTCTCATCGGTATATTCGAGAAGGTTACGGATCGGCTGAGCCAATCCGCGGATGTTCCAGTAGCCTAAAGCGATTATAGTAGTCATCGATTAAAATAACAATATCTATTGCCCCTGACCTTCCACATAGTTAAGCTTTAAAACATGGTGCTACATTTATTAATTGTCCATCACGATCAACGCGATTACAGGTAATGCAGGTGACGGCATCCTGTTTGTAAAACTATTGAAGATCCAGCCCACTTCCAGAACGACCATTTAGAAAGGCCATCGGAATGTCTGTAGTACGAGCATATGAAAATCGATAAACAAAAAAAGTAGAAAAATAGGTATTAAGCTTGCACTTCATGCCACACTACTTCCAGCGGTTAGAGGTGATTTGCCATTTGTGGGGCAGTTACATACTCTGCTCGCCCCAAGAGATGCACGAGTGCCTCAGCACTTAAAATAATATATAGGCACCTCGTTTCCCTATTGCAGATAAATCTAAATCTATACTATTAGATAGATATCGAGTTGAACCTAATGAACAGTCCGTTCACGATCACATGTCACTTTTCATATGAGTTTTACGCTCTGATACGTTCCGAATTTCTCCGCTGCCGATTGCCCAATAACACTTCAGCAATCGAAGTTTGCTGAAGTGTTATACGTTTGAAGCCATCTCGTATCAGATTGGCAGTCTTACACATGAACAAAAACATATGATAGCGTATGCTTGGCAAGATCAATCGGTCACGTAAAAATCTCTTAAAAGTAATCTCGGATTAGACCTTGAATGCAAGAACATGGTTCGTGATATAGGCAAACAGAAAACAATGCACTCGAAATGCAGAATAATGCCTTCTCTGTTGATAACGTTATTGTCCACGCATAAACGTACTACATACATTATTATGATGACATCACTATGTTTGTGATCGATTTGTTTTTGCTGGCTGTACACACAAAAGGTTTTACGTTGTTTCTTTTTCAGTTTCGGTTTACGAGTGGATATATTCGATATATCATTGCCCTGCCGAACGCACAGCAGCAGCATCGAACACCTGAACACGATCAGAATTTGCTTGCAGATAGTGGTAGTCATTTACCACTATTCATTGTCGCATGCACCCACATTATTAAGTGATTGGTCACGAATTTTCATTTAGAATGTGCTGAACTACGTTTTTCTATTGCTTTCCAGTCTTTTTCGCGCCTGCAATCGTGGCAAACAAAGGAGAACACAGACACGCACAAGGCCACACAGCCGCAGAGACCTGACACGCTTGTTCGATCGAAGGAACGATGCAGGATGAATTGCTACCGCTTTCACCACCAGAAACTTTTTAAATCAGAAGAATCGTTAAAAATGAAGAAAGTTGTTTTTTCCAGCAGCACATTCAAGTGACGGACCTCTGCTAGTAACGGAAGATATTTGAAAGATTAAGCATTGGATAGAACGGAATTGTCTAAAGTATTCCTACAGAATGAGGTAGCTGAGAAAACTAACGAAACACATATTAATTCAAGGGCGGGTCTCATCTTCTGGAAGTTTCAGTTGTACAACAAGCTAGACAATACCCTGTAGACGTATTATGATAAAAGATTTATATAAGAAATCAGTTTGTTTATTTGGAAAAATTGTCTAACAATTATGCGGTCGTCAGCAGGTCTGGAAAGAGCAACCCCTGATCCCTCTCAAATTATACATCTGCACAATGCATACGTTGAAATAGATACTTGCGGTCATGGCAATAGGTTGGCAATCGTATGTGTTGTGCTTCCTACGAAGAGAACCTAACAGTAGGACAACTGATTTCATCGAATTTTTCCAATAAATTGAAAATATGGTTTAGAAAAGCTTGAATCAGAAATCCCGCAATAGTTGCACTAATAGGCGTGGTGTTAATAATGCGAATCAAGTGATCAGGCCCGAAAGATTTTTTGTTTAGTCGAAAATTATGCCAATTCATTAAATGATAAATGTGATTCATGGGGTATACATTGAGTCACGTACTCATTCGTACCATTACGAAGGGCCGATTCAAAGATTGATTAGGCCCAGCTGGCATCCATTTTTATTTTCTAGACCACAACTATTGTGCAAAGTTAAATTAAAAGCTGAATTATAAGAGCAGATAGGTGGTCCTGAACGTTTCACCTGTGCGATCCTAGAATACTATAGGGAATTAGCGCAACAAAATTGAGAAATTATCGTATGATCAAGCGTACTATGTAAGTATTAAATGTAGATTTACCGATATTCAAATATTCACATGAACATGTGCCATATATTTTCGTTATTTAGGCACCTATTGATCGCACTCGATTTAAACGCAAATAATTTCAAAAAGGGCCGTTTCCTAGTGTCCCTCGGTGACCACAAGAATGAGCTCATCTAAAATAGGCGATGTATATATGTCTAAGGAATGCTGAATTAACAGAATGAAGCGTAGTGGTTTAAAGGAGACAAGCAGTTCTCTGGCGCCTAAGGCTCAGCTTTCGAGTCCTGAAAGCAGGCTTCTTGGTTTATAATAAATTGTTCGATACATGCGTTAAGGTTGCCGCTGAGTAGTCTAAAAGCACGTTCCAACAAAATTGACAACGGTCAGTATAAATATATGGCTTGAAGCTCGACCACAATGAAGTGTTACCGCGCTTAATTGATCTCATACTACCCTGGGTATCTGTTAAGCCATCCAATTCTAATCAGTATTTATACCTCGTAATTTGCAGACTCATAGAGCTATCAGGCTCTGCTTACTGACAAGTTTGTTGTAGAAATATATAGAAATACGAACAGTTCTACACAACATCGATAGAAGGTAATCAACAAAATCCATAATGGATTTCGTTTGAAACGCCTCCTAAATGCCTAGATTTGTCTAGACAGCTCGAAATGTGATTAATCTAGTTAAAATGAATTATCAAGACTCAAATATATGAAAAGTTTTTGGTTAATTTGTCATAATAATAATTGGTACCTTCCATCCGCCACTTAATTAGTTGCGGGTGCGTCCCGCCCCTTCGTGGCTATCAATATTGACCTAGAACGTTAATAGTCACAGAGCTAACTGATCGCGCAGGAACGCTTTGGTCGGTAGCAGCTGCGACTGTTGCGTAATTTACACAACGTGCTTGATCAGGGCGCGAGGGATTGACTCAGCGTACATTAGAAAGCCGGCCATTTTCAGGAGCTGATCTGACAGTGACGGTCCTCAAAGCAGGCACCTACGAAGGGAATGAGCAGTGGACCGTTGAGGCCGCAAGCACCAGGCATCAAGGGGCGCTATAAATAGTTAAATGGGACACTGAACGCTAGAACAACATCAGCACATTAAAAAAATAGAATAAGGAAAAAAGTGACGGAATACAGATCACCTATCTGTCTGCAGAACGCACGTATTCCACATGTGATTAAACAAAGGGAATCAAGGGCCACTGATGACAGTTAGCATTGCACATGCCGAAAACGACGCCTAATTGCCGTTGTTTCCAGTGGCAGCGTCATGGAAGGAATGTTTTATTGAGTTTTTTTGTCGAATGAAACCCAGCGTATATTAGCTAGGGCCGGTGGTGTTGGGAGAGCGTCTATAATATAGACTATTGTAATTAAAATTTGTTTACGTTAGGGAACAGGTAAATTATCTGATATTCTCTGATGAACTTGGCAACAGGAAAAAAACACTCAGGTCCACACCGGATACAACATTAAAAATGAAATTATATGGAAAATCCGTAAGCGGCACAGGGACAAAAATCACTAACGAAAACGAATAAGTATTACACGAATTAAAAGAAGTAATAAGTAACAATACAATGGTTCAATATAGTACCTGTTTAGAAATAGCACAAAATTCACTGACAGACCCTTATTCCTCTTTATAGATCTAGTTTGATCGTAAGCATTCATGCGATAAAAAAGTTAGAATTTGCAGATACAATCATTGATACGAGGCCCAATGTGGATATAATCGAATGGGCTTCGTGGCACACGCAACTTTATCGCCATTATCACCGTTGCCGTAGCCAATAGAAGCAGAGGGGTCAAACGAGTAGCAGCCAACGCCCTCATGTGGCGTCATTGTAACGTAGACCACTGTAGACCAATGTGTGAGTATTACCTACGTCCTCTGGTTTTAAATCTTTACCTCATTGCTCCAATTGGGTTTTACAAAATCTGCCTACGATGTCCAACCACGATGACGATACGTTTAGCAATAAGCCAATACGCTTGCTTCTAAGCGTCAATAATACAAACGATTATATGTGGAGCAATCATCGTCCTAACAGTCACATCATAAATAACCATTGATCAATCAATGAGCTGTTTCAGAACAATGAATATGTGTTCACTTCGAATGTTTTACGAGGCATCAATTACACATGCTTAGCTAGTATTTCAAGAATTTATAGAGGCACTCCTCCGTACGTCGTGCTAGATAGATTTGTAGGTTATTAAGGACTCACTCACCGAGAACGATTGAGGCTTCCATCTTGCCGCTTGGCGATCTAGATCTATGCTAGATGTCTTTGCTTTAAACTCACAAACAACTCCGTCTCTGGTCCACTCGCGAGTTTCACGAAGACTGCATCGACGTCGTAACCAGTGGTGTTACCAATACCGCCGCCGTAGTTGTCGTGGTCGACGCTAGAGGGCGCATCATCAGCTTGAGGTGATGCCCAACCCGACGCGACGGCGACGGCGACGTCGTCGACGACGACGGCGGCGGCGGCGGCGGCGGCGACGACGAAGAAAACAGATGAATCATGTATTATAAATAGATAACTGTGTGTGTATGTGAGTGCGTGTGTCTCGTGTGAGGTCGGGTGTGGCGGAGACACGTCGACTGTGCGTTTCGATGATCTGTGGCGGACACTTTCAGCAGGCAAAGAGAGAGGGAAAGCAAATACACACGAAGAGAAAAGACGTTACATGTTAGTAGACAGATGCGTCGCGCAGAAACACCGTCCGCTGGGAGTCCGCGAACTAGAAAGGGAAGCTCTACTCGATTCGACTTGATAAAGAAATCCTCGGTTGATTCGGGCTGCACCGCGGTTCCGATAGACGATGCAATCGACACGTCGCGAGACTTACGCGTAAATATGAAGCTGACGCTATTTAATGCTGCTTTGGCGGTGATCACAACGACAGAATAATGGCGTTATTTTCTGGCTTGTTTTAAAAGTTGTGCTATAAAGAAAATGCGTCCATGCTATAAGGACAAAGATTTTTTTTAAATTTAAACTAAAGTGCTTGTAGGGAATTTTATCTCATTGTTGTTATTAAGATTAATATTGCTAAATCGTTTGGCCATTTTTTAGTGAAACTTTTTACGGTATCTATATTAGATTCATTTTCATCGCGTCGAATATTAAATGAGTATAGTATTTCATAAATTCGAAGACTGAACGAAACGCTTGAATCGAATGGATATGTCTGCCCAAATTTTACGCTCACGAGTTTTGAATAATATCTCAGCTAAACAGAGAGAACTGACTGAACTCTTAGACTTTTCAAGGTGTGTAACAGGAATTGAAACGGGAATCCTATTTATCAATCCTACCTGAAAAAAAAAATGTATTCTGCTTGTGACGATAGCCAAATTTTAATCACAACTTTCCATTGCTTATTATTCTAACTTTGCCTCAAACGTCACGAACAATCGTCCTTGTTCATCTTGCGTGTACTAAAAACATCGCCAAAAAAATTTCCACGCGAAACAAATGTAATAAGTGCAGAAGAAAAAAAACAAATAGCAACTCCAACAACGATGTTTCATTTAGTGAAATATTAATGCACGTATTGAAGTAGAAGTAGCCAGGCTATTTCTACTTCAACTTTACCTAGTTTCCGCGTCAACCAGGCTACTAATAAACCATGTTACTTAACTTAGGTTAAATCCATCTCCATTGCGTCAAGGGAAGTGGATTATCACTATATTCAGGATATGTATCTCAGCAGCGCTGACAATGCCCGTTATTTGATTATAACTATCAATACAATTTGACTGGATTAAACAGACGGTCACTTGTGTCCAGTATTTAACTTCACTGTTATCTTTATTGCACTTACAAACAACGCGATTTATAACGTTATTGTATTGCAAAAGACTTTTCCTAACTGTTCTTTTTGCCTATCGCTTGAACGACAGGCAGCCTGCATTCTATAGGTTTAGCCACCCTTGTTAGTAGGCCTAAACCGTGTGCTTCCAACTGGCAGTAAGACAATTGGTAACTCAAGCAGCAGTCATCATAACTGTGAAAAAGTGACGGAGCGTTCTATAACCTGAATACAGAGGCGGGTTAGTTAAGCAGGTAGGCGAGTCTGACCTGTACAACTTCGAAATCGAGATTTCGAATTGTTGACTAACATAAAAAGTGCCGGAAAGGTGAAAGTACTAAATATTTTTCCCTACAGAGACACTGTGTGAATTTTCATACGTAGAATGTATGTAAGAGGAAGGTAATAATCATCAGATGAATCTAGAGAGATCTAGTAACTGCAAACATTTCGTAAAGTCCGAGAAAAAAAAAAAACAGTGATCTACAAGTTGGGTGGACGTCTAGTTGATTACTTTAACCGACCACTACACATTCTGCATATAGCTCTCACATAGCAGTTTCTCAGAAACCCGGCTGTAGTTAGAAGTCAACCGGTGTAAATGCTGGCATCACAGCGAACCTTCGTCTAACCTAAAACTATCGTTCGTATCTGGTTTTTGATTCTTGTTTCTCCTTCAGTTTCAATGATTGTAAGTTCGCCGATGTTTTGTTGCATTTATTTTGTCTGCCTGTTCTGATAGTAGCTCTTGTTTTTTTTCTGGAGCGCCGTTGCGCTTATTCCTTTATCTTTATTATCTTAGTACAGTTATCTTTAGTTAACTTCTGGCCCTACAATACCAATTTCGTTTACTCTATTGTAGAGAGTCCGTTCTCTTGTTGAAATTGTTGTGAAAATGCTGACCTGACCTGACCTGACCTGACCTGTATTGCTAACGTAAACTCAAACGAATTCATTCATTCATTCGCTTGTACAAAATAAATTTTCGATATTAGTGTAAAATGTTGCCCGATCTATGCCCCCTACGTTTTGCTGTTAATTGTTCCCAGTGTTTTGTGATCTTGTAATCATTCCGTGGCGTTACCACGTTTTTCTTGCTTTCCGCCAATTGCACTTTGTTTATTTTATTACACGTAAACTACAGTGAATTTTTCCGAAAATGTGATATTTATATACACCGCCTTATTATTTCAGATTAACTATAACCGGACAAATAAACGTCCCAAGTGTTTGTGAGACACCTCCGTATGTAGCAGAATGAACAAGATCATTAAGTAATGGCAATTTTTTGCTACTGCTTCTGTAAAGTATACTAAAGAAATAGTAAATTCAATTGTTTACAGCATTGCAGTATATAATATTTGATTTTCGTATAAGGATAATTATAAATACAGTAAATTATACAGTATAGTGAGATTTACGCTTTAGTGGCTGGTTAGCGTGCAGTAAAATTATCGTAAGTGTATCATGGCGGAACAGCATGTGACGTTGTGCCGATCTGGGCGCTTTCGTCATTGCCATATTAGCCTTGTTCCTGCTATTGCCATTTCCATTGTCTTACGCTCCTTCCGAGCGGCAATGAGGCATGAACTAGCGTACAACTCACTATCGTCAATTTGAATTTGTCGTCAGCGTGACTGGTGTCGCTTTGGCCGCTCTCGCCGGTCTTTGGAGCGGTCGCCCATCTCTCGTAATCATTAGAACTCTGGCAGGTCACCGGTTATCAGCAAGTAGCGTATCCGTCTGCAACGAGATCGACATTGTTAGCGTTAATTGACCTTGGTCTAGTCGAAACGCGTAGAAAAAAAAGGAAAAAGAAGCTGGCCGGTTGGTAACATTGAAGGCAATAGGGAGACACCGCAAATGCTTCCTCTACCATCTGCACAATTCACGTAAATTATGGATACCGCTTGCCCACTTGCCAACAGAACGCCATCTCTATTTGCATTGACTGTTATATCCAGTGCTTTGGTGACCATGCATTTTCAAACTTTACTATATAAAAAAGCTTACTATAGATAATATAAACATTACAATAATCATATAATTTACTTGAATATAGTAGAAAAAAAGTAATTGACGGTATTTTTACTAGTTTGAAGAAAAAACTTTGGTTTCTGTAAGGCCACTTGCACCCTACTTACTTTGTATCATTAATTGCGCACATTAAATAGGTTATGCAATAGCTACCCCGCGCTAACGGGCCAGATATTCCACGAGGCCAGATGGGACCTGTTTAATGGCAATGCCTTGTTTGGCTTTTACCAGCCAGATTTCTTTGCAAATAGATTATGAGTGAGCCAAGGTCTGTATCGGTCGAACACAGCGCAGACGGCGATTTTAGACGGTTCGCGGAAATGATCGAGGAGAGTTTCGGATGTTATCAAACATGCTTTCGTATAGCAGGAAACCGTTATGCGTTAACTTATCGTCGTCCATGAGCCATTGCTTACCGTAATTGAAACAGTTTTAAGGGAAGCTTTAATGCTTCGCCTAGCAGATGGAATCTATTTTTTTGCGCAAGTTTGTCCAGGTTAACCTTTCTGTAAAATTTGCCTGATTATGTTTCTCGTTGCTTTCTTTCCTTTCTAAAAAACGTTCGGCGGGCGTCATTCCACCCTTTGAAGTTAACCGTGACGTCAACAAGGTAATTCGAATACGTCTTAGTAGAGAAGATTTTACCGCTCCAACAGCCTTCAGTCGTCTGAAATAGCGAATGAATAAATGTCTGCAATACGCTCGTCGCGCTTAGAGACACCAAAGGATCACCTGAAATGCGTTTACTCTAGCGACTAAAACGAAAATGAACTCCTGCTCCACAACATGGCGTTTTAAAGCTGAGTACAATAGAAGCTACTTACTAAAACTCAAATGGGACTACAGTTTGGGCTCTGAACTTTTCCGGGGGAAACGTTCCATGCATTCTTATTCGTTCACTCCCTGTAAAACTGAAACACTCCGTTGTGTCTCGTTTTACTTTAATTAACGGCGACTTACGAAAGAAAGATCGATTATTTATTAGTTATACGTCTTCGAGTACGCGGGTATCGTTTTGGCCCTCTACCATAAAGTCGTGTTTGCGTGCCATATGCTTGAAAATCGTGCATCTCTCTATATGAGCCTTCGAACGGTATTATCAACTTTTTCCTCGGTTCGGTACGGGATATTTGGGAAATCCATTGCAGCTTCGCCTTCACCATAAATCAACATCGAGCAAGCTGTTTTAACCTTCATCTTACAATGCGAAAACAGAATAAGGTTTTTGCATATGGATATGGACCCGCTTTACCTATAACGTCTTTTATGTTGAGGTAATATTTTCTATGATTACTATAAATGGAGCTTCCATGCAGACCTGCAACACACGATTACGTACTTTCGCAATGACTTATAGAATTCATGACGTCAGCGTACGCCTTAGATCTTCCCTTATGTATAAAAATAAACACTATGGATCGTTTCAAAATGCGGTGTGTTATAAGAAAATTATTTCCATAGGAGATTACTAGGATTGTGTATTTAAACGTGTTAAGTACGCCAAACTAACTCACAGAAGAGGAAGTCGAGTGGTAAGGAACAGTTAACATTTTGAGGCTAAATAACGTTAATGTTGCCGAAAATATAGTGGTATGGTATGACATAAAACAGGCTGCCGGAAGCAGTCCGAGTGAAGAAATAGGACAAATATCGGAGCTGAATTAGCTGGGTTTGAAATGTCATAGCCATACAGTGTTCATATTCTAGCTTAATTTATTCGAGCGTATTAAAAACAGGATGCGCCAGTCCGCGAAAGATCTAGCAATCTATATGTTAAGTTCTATTTCTCAGTAAAAAGAAAAGAGGAGGAATTGCCGATTTGACCACCCTTCTTTCCTCAGCTCTTCTCCCTAAGATACTATTGACAACGCTAGGACCTTCTTATATAGGTGCTCCTAAGAAAATTATAGCGAGCTTCTTATTATCTTATTTAGAAGCTAATCATGTCAGCGTAAGAAATGGCATACGTTTCCCTGTCGCGTGTTCCAACGGTCTCAGTACAGAATGCGCCAGCTAAGGCGAGCTTAGACCAGCAAAACTTTTTGCGCCGGACATATTCAAGTCATAGTCTTTCCGAAACGGCTCGTATTCAACCATTGCCACCGAAAAGTCCTTCAATTTGTTGAACGAAGCCTTTCAAAAGTTCCCATAAGCAGAGTGAAGGACGATCGAAGTGAATAACAGGTTTGTTGGGTAGAATAGTTAGACCAGGATGCCTTTGCTGAAGCATTAAGAGGCTGTTTTACAACTGTATTGCCCTGATAACGTTAGGTGTGGTACTTTACTTAGATGTCTCTTGATACTGTCTATCTGTAGATAACGTATAAGAAACAGATCTGAACACGACCTGCTTAGGATCGTTGTGGGTGCAATGTTGCCGACCTGTTCTGACTACAGTTGAACGAGAATTGTGACACAGTTGTTGGCGACATAACGCTAAACGTTGGATAGAAAGAGTAAAAAACAGGAGACTAACTGAATGTTACCGAGTTAAGGAGACGATGACGACAGTAAACGCCCTCTGGTTGTGGCAGATTGCAACAAAGAACGGAAGCAAATGAATTGCATCTCCCTTTATCGTACTAGACAAAACATCATTGATGCCGGAGCTGGGCGACCCGTCTTGTACACATTAATCATGGGTAATCTTCGATTTGGCAGCTTGGACGCAGAACACATTGCACAATAGCGACAGAAAATATTAAGTAATTAATTAAACCACTATATCTAACATGCAGGAGATTGCAGGTGAAATTTGTCTTTGCAGAAGTCGAAATTAGTTTAGGCAAAACTAGAGGTGCCGTAAAAACTATGAAACAATACGAGATAAACGTTACACGCTGCGTAATACAAATTTCATCGATAGTCAAATAATAGTAAAATAGGACTCGATTTAGCCTGAAGATAGAAGAATAAATTAATAGAATTGCACATTTACCGTGACGCTTACCTTACGCAGTATACACCATTAGTGGCCGTCTACAGCTCCGGCCAAAGACATTTTTTTCGTGTATGTCAGATACTAGCGAGAGACGTATCGGAAGATAAAAGAAAAAGCGAAGGCCAAACGAATACACTAACTAGGGTACTCGTTGGCAAACCTATTGCTAGTAGGTGAATTTAGTATACAGAAACTGTGTTATTATGATCTGTCTTCTATGGGATGACGAACGGTCAGTAGCTTTGTGCCTGGCTGAAAATGCAAGCAAATAAAAGCTTACTCTCAAGCTTCAACGAACGCTAAAACTTAGATAGAAAATCTCTTGTTTATCTCTCTTGTTTATTACAATGAATAATAATTTTGAAATGGCTCTATTATTTCCATCTGTTTTCTTGGGGGCAGCGCCTAACAGTGATTACCGTGTACAACGATTCGATACGAAGTTAACGGCGATTCTCCGATGAACTCGGAGAAGTTCCGCGTCGGCGTTCACGTTGGGGTTTACCCCGTCAAAGAGAAGCTCATATAGCGTCGAGCGAGTAATAGAAAATGAAATCGACGAACATCAACTTGTCTCTCATCACCCATTGTTTACCTTGGAGAAACAAGATATTAAAGCACATATATGTGTATATATATTTCGCTAGACTAATTTGAGCCAGTAGTACCGGAGGAAAGCTCATTCCAAGGAGGATGTAAACAAACTCACAGCCATTGCAGGAAACGATGCTTTGTTACCTGAGTTAGATTAAAAAACAGCTCGTATCGAATTCTTTCATTCTAGATATACTCCAACGAAAAGTAAAAACTCACTTTTTTACTCGACGTCCACAGTCTACGTTATTGTCAGCTTCTGCGTGCTTTGTAAAAGGTCCAGGAAACACTTCCGTGGGACAGATCAGAAGCTCCTCAACAGCGTTTCGGCTTAAATTCCTTGGAGCTTTATCAAAAAGGCTTAAAAAACACTCCTGATTGTCCTGAATTGTTAACACAAAAATTGGCGGCTACTTTTAATAGCGAAATATCTGTTGCTAATTGGCTCACAAAAGATAAGCTGCAAAGATTAGTGCCTTTATGATTTCCGGAATTTTTCGGAGTTACCGGTTTAATTTTTTATAGAGCATACCTAGGCGACAACTTAACGAGTTAACTTATCAATGTTGCTTGGTACCCAGTTACTTATCTAAAGTGCTTTGTGAGTTAACGAAAGAATATTTTGAAAATCGCCAGTGAATGGCTTAGGCCTCCGACTCGAAGATGTAATCAAGTTCAACAGAGGTGATGTTGAAAAAAATAGGACCGTCAGGAGTGGCAGTGGTACATTTTTTGTAGCGAAGCAGCAGTTTTGGTCTAGATACAGAACATATTTGCCAAGTTCCGACTTAAATTTAGCTACCTGTGTGTGTGTTTTATAAACACAAACCTATACAGAATGTCTAAAAGGTGTATACGCAGTTCGAACGATTATAACGTAAGTCGTCATTTAGTGAGAGTTAATAATTAAATTGCAAAATATTCTATATAAAATGTAACATTTCCTTCTACCGCAAATGGTTACCGTTCCGATGAATAGACTATTGGAAACAACAGTTGTCGTTTATTGTCTCACGAACTTCAAAAATATTCAAGTTGGTGTTGTTGCACATTCTTACTATATTGAAGCTTGTAAGCCTTCAAGCGTCTTTGGTTTTCCATAGATGGATTACCTTTAAGGTATACCCACAAGAAAAATTCCGTTGCCGTCTAGTCTGGAGAACGAGCAGGGTAGCACCTATGGGACCTCTTCGCTCAACCCATTTGTTTGGACAACTTCCATAAAGATATGCTCTTACATCACGATGATACAGTGCAGGTGCTCTATCCTATTGTAAATCAAATCCACCATGTTCTACGAAATCCTCCCGAATGCGTGATAAAACAGATCCTTGCTGTAAATAAGCGCTAGTATATACATTTTTAGGAAGTGTATGCATATATATACCCACAATAGATGGTACCGAGAAAAACATAAGGCTAAATTGCCGAGAGATTGGTCGACATTTAACATAGACGAAATGGCCGGCGAAACGGCAACGTTATTTTCTGTGGTAAAGCGTTTATTAGAGAGCAAAGAGAGTCACGTTGACGTCGACGCTTGGGCAGTGGATCAGGATTTTAGAGGGCTTAAGTGTCTACGGCTGGTCACATAAGCGTCTGTTCGAAACTGTTTATGGACTTTTTCGAGGTACGGCTCAGTACTGATTATAATCCATTGTAGGAGCAGGGCGACATAAGATGTGTTCAAGGCTGGTCTATTCAAGCGGTTTTTATGGGGAGATTATGCACAAATCCAAAAGGTGACCTATAATCGCTTTCTGCTAGGGCGCGGGCTGTCGTTGTAGTTCGGGATTCTTCTAGAAAACATGTAGAAGTCGTTTCAGTGCGACGGTTCGAAAACCATTCTACTGCAGTGTCGTTCATTTACTTAGCTGGAGGAACCTTCACGCGACCATGGAGTGCACCAATGTGTAATTGAACCTGAACGGTTTGTCAGACAACGTACGCTGTAGGTCAAGCTTCGGTGTGCGTTGTGGTGTAGAGAGTCGTTTTTACGCCAAGCATCGCAGCGTTAAAAATAGCCAGATTTGTTTGAACCGAACGAACATGCGTGAGTCAGCTCTATACTTGAGGGGGTTTCGCCGCTTAGCGCAACGTGACACAAACCGGCAACAAGCAAACGGGAAAGGTTGGGTCAAGAATTATACGTCCTGAATCCGTGACTCACGCTGCTAAACAAAGATACGGGATAAACGCCTCAAACTACCGTGAAGCTATCGCAATGCTAGACGGCTTTACTCGCAGATTTAAAACTGTTTTTGACTCCATCTAAGCGTCCGGGCGAACGCCGATTTTCCTGCGAACGTGCTTAGCTTATTAATGGTGATAGTCCTGGAGATGTGGATTATAACCAAAGAGTAGGGGTCCAATCGATAATATCTCGGAGCGGCCACTATTTTTCCAGACTACAGATGTGGCCCAGGATGACAGCTTGAACCCTCACCGGTTCTGTGTTGCTTAAAAACGCTCCCGACAAGAAGTGTGAACCCAGACATGTGGTTAAAATTCCCGTCTATGCAGATGATTTACTTATTTACTGGAGCAGTCATTTCCATATGCACCAAGCCCTAGCCAGGTTACACTCTGCAGTCTTCGAGTTGGGACCGACCTAATTAAAACCAAGACAAGTAAATTCAGGAGAAGTCATCGAGTTGAGGCTCGCGACACGCTAGATCTCTGTAATCGATCGCTGACAGCTGCTAATCAATTCATCTACTTAAGGTTGCTGACCTTGTGTAACTGTTAAACTCTCTCCCAACATGTTGAAAAAAACGCAGGAAGGCTTTCAGCACTTCAAACTCAATACCACCGATTGTCCCTCTTAACCCCTTTGCGACTTCGACCTGAAAATTGTGCCACCTAGCGCATACAGGACGAGCTTAATGTAGTATGATTTCGGAGCATTTGAACCGCACAGATGCTTCGTTCATCAAAAGAGCCTTGCGATTACACCGGACAACCCGTAATAGGCTTATCTACCTTCTATCCGAAGACCTCCATCGCCGTTTCAAGCTGTCATCTCTGATATTTGAAAAGCATCATAAAGTAGGATCGGAAGTTCGCAGAGGTTCATCCCGTATTTTATACAACGAGGGCCATGACGAACGAGACCTGAAAAGGATTTGACCGGTTTAACAAAAATTAAGTGGTGCGCCATATCTTACAGAATTGATCGCCTGTAGAGAATGCCGAGGTACATGCGTTTAAACGGCGACGAGCTTGGTCATAGCAGGCAAGTAGAAGGACTCTGCTCTAGTACACAGAACAGTCTTTCAAGGAAGAACTAGTTCAAAGCATGGATGGTTGTCGACTGTATATTGGAACACATGTGCGGGTAGTGCGTGTGTTACGGCACGTACTAATAATATAATTGTAGGTATTTCCATCGCTACATAACGATAAAATGCAGAGCGAATAAATCACATTGGTACGAGCACTGGTGCGTCATCACTACTGTGCATGTACATATATGTAATGACGACGGTACACCTTATAGGACGGGATGAGGGGCATCGCCTCTGGCCAGGTGCAACATCGACGTGTTAAACAACAAATGAAAACAAACTGTGCAGGTGTTTCAATTAATTCAAAAGCAACAACAGTGACAGGCGATACACAGTTTACATTTACATCGAAGTATAGTATTCACCGATACTCGAAAACTTCCACTATCGCGCTTGAAGGTGTCTCGACTTATTCTACTACTTGAAGTCACTCTTTATATCTTTAATATAGTTGGTGCAGCGGGAGGTTATTATTGGTCTATGGAAATAATACCCGGTAATCAGCCGTGTGTTTCGTAAGTGTTTGGTACTGTTATTTGACAACATCAACGAATTGGTATATATATGGTGGTATATGGACGCATCATATATATTGGATATATATGGTGCGTCACCTATTATATCCAGTTTATATATATATATATATATATATATATAGCACAATGGCACCGAAATTAGATCGAATAGAAATACACGATTAAGGTATACCTTGGCGGCGTCAGACACATTAGATACATCATCATGGTTGCAGTCCTTCTACTGTCCTCCAGCATACTCGATAAGATTATGCATAGGATGAGCGAGATCACGAATTCTCTAGCACACTGCAACGGCAGTAATAAATTACAGGCCTCGGAATAATAGCACCACCCCGATTGGTTGGAGCCACTCAACCTATATGGCAGCAAGCACTGCCACAGGTGCAACATTCGCACATCTTCACCCATGAACCCCCAAACCTGTGTTCTCATTCACAATCTTCCCCCACGAATCACGAACTGTATTGCACATAGATACCGGATGGCCCTGTTGTGAAGATGCTTCTATATTCCTCCGATGCTTATGTCGGTGCTGTATCGCCCTAGTCATTCCGTTACCTTATTGTTATATTGTCCTATGAGCCTGTTTTAGCGATCTCTTTCATCGGTGTCAGAGATCCCTTACTCCGATTTTATCCAAGCGGTCACTGTGGCACCGCCAACCCGTCACCGTTTTGCGGTCGCTGCGCTATTTCAACAAGGAAGGAACCTTCGTTTCTAATCCGATGCGAATATTAGGGCTACTTAAGAATATAAACCGATACGCAATGCAAACAACTAGTTTTTAGGAAAATTGTCAATTGTTTTAGAGAAAAAGCATTGCTGGATGACAAAAAAATACGATTTTTTTTTCCAAAAAAATCTATGTTGTTTTGGCTATCGCTAATGATCCTTTAGAGTTTAACTTTTTTTGGAGACGTTCAAACCAATTTTTGGCAGACGTGCCTTATTACAATAGGTTTTTCTTTTCATCATTATTTAAATTAAATTATTGGAACTACTTGAAAAATGGAAAAGCGCATGAATAGAGGTCGTATTTGTTTAGAATATAGAAGGCTTAGATATTACTGTATATGTCACATGAGGAGCTTCTTGACTCCACGTAAAATCTTTCAATTGTTCTTGCGTACACGCAACGTCAAGTTACGATCTCTGATGATATGAGAAGCAATCTAAGTTGGAACTAATTTGTCATTAGTGATTTCTAGATAATATAGGTCATGTTTACCACGAGACCAAGTTAACTGGGAAGCCAGCTTGACGATGTTCGTATATGGTACTTTTTACCTGTATATAACTCATAATAAAGACCTAATCGATCTTATTCTAACACCAGGATGACCTTAGGTAATTTCCATCCGTTTTGTCGAGTTTGATTAATTAGAAGGCATTCATTATAAGGACACACGAATTGAAGTATCGACCATTGAATAACTTGCGTTAAGTTAAGCGTACTTTCCCTATATGCCTTTTCTCTGAGCGTATAGATGTTTGTAGAAAAACTCGAACTATATAAAACAGGAAGCATATGAGAGAAAAAAAAAGGAGAAATCCTTCCATCAAGGGAACGTTTACCCGAGATTCTAACATTTAAACATAATTTTTTGCGCATAAATCAGAGACTTTGTATAGATTACTTTTCAAAACGTGAGGCTATATAAAATAGCTAACGATTTTTTCTGTACTTCATCAAAGCTTTGCTGCACAATGAAAAAGAGAAACTAGAATATCGTTATAATGACCCAACGTATTCGCCCGTGTTAAAGCTGTACTTTCGGTGCTAAACGGAAAACAAATTATGTTTTATACAAGTCATTGCATTGAGTTCTATTACACAATAATCCTGGAGGCCAGGGTAAAACGGGTCTATGTGGCCCTATACTTTGGGCCATTTCCGAGATATATCGAAGCAGCCGATGTTAATTTTAAAGAGATTTTGAGATATAACTCAGTTTTGTAAGAAAATGCCTACATGTATGTATGTCAATTTAAACGAACGTGTCGTAGTTTCGTTGAACCACATATCATTGTCCGTGAAAAATATTGGCATAGGATATCGTTTGGGCAAAATACTGCCACCACTTTATAGATGATCATGACCATAGATTCGAATTTACCATATATATATATATATATATATATATACAATAGCTATACAAAGTTAATGCAGTCAGGTTGGCTTGGTGCGCACATTACTGCAGTGTCTTCTCACTTCTCGAACAATGGCTAGTACCTGGGCCATTCAACTGGCGGTCCTATACTACGCAACAGAGCTTTATGTGTACCTATAATAAGCACTAACTTTCGCACAGACTCGAATTGCTAAGGTGGTCGCTCAATTTATACTTTTATTGCTCATATTTACAATCTAACCCAGCATTTCTTGTCATATACACACAGGTACCTGACATGACCTAGGGAGGCAGAACATCAGCCACCTAATCCTTTGTAAGCGGCGGGCTTGAGAGGTGACTAGACGCACGACCATGGGCGGCTGACCTCTGACCAACAGGTGCTAGACTATCTTAACAACAACTTTTTCACTCTTGATGGGAATAGGACATTCTTTTGTCCTTGTCATAAGGCCAGTCGTGTTAAAAATGAGCTAAATGTAGGTAAGACCAACCGAATTTGTGTCAAACATTACACGCCGCCTGCGATAGCACGCAATAGATATAATCTGCTATCGAATTGTCACCACGGCTACAGTGCGTAGTACGTATCCTGGCGCGTGGCTTAGTGGAATCGACTGAAGCTGACTCCACGTATACGAATGTAGGTACGTACGTACTATGATGAAGCTGCAATTCAACAGTATGCATATATTACATATTCTATGATTATGTACAAGATATGCACACAGTTGTCACAAAGTGTATGATTGTATGTGCTCATGCATACGTAATCATCTCTAACCATTATACGTAAAAACAGGATAAATACTCGGTGATTAGCTAGTATGTATGTATGTATGTATGTGTGTGTACACGCAATATCAAGTAGTAACACAGAATGAATACCTCTGACTACAGCATTGAGATCAGCTGAAATTATATAAGGATTAGTTTACGGAAGATATTGATCGATCGACCGTCAAAATTGATCACGATGCGATATATATGCTATCTCTGATACAGAGTGTTACATAAATGCGCAGATTAAGCGCCGTGTAGAAAAGTCAAATGTGGTTGAGAGAAGCCAAGTCTCACAGCCAATGGTAGATTGTTACATGAATGAAATCTGTTTATCGAGAATAGTTGTATACGCTACGTTGCACAGATGATGGCACCAAAACCGGGTCTGCAGACGCAATGTGTAGCTATTTACTAGACGGAGAATGGTCGTGCGCTGGGCGCCACCCATTTGACGGGAAGCAAAGGCAATTGAAAGGTCCTCCGACCTTTCATGCTGAAGTGTTTGTCTAGTCAACTTCGAGACACGTGATGATTTAGGCTCGAAACTGAAGCTATATACACTTCGTTTAATACTGAAAGCCAACCATCTAAAATGATGCTTAACACTGAGTGCACTGAAGATAGACGACTGATCTCTGAGTAGGTCCTACCTGTCGTTGATCAGAATAAAACACTAGCGCATTATTACTCCCTCACTGAATCAGAATATAATAGAGCTTCTATTATAGTATTATATAGTGTGATAGTATTTCACTGACTTTTCGCACAATTCTTCCAATATTGAGGACTGTATTAATACACTTTAGGCTAGCAAAGCAAGCAATTTAGCAAGGTAGCTGCCAGGACGCCGGCGGTCGCAGGGTATGTAGGGATTCCGTATTACACGAAAGTATCAAACTGAATAATTTAACATGCGATTCCTATTATATTGGTATCGAATTAAGCCTGCGTAATGACTGCGGTATTTTTTAACATTTATAAAGAAAATATCTAAATTTTATCAAAATTGAAGAAAGTCCCAAAGTAGCTAATAAATTGACCCGTTCGCATTAACAAAAGTACACCAACTTTTATTACTGCGTAATTATTCATGTATTGCTTCCTTAATTGTTATTTAGATATATTTTTAAGTCGTATAAACATCCATGCGTGACTGTGTATTGCGTCTGTTTTTCAAATTTATCGAATAGGTAGCTTTTTACACTCGCATGTTTTCCTGTGCAAAACTCCAAACTGATTCGGGCCGATCATCTTAGTTGCATGAATCGACCAGTTCATCTATACGCACCCCTTCTACCATCTTCAATTCTCAGATTCGTTTTTGTCTGAAACAGTTTGGCTACCGTTTGGCCTTTTATGACTAAAGGTAGTAACCGCCGTAATAGTTACCATATCCTCCTCGATTGAAGTAGCCTCCCCTTGAAGTGTAGAATGGGTCGTACATCCTGGCAAATCGTCTGTAGTAGAATGGATTGTTATAATAGCCATAGGCGTACCGATTGAGGCCGTATCCGCCATACGGCCATCCTCCGCCGTACACGCCATAGCCACCATAACCAAAAGTAGCTCCCGAAAGCACCCCCACGAACCAAACGGCCCCGAGGGCGATAAAGACAAGCTAGAAATTAACAATAGCAAGCAATTTATCTATTAGTATACTTGTTCGATGGTAATGAACGTGCTATCAATATTTATCTGTCGGACAACTAACTGGAGATAACAGAAAAATATCAGTCAATAAAAAAAGAGACCCTTGAAATTCGATGTACAGATGGACCCGTTAGGTAGTCTAACTTACCTAACGTCGTTTAAACTTATATTATTTAGTAAACAATAAATACAGAAAAATTTACTGATGTTGCTATTTCTATTTAGTGCAACCATCAAGACAGTGACTTGCAACAATGTAATAAGCAGCGGTACTGCTAGCTACTTCGCTGGACCGATGTCCTAACACTCGCTTATCCTGTGATCGTGAACAACCGGATAATCACAGCACATGTGCACACATTGCGTCGACCGTTAATCCTTTTGATTATTCCTTCATGGAAAATCATCACTGGGATATGGCTTAACGAAAATTACTACACGGTTCCTGTCGAAGTTTCGGCTTTGATGCTCTGGAAAAAACAAAGCCCTTGTGCGTATACGTGCATATATACACAAAGCACTGTTGAGTCGTTACGAAATTTACGTCAATATATTTGCTTCTCACATCATTCATCTTGCTACAGCTTCACATCAGATAGCACCCAGCAGAAAACTGAAACGGTGTACACAACTGAGCTCTATTAGTATTGGAAGTAATTTTGGTAGTATTTAGTCTATAATGAGTATCTTTTTACAAGTTATACAGGTATTTTACAAGTTAAAATTCTGCTGATGTCAAAATCGTTACTTAACGAACGGAGGACCGTAGCGTTGGCATGACACACTGAGGACATCAACGTTTAGATGTCCTATGCACCCCCACAGTTCAATTTTGCTATCGCGACATGGACAGACTGTCTGTCAAGGCGGCAAGAGCTGACGGTTCACCAAATACGTAATTGTATATACATTTCACGATTGCTCCTTTTTCGCCGTTCGTCATGATCGTAGCGATCATAATTAGGCAGGCGCCAGCTGTATCGTAGATAGACATACTGTTTAGAATATCTCAGAAGGCAGGAACTGTTATGCCTGCGCCATTCATTCTCCCTCCACTGCAGAACTACGGACCAATTGAATTTATTACATGCATGATTATTATCGATACGTAAACAAGACTATTGTCGCTTGTAAATTACAATAGATATTTTTACGCTTCGGAAAAGCCTCAAGAAAATTTTTCGGGACAAAAGATGTATGCAAAGCGTATACAACAACTGCTGTCCTAACGGCCTCTCTCTAGCTAGTAGGACACCGAGGTAGAGTAGTAGCCAAGATAAATCCGGTGTTAACGAATCTAATAGTTTTACATTCTACACGAGGCCACCAGTTAACCTAGTAGCGTTCAGTTTAGCTTGAGGTACACCGATATTTGGCGAAACGACAATACCTGATTGAAGGTCCTCATCCTAGTGTCGTATCTGGAATCCTTCTGAATGAATCAGCGTGACATCTTATATACGACTTCACACTGTGTTGTACTGATCTAGCTGCTGAAATAGCCCTTACCCATTGGTTTGGATTCCCGCCGAGAACTTCGACGTTCTGTGCGGCAAGTGGCATTTTCCCGTGACTACCGATTCGAGGTGCAGTAAGAAAGCTAACCTAATTAGTCTGCTCTATAATTTATCTCCATTATCTAGTAGTTAACTATCTATCGAGTATATATTGGCATGCACGTACAGAGTCTTGAGCATTAAAGCTAAGCGTCAAAAAGGTCAAAGAGGAAAATAATCTGAACTCCGTACATCGTACGACTTCCTATATATTGTTGACTTGCGCATTCATTCGAAGCTAACCCTTCATATCGCTTCGTTGGTGAAGCTGTTTTGTTGCAGTTCGCTCCACGGCTAACTCATGAAGCACGATGATATAAAATACACCATAAATGCTAAGATGATACTATATGATCCTTTAAAAATGTGCATCTCGCACGTGTGTACATCGCACGTCAGAGCACGTTCTGTACTAATAATTGAAAAAGAAAATACTTGACATTATCTGAAATTTCTCATTACTGATGCCTGAAGAAATACCTGCAGAACAACAATGAGTTCGCAGTTTTCAGGCATCGATCACAAATTGAACGCTTGCGGTACGCCGTCTTCTGAAGCTTTCGTCGGCAACTTCTAAGAATTTGTCAGATTGTCTAAATCCTAGAACTACTGCTTTTTCCATCTATTGTATGATACCTTCACTACATCGTCACGTCGTTCCCCTTTAGGCGAGTTTTGAGTTTCACCATTGGCAGCAGCGTTGACAACTAATCGAAAAGTATGTAGATATACTTCGGTGGCAGGGATTTACATTTTTTTTTGTTTTTCATCACTGCAACGTCTATTGTTGACAAATCACCTAGAAAGACAAAAAATATTATGTATGTATGCGCGTATGTATACACATGTTTATCATTTGATTTTGAAAAAATGAAAGCGTCTCCACATTCTAGTGGTTCCTTCTTGTATACCCAGTTGTGTGGTCAAGGCCACGGGAACCAAATACGGGTTTTCGATACACGAACTGAGAGAATATTCAAAATACAGAAAAATAACCTATATGCCCACAAGTATTTCTCCATTCTATTTAGTCGAACGTTAATAAATAATAAGCTACGTTCAAGCTGAAAATTTGTCAAAAGCATCTCAGTTTCGATGCGAGTACTTTGGAGCATCGTGCTATTAGAACTGCGTGATTATCCTGACTGAATCCGTTCAGGATATTCGTTTTTTAGTTAGCTAATGATATACCATAATTCCGATATAGTACAAATTTACATATTCTAAAGCTGTCTTTCATGACTTGCTACGCCGGAACCACACGTTCGCCGTAGTGAGATGTGCCGCCATTTCGAAAATCAGTAGAGGATTTCTAACGTAGTACTTTATTAAATGAAGTAATGGCATCCTTTAAGCACGACTAAAGTCATTCTCAGTTTTTTAGAAAAATTATAGAATGAAGGTGATCTGGAGTAGGAGTACAATTAGGTGAAAGATACAGACGACAAACGAAAATCTTGATCGGTTTTTTCTAATAATGCAATCATTGCTTGCTAAACGAAAATAGAAGCTGTACTCGGTATAAGAAGCTATAGTCAGATGAGCCCAGTGTTTGAATCCTGTTGTTAAACAAGTTTATCGTCTGCTTCATTAAACGCAATCAACGCAGAGACACGCAAAGGGGTGTTCAACGCACTCAATCATCTCATAATTGGTTAGCAAAGCAAATACACTTTAATTACGCGCCCGGGTCGTTTTCGGTAGCGAATTTTAGCTCTACGAGTGTAAACTAATTAAATATTTTTCTCAACTTAGACTATAAAGAGCAATCACGACAAGCTGCATACGAGACTTGTTCATTACTCTTGAAGGTGGCAAACTTGGCTGGTCAATGCCCCGCCCTTCCGGATGCAGCTTCTCCTTATCTTGCCACCTATTTGATATTACTTCCCCCGTGGACATCGAATCTGTCCACCAGCATGGCAGTAAGTACCACCAGTCCTCTGGACTATTTCAATTCTATTATGTTTACAGTTGTCATCCTATGCCTAACAGCTATCCGCTAACTAAATCTTAATTAGGGACGACCCTGTGCCTGTGCCGCCATCTGGTGGCAAGGAGCCCAAACGTTTCGATGGACAGTGCTGCCGCAGCTGTCCCTGTCGCCTCGTTTCTAGCTTTATCTATGTCCGATATCGTCGAACGAAGTCATTTGTCGGTGTCTTTCGTTCATCTTCTCTCTGGCGATCGTGTGAATTATTTACTTATTGGCTCTTGTTGCTGCGGACGTAGTGACGATCTGCGGCGTGTCACTTACACGCGGGTCCCTCTCCTGCCTCACCGAGCCACCTCTCTGTGATACTATTTTCCAACCAATTGCGCCAACAACAATACTAGTAAGCGTACGTTGGGTCTCCTATGATTGGCGTCGCTGCTGTCGTCTATAGCCGCACAGGTACCGTCATAATCCGCATTAAGCAGAACCTAGCTACAGTTACTGGCGTGTTCGGCGGCTTGTTAACGCGGTCAGCAGCGAGACTTAATACGGGGACAACCGTAAAAGTAGACGACAGTAAAACAATCGGCTACTTGTTACTTTCTGTTTGACTGACTTCAGCGGATTGTTGTTGTTGTCGTCGTCGGACGAGAACCGGATAAGAGCGGCAACGGCGAAAACCTGCATCGATTCTACCGTTTTGAAGCCATTCTACGTATAGCTAGCTATACGGCGGCGATGTTGTTGAACACGTGGCAGAAGATATTACGCGACCCTGCAGCGCGTTTACAAGCGGATCAGTGAAGTCGGCGTGTGTCATCTATGCAGGTTTGCTCGGCGTACGTCTGTCTACGATCGGAGTGGAACAGGAGAAGATCTATAAACAGTAAAATGAACGCCAGCTGGTCCTGAGGTCTAATAATTGTGGACGTGCCGTATTCGTATTTTAGGTGGTTCATTTATGTAACACGCGTTTGTCAAATGTGAGCGAAAGCGAACAATTCATTAAAAAGGTGTTTAATCAACCTGCGTTCATTATCCGTAATAGTAATTCATTAGAACATGTTGTCTGAAAAGTGCGGCTTCCCTACGATTAAACTTACGCTAAAATGAATCTCTGACTAGTGGGGTGTTCCTGACATGTGTGTGCCTCCCATTTTTCTGGGTTACGCTGAACATTGTAACTTCTGCTCGTAATGCGTTCGGATGGTCTTTTTTTTTTCGCTCTTATGGCGCCAGATGTTTAGCTTACTTACTACCGGTACTGAGCACAAATAAAGTAATACAATTAAATAACCGAGCAGCTGTAAAGGATAAATTGTACTTTTAAAAAATTTTACCTATTCATGTTCGCACGTTTTCGAATGTCAGACATTCATCTTGAGAGCTTCGTCGGAGATCGTAATAAATATATAGGCTGATCAATATGGAAAAACGCCTATGATATTACCCTGTCGTAATAGTACATCAAAGTAAGTCACTTTATTTGCTGCTGAACACTTACCGATATCCAGATGATGGTCTGGATGGCAGTGCAGTACGGAATGTTTTGCCAGTTAAGCCTAGGGATCCGATTTAAAATACTCTGGGTTCGAAACCCGACGTAGACACGCTTTTTTGTGATAGCCGGACAACCGTCTGAACTAATCGCTGACGTAAAACGTAAAATATTGATTAGATCATAATGCTTTTTGTCGAATCGATTCTAAAAGCGTAGTATCGAAGGCTGTCGTACAATATACAGCTGAAAGTTAGTTATAGTAAAAGTTTTACGATATGGCTTCAAACCTGTCGTTTATTTAATGGTCATTATGTAAGAACTTGATAAAGAACCTATACAAATGTTACTCATTCCACCCTATTTTAGGTACTGAATATTGAAGAGAAGCCTATTATTATTATTGTACCTGTTGATACAGCCAGTGAATTAAAACTAGTCGTTAGCACACAATCGTCTATCGAGTCAATCAAGTATTATCGAGACACCTGTCCTTGCAACGGCTAGCAGTGTCACACGAGGGCAGCGTAAAATAATAGTAGTTAAAATTGAAGAGCTATGAGTCAACGGGGGATCGTCTCTTCCGCGAGGAAAGTCCTTATGATCGTTATTGCACAATTACCCCTATATATTCGACCCTTCCCAAAAACAAGAATTGTGTAACTTCTATGTACATACATATATTTGTATAATAGTTAGAAAGAATACCATTAATAATAGCCTATTCGTTCTATGAACAATTTCCTCTGCATGAAGACATCGGATTCCACAATATCAATTGAGTAATGAACCTTAAGATTGCTACTGCCTACCATAATTACAAGCTAGAGCTGTTTGTTCTAAAAAACGATTTATTAAGGTACATTTGTCATTTCACAAGCAAACGAGTTATAACGAAGAGCCGGAAGGATTTCTACCATGAAATTAGGATACTGGAATGTACGAGGGCTTTGCTCGCCAATTCGTTACCTGCTCGAGTACGTCGGCGCAGAATACGATGAGGTTCGTTACGAAACTTCCGATGGTAGGTGACCACAGCGTTCATAAGACGTATCCCAGTAATCTATAGTCCTGTAAGGAGGATTTGCCCGCGGTCATAACGAAGAGATTCGTTCCGATTTAGCTGAAAGGGAAAAGCTGAATCTCGTATTTTTAATTGGATTTGGGTTTGATCTAATACGATGTTATTTAGAGTATAAATTGTTAATAATAACGTATACATTTTAGATGTGAACCAGACAGGATTTAAGTCCGGTCTGGGTGATGAACAGATTGTGTGCAACCTTTATTGTTATAAGATTAATTGCAACCTTTTATGTAACGTTATATTCGAGACAAACGTAGAAATTCGTAAATCGCTTTTAGCTCCCAAGTGGCAAGACGATAAGACATCACTGGGAATGGAGTTCCCCAATATACCTTATCTATTCGATGATGACGACCTCAAATTGACACAATCAATGGCTATTCTCCGGTAAGTGAACTTCAGGCAATACATTTCCCAACTGTGCTATAAACGCTAACCTAACCTAACCTAAACAAACACTACTAGATTTTACCGTTTACCGTTTGAACACTATAGATTTCGTTTGTAGCATGACCTACAATGAACTTTCCCACAGAGCGAGGACGAAGCTTTCACTAGCATATATAGGCTTCTGAAATTTACATTATAATTACCGAAGCCAGCTGAAATATACAATTATGCTACACTTATTTAGGATTATACAGAACAAAACGTATTTAGTAAATTATTCACGTTTGACATTAGCTCAGTGAAGGGATTCTGGCGGAAAACGGTACCACCATTAACCAATCACACACATCAATGAGTGCGATACGAGAATCCTGTTAAAAAAAATCTAACCCAAAATGGAAAATAACATTCAGGTATTTGGGCGGAAAGTATCAACTGACAGGTGTCCAGCTCAATTCAAGCAGAAGTCCTCTCCAGCAGAAAGCTATCGTCGATATGGTTGAGCAGCAACTCCATGATCTAAGGCACGTATTATTAATCAGAAGCTTAATAATGCTGATGCGACCTTATCGTGGGCCGATAATAAAACAATACTTTTATTTCTTCTAGTTTCCCATTCGAAAATAGTTCAATTGTCCGAAATTACGACAAACTTAAGTTACAACGCATTATAACTTTACGATTTATCCGTTTTGACGAACGTAATTTTATTTAGGATGAGCTATGTATACTATGGGTTCGGCGTTAAGGACGAACTAGACTGGATAGCCCCCGAAGGCCTGATCAAGGCGATTCCGCGTTTCCTAAAGCCATGGTCGAATCGTCTGGAAAATCGTCGCTTCCTGTTTGGCGACGAAATCTCGTACGTGGACTTCCTTCTATTCGAAATACTCGATATCTTCCAAATTTTAGACGCTGGGGTGATTGATACGCCGGAAACAAAATCGCTTCGTACATACTACAATCACGTACGCGCTCTCCCTAAGCTGAAGGCGTATCTCGAGTCGGAACGACACATCAGTTGGCCAGTGTTTGGGCCCAGCGCAGAAGTTTGGGGACATATAAAATAGATAAGATAGACCATAGCATCGAATAGAACGAGTCCTTTTGACTTCCTTCGACATAATTTCCGCTGCGCTATAAAGCTGCTCGGATATTAATGGACATGATGAATGATAATTTTATGTGAGATATATACATAAAACATTAACATGTGAGGAATATATAGCTACGGCTTCATAATAAGGATTAATAAATGGGCATGGTGCGTGATGCGCTTTACTCAGAGAACCACTCCTATTTTCATCAGCTTATTGGTAATATTCTGTTGTGCAAGAAACACACGTGGAAAAACCACGCCAATTAAATAGAAATCGTAGAAAAACTTGTTTTAGACAAGAACTTATTGGCAATTAATGTATATTTTGTATCTTAGGGGCATACTTACACGTCTATCAGCTTTTTTCCACTCTCCTCGACAAAAGAATTACTTTGTATGTAATTGGTACTGAGCAATTGAATAGAAACGAGTAGAATATGACAGTTGAATTCTTCGCCGAAGACAGGGTTGAAGCAGCGCATCGATCCAGCTGTTTAATAAACTACGATTTAACTTGAATTAAAGACAGCTTTACACGCATGTAGTGTTTCCAACTTCATTAGCAGCCAACGTGAACATTTAGGTCCTAATTATTAAAAAGAGGAGCCTTATTTTATTACGTAGCATAAAAGCAATGCAAGAAAACTCTTTATTCATAATCAAATAGCGGCCAACACACACACACAACCATATAGGACGATTCAAAACTTTCCTTTTTAACCCACTTGGTCCATACTGAAGTAGCCCATTTTAACCACTGTCTAAAGCTTGCCCTCCGTTAGCTGATCTCACAAAAAGATTTACCAATTCATAACATATTTAAGCTTAGAACGTGGCGGATTTTATATAGAAATTCAATAGTCGTATTTGCCAAGCAGGTATTTGACTGGCCATTGTAGTTTCTCGAAAGCTCATTGTCTAGTCAAGCACCGATCAGATCTTCCCGTTCACCTGCGTATGTGTACGCAGCAGCGAAAGTAGCAGGCGGACGACGCTTGGGGCAGGGAATAGACTAATATCTATAGGTCGCTTGTACTGAACAGCCTTTGCAACGGAAAGGCTAACCAAAACTCCTTACTAATTGCAAGCTAGAATAGGACACTTTATTAAGTGAGTGTATATCGTACACATAGTAGTGCTGACGTGCTGACTCTGAGGTTTTCTTTCGGCGGGCGAAACGCAGGAGTATATCCACTAAGCTAGGCAAAGTTAGGTGGGGTAGCTTCAGGTCGGCGTAAGTTGAGCCAAACATAATATATAACAAGAAACGAAGAAGCCGGAGCTAAGTATAAACAAACACACTCCTTTATTCAATGGATGATTAACAACCCCGTGCTTTATTTTCGGAAAGTTAAAGATAGCTGCCTTCTTAAGGCACTGGTTACCCCATACTGTAGCACCGTAAAAATAAGGAAAAGCATTTAGAGTTGAGGTAATGTATTCAGCATGTAAGGATAATAATGCTTCCTTCTATCTGATAGTAATCATTTTCAGCGACAAAATAAAAGATGGCCCGGATCTGAATACTATGCAATGTAATAAGCTTTAATAGAGATCCTGTCCTTTTCAACTAGAGAAATGATGCCTACAGACTTGACTATTAAAAGTGCGCTTGCTGTAACTTAGTGTAGGAAAAAGATACACAAATATTGATGGATTCTACAGTGAACCGAAAAAGTGGAATCAACCAAGAACTGTTTATTACATTTTTATGAATATTCTGTAATTACCTGTTATTTTTGCCTGATCTGGCCTATTGCATCCTTCTGACCTGACTAAATCCGAGATCGACCTTGCGAAAACGAGATTCATATGACGAGTGGTTAAAAAATAATTGTCAATGATTACTGCTGATTTATCTGCCGCGAGTCAGAACATTCGTCTAAATCCTGATCATGCCAGATTTGCAAATTCGCAACCCATTTCACATATATTTCTTTATTCCAAAGAAATTGGTTAAGCAATATTATTTTTCGCCAGGTCCATCCTAGAAAGGCCTTTAAGAGGTTTTCAAAAGGGGACATTTTTACGCAGCGCAGTGGAGTTTTTACATTCGTTTTTACAACATTTTTACATCTTCGAAGTGAAGTTATCAGAAACTTATAAGAGATGCGAGCTACGCTTCACTGATGACCAATTCTGTTGGTTCATCAGTGTATATGGCTCGGTCAGCCGTGAGAAGCGCACTTATAAGGGACGAGGCACCCGACCTGACTGACTGGCTACACTTTTATGTAGAGGGTTGTCTATAGAAAGGCAACAAGATTCCTGGACTGAGAATTCTGCCGCAGTGGCCAGCAGCAATGCGCGCCTGCTTGATGGCGGCGGTGCAATCAAGGCGTGTTTGGGTTTTTATTCCCACACGGACTGGTCTGACCGTTGTCAGTGTTCGGGCAAGAAGGGTGCCGTGTGTCATCCTTTGGGGACCTGGAGGGTGTTTAGTGTCTCTTCCTGTCCGGTCCCTTTCCATAGGGTCCCTTCATATCCGTTGAGGCACCGATAGTGACCTGATGCTTTAGCTTGTCCCTTTCATGCAAGTTGCTAATAACAAAAACGTTCCTGTATGTTCCTGCAAGCTACCACAGCACTACTACTGCGGCGGGTAGCGATAGTTTGCATTCGAAGAAAGACATATATTTAGTCTAGGACTGCCCGCACATTAGGTAGCGTCAATAGAGTTGTGGCAGGAAATCTTTAGTGCATATGGCAGATGCTAAAACAAAACCAACAAACAAAAGATGACATACCTCGTACGACAAATTATTTCAATAAAATGAACGGAGTGGGCATTTCGTTGTATATTTTCACCCTTCAGTAAATGGAGGATCTGTAGATGGCCTCTGCTTAGCTGTTAGTACTTACACTTTGTAATAATAATTATTATTATTGAGACTTCGAATATTGACTCTACTGATCGAGAATCAAAAGGCACCAATAACTAGTCACCACGTTGAATTGAGCTAAGCCTATCTTATCATTATCCAATGGCATATGCAACACAATTCATCCAGATAGAAAAAGTTCATCACTCAGATTATAGAAGCAGAGTCCTGAAGTGTATATTTGGCTTGCTTATGAAAACCTAGCAAAAGGAACAGACGCGGCCTGATCACCATGGCACTAGTTCTCCAGACCACCTGAATGTGTGCAGGCGACTTGTGCCTTCATCCGCAGTAGTCAAATCATATGCTATCTAAATACAAAAGGGCGTACCGTACATTTCCAAATATGATTGTCACACACTAAAAGGCAACATAAGTATGTACTCTGTTTACTTTTGCAGGGAAATATATCGGCAATTTAATCATAATGCCTATTTCTATTGACGGCATTCACGAGGTGTATCATACTATAGGGCTCACAATTGTGTTCGTTTATAATCTTGATTTAATTATTTCTATTTCTGAGTTACCTGATCAGGAACATCCTGCTCGCAAGAAACCTGCCAACAGAATGGTCCCGAACGGAAACGGTAGTCTTTTTTGAACAGACAGGAATCTACAAGTGTTTTTGTAATACAGAGCGTTATTATTTCGTCTAGTGTTTGGCCGAAGCGAAATGGTGCGAGAGAGACGAGTAGGGAAAACGCTAAAGAGAAAAATGCCCTCTCGAGGAACAGCAGCATCATGAGGTCCCGTTTGGACTGCGAGGTTGAATTAACTGAACTGGAGTGGTTAAATTAAGATTTCTTTCTTTCTAAGGAGGTCTTCGCTATTTCGTCTACTCCCAAATTTTCTCGATTCGTAGCCGCTTGCTAGCAGGAAGGCAGTTGGTCTTCTGCAAGCGTTCTTCACTCTGGCGGCCCGTCGTTTCCTCGTAATTGAATTTGAACGCGCTCGACAACTTGACCATTCTTCTACAGTTCTCGCCGTATTCTGGACCCCTCTACTCAACTTAAAAACTTATCTACGCCGCTAGACGACCCTCGACTACTGCCTACTTCACTTACCCTCTAGGCACAACCGTCACCCGTTCTTTCTCTATCAGGTGTTCTAATCATGTTCAAATAATGCTTTCATGTGGATCACTTTGAAGTAGCGCTTCCAAGCGATCTAGACTCGAGCTAAACAACTGCTAGGTGTGCTCTGAGCGGCAAATGCCGATACGTAACTCGCATAGTAAGCTTATTTTTCGAACGTCCCACCAGTCATCCTTTTACAGGACGATATGATGAAGGGCACCTTGATTCTTTTTATCGTGCTTTCCATAGCGCAGGAGCTCGTCGCCATCTTCAAGTTAAATTAGGAAACCCGTACTCTTCTCAACGACAGTCCTTTCTGTTGATTGTCAGCTACGTGCCTTCATCGGCTTTAATCGATGTCATTCATCAATGTGAAAAGTCAGCATTTTTTCTCGATATTGCCTACTGCTGAGAGAGTGGCTGAACGCAAAACGCGCGTTATTTACGAAGGCAACAATATGCCATTGTGATGCGTATGTTTTCCGTTCTGTTGTTTAGCCGATATCGCCAAGCCATAGTAGCTTGTACACTCTGTATGCGCGTGGGCGTTTCTCTCTAGAAATTAAAATACATGGTCTTTCGTTGACGTATTACCTACGTCATCTCGTATGAAACGGAGCGTAGATGTACAGGGCGCATACAGCATGCAGTAGATGGGTGCAGATATTATTTATATGCAGTATTCTTAGAATGCAGCATATGTGCAGTTAATAATGTACACGGCTACAGGCTATCAAATCTGCTTTGTGGTATCCAATATATTTGGGTAAATAGCTAGGCGAAAACTAAGGTAAGCAATGTCTCCATTTATCAAAGTGAAGTCCCTTTAATTGTGCTTCTGTCTTCATTGGTTAGTTAGTCACCTTACGGCTATCATCTAGTAGGTTTGTACTTTTTTTTTGTTGTATGCGGGACGCCTACTTTTTGAAGTATATTTTACTTCACTCTGAATTTCTTGTTGATCAATTAATCACTACTAGACGAAGCTGACAAGGGTTTAGGAGAGGCTCTTTTGCCTTGCTAGACGTTGCGCAGCTGAGCTCCGTGCTCTCAGCTTTTCGATTTCGAACTACTTTAAGCTCCGATGGCTAAGCCTTGGTTAGTCGATTTTAAAGTATCCTCAAACATAAGTAATGAGATTAGTTTTAGCAATCATAATGCTTGAATGCTTTCTTAAAGTATAACGTACAATTACGTTCGCGCAAAGCAAAGAGGTCATCTTATTCCTAAGGGTAGGAACTGGTCAACGCACAGAGCAGCATAAACAGAACTCAAGGTCGTTACGATCCGTGAATTTAATCATTTAAAAATCGATTTAATTTTCTGAGATATTCAGGTAATTTCTAAAGCTTGCTTAGAGACAACAGGCACTTTTTTCAAGGTTTGAGTATAATATTTACGATGACAGAAACACTCGTTGGTCCTAGTCGCCGTAGTAAACCTGCGTTGGGTAGTCGCATACGAGGCCATTGCAACAAATATTAATCTAGAATATTAATAGTATAATTTTCATTAATCATGCCATTTTATAATAGTGTGAAATTTTGCGACACTTTTCTTTTTTATTTCAAGGTGCGCTTGCGCTGTCTGTAATCTAAGGTCGTTGGGCTTTCAGCAGACAAGTTGCAACGTCGAATTCTAAGTTATTCCGAGTGAATATCAGCGATGTACTCCGTAGAGGCGGATCGGTGAATAGACGATCTATTCCATAAGGCTGGCTACGCTAAATCGAGAATTGTCTCCACCTAGAACATGTTCGTCCGACTCTGACAGCCGTGTATAGACGTGGATGATAAAATAAGTTTAACTGTCTCCATCAATAGGACATTATTCTTACCAAGTAGGCAATATATGAATTCAAAGGCCCTTTGTAAACTGTGCACCTGAACCAGACATTGTGTTCGAGAATTGCAGTAGTCTCACCGTATTGATATAGCGCTGATACTCTGTTTGTGCGGCATCATTGGGCAGTGAACAAATGTGGCAGCGATTGCGTCAGTAAAGGAAGATACTTTTCACCTAGTAGCCTATTGTACGTTTTGGTTCTTAATGATTTCGTAGAATTTTCTGAGAAAAAAAAACGTCGTATGATCAAATGTGTCCTTCCTAGTAAGCGCTTAGCGAACTTTGACGAGTTCCCTAAGAGCTGCGCGGCTACTGAAACGAGGTAATAATGTAACCGCAATCTGGCCAGCGCTTCAATACGGACTCCAGCTTTTCCGTCGTGTTCGAGTTTGCTTCATCTGAGTCGGGGGTGACAAGTGCTGGCCATTAACTTGTAGGCTAAAACATAATATGACCTGGTAATGTTATAGTGTATTTAACCAGTTCATTTTTTAATAGACTCGGCGTTCAGCGTCGCGTCTAGTGCTTATCATATAGCCTTCCAATGCAAGCCAATTACAAATAAAGAAGAACACCAGCTTTCCCCATTATGCTAAAAGCAAATGAACTTGTTTGAAAAGCACGGGTCACTTAATTGGTCCGCGCAAGGACAAAACGATTATAGCAGAACGTCTAGAAGCTTCATAGACTTCAGCCAAACTTGGCATCTATATTATAATAATCATCGCAGAGTTCCTTTTCGGTTTATAGAATCGGCAATGAGAGTAAAAATGACTCAAGGAAATCTCTTTGTCTCTTAGTTCCGTTAGCTTTGCTCAGTTTTCAACGGATTCCACACGTGTGTGGAAAATATTCCAGGCACAATTCTACGACATGATGATCTGTCGAAGACGTTCAAGCTTTGCGTCAACGCTTAAACGCGGACAATATTTACACCTGATACATGATTACGAGGAGGGAAATAGCTAATCGATCAGAGTAAGCCTGGACGGCACTTACCGGCAGAGATTCGTTGGCTGCTTTACCGTCGACGACAACTATCGACAACTTTTAGGGTACGCGGTATATGCTGACGACGTAAGGATGTACTGTGTTGTAACAACCAAAGAAGGCCATCGAATCGTGTTAAATAATTTATACAACTTGACAGCTAGATATGAACAAAGGCCTCCGTTTCATAGATTTTCACTCTGCATTTTAAGCAAAACAACCTTATGAACGGGTATCACATTGACAATCTTGCGGCATAGTTGTCAATCAAATAGGTGATCTAGAATTCATAACGCCAGCAAATCTCAGACACAATGACCTTGTATCAGACGCTATGATCCGCGACTCTAGAGGAACAAAATTCAATTTATAGCTATTTATAGTTAGATCGATATTTACAAGCGATTATTACGACTTTAACATGCTTATGAGATTAAGGTTGTTTTTACATTCTCTGGCAAAGGCTGAGGTATTCTTCTATTCACTGGAAACGTATCGATATCAGAAACTCAAATGAACGACGCCTTTACGCAGCCTATGCCCTTCGTCTAGCCAAAACACCACTTGTTTTTGGGGGTATTGTATTTGATATTTATGTGTTGTTGCTGATAGCAATTAATTTGTGTTTTCTCTATATGTTTAGCTTCCAAATATCTTCATACAAACAGGTGCGAATCAATTATTATAAGCATTAAGGTAAACACTCGTCCATACGTGGCCAAATAGTCCAGCGTCAGCTCTACTACACGCAGCCAGAGATGGGTCTTTTAGATCGCTAGCGGTGACTGCAATGGCCATAGTGCTTATGATGACCACGGTCATTACCTAATGCCAGCGAGCCATAGCCCGACTGTGTTTTCGTTGAGCCAGTGAGAGGTTAAAGGTTGGAGTCCCGCTGGGCGCCGTTTATGCCCCGTTTTGGGAGATGTGGTATGAACTACTGTGCTAAGCTGGGCATAAGCTGAGTTCAGCATACCCAAAATATCTGCGTCGGTTACTTGGCGCAATATGAAGCCACTAGATTATTGCGTGTCGACTTTTTCCGTAGGTTATACAACGACGTGGAACAAAGTAGATCGCATTTCTTTCTTTTCTGCTTTTCCCGTCCACACCTTGAATGCGGTATAGGCGAGAGGGACGTCTGCGGGACATTTATGAACTCCAGCTTATTGTGTTCTCTATTCCGTGGCGATTACTCATGAAGACCTCATGCTTTGAAACTCAGGTCCGCTCGCTGAATCTTTACGATATATACGACCGTATCGTGTGCTCGGCTTGGATTGGTCATCTGCCGCTGGGCATAGTAGACCCGGCTGCAGCACCAGCTATGGGCAAAATTCGCACAGACCCCAACGGGGGTCCCTTGAGGTTCACTAAATGACTCGACATCAGACGAAATGCTGCATGACTGCTTCTATGATGTCACCGTGGCGCAATGATGATTTCCGCTGGTTCGCTTAGGCTTGCCGTTATGGGTAGCCAGGACTGAATAAAAACGTAAACATGATAGTAGTCAAAACTAACTTTCTATTTATTTATAGGCGATCCATATTAGTGTTTTGCTAGCAAACAGCTAAATCAAAACGAAGCGTTGCTTCTTCCGGCTTTCATTGTCTTCCCGGATAAGGATAAAATTAAACTAAATAAATATGCTGCCAATAATTAGTCTACGAAGTCATGCTAAGTTGTAACTACAGGACAACAGGACTGGTTCTCACCCTCGTACACATGAATATCCCTTGGAATACGTATTACATAACTAAAATATAAATCGTAAAGCTTTATCTAACGATACTATCTTTCTACTTCTAACACGTTTTGATGGGCCAAATGTCGATACCCCTTCACGCTCGCGTTTCAGTTATCTATGTTTTGTCGAAGAAGCCCGTTGCCATACATAAGTGGCCGGCTAATCGAGAGACGCCTACGCGAGTAGCCATGCGTAACAAAATCTTGTAGTTCCGTTAGCTACTTAATCCAAAACAATGGCTGATAGCTTCACTGTCATTCCAAGATTTGGCTGAGTACATAGCTCTAGTTCTAGACAATTAAGTAATTTTTAGAAAACGCATGTCTACGTACAGGCTATTCAAAATAACAATCAACTGTTTCACGTTACTACGCATTCGTTATGGTGGCATATTATATGTAAACACTCATTGTAGTAGACCTTTTTCCTAAAATCAATTGCTGGAACATGCTCATGCACAATTAATATTATCTAGGTAAGACAATTATACATTTTAAACCAGAGAATGACATGTTTAACCGAGCTGTTAACTTCACCGTTCGAGTGTCTAATGCTCGTTCCATCGCCTGTTTTTGCGTCATTGGGAGGTCAGGACGCTTTGCCTCAATTGCCGCAGTCCCAGCTGATGTTCAGTAAGACTAGTTGATCAAAAACCTGTCAGTGAAGAAACGCAAAGCTGGTCCACACAAACGGCACTTCGATCAGAAGACGATTGTGCACCACGCACGACCGAGCGTTACTGGTCGACCTGTCGCCCTTCTACTCGCTAGGGTCTTTCGCAACCCAAACGGCGACAGCTGACATGTATGGATGGATGGGCAGAACACTTCAGCGGAGTTACAAACCAGCAGTCGGTTACCCGATTGATAGATTCAGCTCGGTAGAGCCTGCACTTGTCAAAGCGTGCCCCTTGATCAGTGTTCACGATACGCAAAGGGCAAATAGTTCTGGGACAGTATCTAACATTGAATCGGTTAGCAGAATATGGCGTGTCTTTGGAAAAGATTGGGAGTACGGACACGGCCTGAATGGTCCTAGCCAAAGCTATTACGAACTCCAAAAAGACTGAGATTGCTATCGAAAGGAGCTGGCAGTGACGTACGGGCAGTAAACGTACGCCCGTGTTCCTGAAAATGTGGAAAAATTGAAAAAAACAGGTTGCGATAAAAACTGAAGGAGAACTGCACAGCAAAAAGGTCTACTTGCTTCTGTAGCAGCAACTGCATTCATGGTTTCCGTGTATCGGGAGATGTTAGTCCAGTTGATTTTTTACCCATTTCTCAATGTGCCGAAAACGCTTATAGTCTTCTAGTAGAAATACTATTATATTAGACACCGGTACTGCCAGGGCCAAGTTGTGGGCATACCTAACAATCTACAAGAAGGGCTTGGACGCTGAGACACCGTCTGGCATCGAGGATAGCCCCAAACCTAATCTATTTTTGATATCAGTTCTCCGTTTATTTGCCGTGATTACTTCAAATTAATATAGTTTCAGTATATGTGAATTAAGTGGTCATACTACTGTGATTTGATTATAACTCTATAGAAGAAGAAGAACTTTTAGTTTTAAAAAAGGCATAATTTTTGCCAATGAAAAATTACGAAGGGAACACATGCAGCTCTGCCAAGGACACGACTGTAAATTTAAACGTAGTGTTTGAGAAATTTGAGAGATTAATGGTTTGAATTAAATTGTACAAATGCTGTAATTTTGAAAAAAAAGGGGGGTCGGAGTACGTCGACCCCGCTACTGTTCGATATCTTCAAATACTGGAAAATATAAACCGGACTTTGCAGAGTCTACGTCTTTCGAACAAATAGAAACTGCATTGAATTGCTCGAATACAAAGAAGAAAGCAACGAGAAACGAGAACGAGGGTGGTAGTAGAAAAGAAAGCAACTGTGAGGTAACAGAGTTGCCGATGAGGTGGGTTGACGTGAGGACATCATTTCCTGTCAAAGACAGACTACACATAGAAACGGAACTCAACGACACGACACTAAACACAGGTGCGTCTTAGCGCGGAGACCAACGTATGGGTCAGTCGAACCGGAGGTTAAATTCTCCCATTTCTGCTGTCGGCAGCGAAGGGGGTGTCTGGCAAGTTCTGTGGCAAAACGGTGACAAAAACGTCGACGAGATGAGCTGCCTGGCCCGACGCATTAGCCAGTAAAGAGTAGGCGGCAGAAGATGTGGTGACTATTTAGAAGGACCAAATGCCAATGGGAGCCGATGTCGCTGATTAATCTCGATAATAATTAATAAGAACCCTTGCTTTTGTTCAGGTTTTAAACAAGTGGAGAAATTCGAATAAAAGCTTTTTCTGATATCCTTTTCTTTGAATCGTCGGACGCTTCAGAACCTATTTCGGAATTCTCAATCATATTTAGTCGATAAGATAGAGTTTAATGTTGTTTAAAATGACAATTGTTGATTATGTGCAAAAAAAATAGCAGATGTGGAAGAAAGTCTTTTGTGTCATTGTTCTATGGGAGCCGATATGTTCAAGCTACTTTTATGTTATACCGTTCCAGCCGTTTACGCGTGCGGGCTAGGGACATTCCCAGTGGTATAAAACATTACACAGAACTAGGATTAGACCCAGAGTATATCGGTGAAAACACCACAACAAGTACTCAAGTGTTATATTTGAGTTTCGTTGTAAGTAACAGAACTACCACTCATTAGATATTACACCTAACTTCGATTAAGAGATAGAGATCTTCATGCAGATAGATCCTGCATGTTGGTTTAGGCGTCTTAGATAAAACTGGCGAAAACAATCGCCCATTTCTATTTGGCATTGCAAACTAAAGCAGGTATATTCGTAATGATTCAGTACCGTCACACTTTCATGAATAAAGAAGTGAGATTCTAGAAGTTTCTTAAAAAATGCCGTCGGTTATTACGTGAGAACACTGCCCGCAATAATACCATGCATGTATGGACTGCATCCACAAATGCAGCTAACGGATTTGTAATTAGGACGAACGTCTAGTTACATATTAGAACATCGTTCTACATATAACAGCACACTGTTGCCTGGTATCAAATGATTTCTACATAGAATTTTCATGGTCGTAGACGTAGTTTACGCGGCTCGTTTGCTCAGCTGCTGCTGCAGCAGCTCGCAGGAGATGATATGTTCTCAAAAAGAGGAATGCAGGTCACCAGAACTACCAGCCGTTATGGAGTCACGTAAACGTCATTTCGCTATTGCGGCGTTTACTGTAGCTGGCGTGTGTGTGTGCGTGGGGGCCAACGTATCCGACGTTGAAGAAGACGGAGGTAAGTAGAGGAGGATAGAGGATAAAAGGGGCGGGGCAAACTGGTGAAATTGAGTTGTGACGTTGGCTGAGCGACCAGAAATGAAAAGTGGGAACCAGACTACTCGGCGGCTGAGGAGTCCAAACCTTTCGAGCCTTAGGGTGAACTTTCGCAACTCTATGCACAATGTATTAAGGGTATAGATACTTTTCTTTATTTTGTATACGATGTTGGCTTTTATTCCGAAGAGGAAAGAAGTATCAACACTATATTGTATCTATCTATTGCGGTACATTTCAGCATGAAAAGCGACGAGCTTCTCGATATTACCTAGAATGACGTATATTTATAGCTATCGTAGCTCTACGTGGCTAGTAACTCTTTGCAAAGTACTTGTAAGGACCACTTAGGTCTGAAAGATCGTAACTGTGTATAGTACGTATATATGAGGCTCTGTCTGGACGTGTTTCAACAAGCTTTTTCTATATATCGCTGGAATAAATCTGAATATGAATATTCGACAATTTTCGCTGTGTATAACATAAGAATAGATGTGTACGTAATGTATAAATGTTTCTGGATTTGAGTATCGAGAAAACTGCACGGTCTCCATAAGGCAGGATGGGCACGATACACACACAAACTCAAAAGAAAGGAAAGAACTAGCAGGTTATTATCTGACGCACAGCTAAGTATAGACTTCTGCTCCATATGTTTTACGGGAAACCAGTCGTATACGTAGACATTCACACAGAGATGACGCAAGCCACGACGGCATGCTCGAATTCTCTCTCTTCTAATACGAGGTTGAATAATCTACATCTGCAGCAGTGGTTCGTTAAGCAAGATTCAACAGACCTGGTTCACAATGTGTTTGACCATAGTTACAACCCGTGTCCATATACAGACATAGTAGAATTGCTTCGTTCTAACCTGTTACGGCACGAGGCGACTTAGATAAGACGAGACCCGTCCGGACATCGCATACTGAAAGAGGCTGGAGCCTTATTTTCCCTGTCGGAGGGTGGTGGCGCATACGCCTGTTGCATTACGTAATTAGACAAACATACAGCCAAACATAAACGTTTCTGAAACAACAACACCAATGGCCGCCACGGCTGACAACACTCTACGGGGGCCAGCACGAATTGTAGAAATTGCATCGCTAACTGGATAGATAGTTTCGCGTTTTGTCTAAAGATCTGCTTTAGGTACATTGTTTGTGTTGCGTAAAAGCTACTGCAAAAAGGATTATTCTGATCGAATATATTCAGTGTGAACTCTGTGAAAAAGATACTGTGAAATTCTATTCAAGCCTATACAAACTGAAGATGACAAGCTCATTCATATAGAATAAAATACTAACAGTGTCAAATGTACACAATCAAAATGCAATAAATTAAAAAATACTTCAGTTTATACATATCCTGACGTAAGAATAGATTAAAACATATTATATTGTATTTTCTGCAAGCGAACATCAGACATGAAGTCAGGTGGTTTTTGATAACTTTATTGCCTTCATTTTTATCTGTAATTTTATTTGTGGAGTTATATCCCCGTCATGTTAGTATATTAAATAAGGGATCGTTTATTGTCCACTTAAAGGTGACCAAATAGCTTAAGCGATCTACAATAAGATACGGGTGTCTTCTAGGGTAAAATGATGTTATATAGAACTCATTCCTGAAACGCATTATTTTTTAAAGTTTACTCAATGTGTATAATAGTGTGAAAACAGATAATGAATGTTACAGGAGGAATCGTTCTTGTAGCAACGTTGTTGATCGTGTGTTATTGACATTTAAAGACTTTCCCTGGCCTTGAAAAACGTATAATACCTATATGTAATATCATTATGATACTCATCAGTCACCATGTTTGGCCCGTTTCGCTAATCTTCTTTTCCTCTAAATTAGCAATAGCTTTCTGTACTAACTCCGCGTTTCATAACAAAGTCATTGTCGCCCTCGCGATCCTACAATGAGTCCGTTGATTTCCTCTCTGTGTGCATAAAATCTTATACTGCGCATATATGTACCTATGAACTACATGGCTGCGCGTATCTTCATCTGCGTTATCTTTCTTACTCATAGTCCGCCTTGGTCATCAACGAACGAGTTCACGGTAGGGTAGTGTATACGGTGTTAGGCGAATGAATACAACAGCTCAGCGCATTTCGACTCCGCAACTTTGGCAACCGGCGGTGGATTAACAGCAGGTGATTATTAGGAGAGCACACAAAGACAGAAGGTGGAATTATCCCATTCCCAAAGCGAGAGGTGGTTTCGGAATCAGAAGTGGCTGCAGGATCCGGCGAGCCACACTCAAAGACAGTGTCTGGAAAAAGAGGATATGCGGCAGTGCAGATTAATAATTACCGTTTGTATTAGCACGACCCATATATAAGCTAATGAGCTGGTGCGTGTCCCACGAATTGGGTCCAAAACACTGCGATAACAGAACGTATCTCTGTGCACGCTTCGGCGATGAGCGTTACGGATTAACAAGGCGCTCATTGGGTGTTCAGTGGTCTAGATGCTTGGACTAGAGAGGTTGGTGATTACTAGTGTCCAGCACTACTAGTGTCTAAGGGATTAGCCGCTCAAGCGGGACTTCCGAAGGCAGGGGGTCGCCCCGCGGACCCGTCGCAACCTCCACTGGTCTTCAGTGGAAGCCACGGGTTTCGCGTGTGTTTCGATTTCTTTTCTCTGGCACGAGTAAGTAGGAAGGGAAAGGACCTGTAATTACACGTACATGGTTATTGGATTGTCGGGAAGATGGCGTCGACCAGCGAAGAACGATCGCATATTTCCCTGATCGTTCTTTGTTGGCTTTGCAGATTTGTTTTAAAATATACAAAACAAAACAGAGTATGTATTTTGGAAGTACTTGCATTTTATTACATGAAAAACATATATCAAAGAAGTTAAGATCGTTCTTCGATTCGCTATAAGAGGGAATCGAATCATGGATCCTCACAATGTACGTTTCCTTCTGTTCCTTTGAAGTGCCGATGTAGAACTCATCTCGGCGGGGTGGAATCAATTCAGTGTTTTGCGGTAAGACACAATAAAAGCATACTTTCGTTGATGGGTAAGTATTGCACCGAAATCATATAGGTCCATGCTGAATACGTTCGCTGCCACCTAATTCTACCATTATTAGTGCGATTATGGATTTGTTCGCGAAGGAAACGCGTTTTTTTAAGAGTTCGGTACGAGTAGCGGTACGAACATTTATAATTCGAGCACTGTGTATGAGCACGAACGACTACAAACTGCCCTAGCATAGTCACACTGACCAGCTGATTCAATAACCGTCCTAACATCGGCAACCTAATCAGCTGGCTCATGGACCTGGGCACAGAATTTTCAAGTGGACTAAGCTCTAGGAATAGAGTCACCACTAGAAAACTATAGACAAAACCATGGTCACCAAAGCAGGGAACCACTTACTGTAGTACCGAACTTAATATATCACCATTTTGGAATTGATTTGACTGAAATGGCAGTCTTTTTGATCAAGAGTGTCGCAGAGCATAAATCACCATCGGTATATAGTTTGTTGGTGTCCGTAAATAGTACATCGTTGAGACCAGGACGCATAGGCATTATGGAAAGAAGTTTGCCTAGGACCCTTGCGGCTATCTGGCAGATAGCCATTTTTGAGCTCATTTCGCTGTTTAACCGAATAGCAAATTTTCAATCAATCTAATAGCTCTGTAGGCACATCATGGACTTCTCTAAATTGCAAAACTATGAAATTTTGATACTAACCATGGCTAGAAGTTTCTATCAAAAGCCTTTAAGAAAATAATAAGCAATACAGATAACGTTCAAGGTTAGCTTGTATTATCCAGTTCGGTACCGTATCGACTGACTGCGTTGCAGTCCACTTGTTCTTCGTTAAGTTAGTGCATCTTCTGACAATCCATCTAAGTAGGTAAGGTATGATCGGTAATAAGCTTCGCGAAAATAAGATACGTAATCCACTCTTTGGCCGCATTCTTAGTTTAAGCCCCGCACTTAGAGTTCTTTTTATGTTTAGGCATGGCCAGCGAGCGGTGAAAACAACAGGGTGTGACATTTTGTTTATAACTTCTATAATGTATAATAAGTATAGCGCGTAAAGGTCATTACGTTATAGCAGAGGCTTAATATCGAACTTTCGGTTTTTAATATTTGTTGTTTTTATTTTGTACGGCTATGAAAGTGGGAGAAAAGATGATACGGATACTGAGCATAACGATTACAGATATCATCGAACATGCATGGTAATAGGAGAAAATAAGGACCAAAAGTTGGTAATAACTTCAATCGTTTTATAGTCTCGAATACAAAAACGATAACTTGACATAGTACCTCTGACACGATAACTTGCACGCTAAAAATTACCGCTTTGGGGTCAGAGAAGCGTCCGTTACACAACCAAAGTGAATAATTTCTCTGTGAGAAATTCAAGTTAGCTTAATCAGTGCAGAGCTATTGCTGATTATTGGCTCAACATACTTTTTCTTCCAATTCCTACTAGCCTATCCAAGTGGTAAACATTGACACGAGAAATAATTTAATTAAACGGCCATTGCTAGTGATGATATTATTCCAATCCAGTTAAAGTCCCTAGTTGGGGGATAGGGCTCTATCGCAAAACGACTGAAAAAACATTATAAATGTTAGAGACCTGCTTATGAGTGACATTGTTTCGCATATTACTAACATAGCAAAATACAAACCGTATTAGCCCCCGCCAACATGAAACTAACAGCAACTGCTTGAAAGAATGCATAATCAGAGCACATCAACAGTTTTCGCATATGGCTTGTGCAAATAAACAATCAGGTAACCATTTACGACATCGTAATTTATATTATATCAGGTATCGGCTTTACATATGTAGAACAGGAGTTACTTGCTATAAAAGCACTCGATCCAATCTAAACACAGCGATGATCTTACAGACTAAAGGCGCCTTTTTTCAAAAGCAGGTTACCTATTGAAAGCTTGATGTATTGTGGTTCGATACCAATTATATAGCAATTTGTTGTTCAAAAAATGTCTAATCCATACGAACATCGCCTAGCGTTAAATCAACAAAATGGCTTTACTCAGTCCCCACGAAAAAGGAAAAAGAGATTCTACACTTATTTACCTATATCTTTCAAAGACGTTCGAAAAGAGATTATAACATGTAGCAGCCCAATGTTGTGAGTTTTACTTAAGTTCGGTCGAATTATCGACTTTATTGTATATAGTTATGTTATGATATGCCATATATTATAAGGTAATATATCATAATATTATGGTTTTCGGCCGGAAGCTCTCTTGAGCATGTCAGTGCATCTACGACATCCACGGAGTAATCAGAATTTCCTATCGGGTAGGGTACACGTTAACTTCTCCCATGTGTTCACTCTAGCTTAGTTATTTCATTTCTTCGTAGAGCCTCTGCTGTTATTGTCGTTAGTGGCACTACCATCGTGCTGCTGTTCCGCCCGGTGACTTCGTCCCAACAAAGGTCTCTTTGAGTGCAGCGATTTAGCTGGCTGGGTTAAGTGTATAGTTTTTCGATATCAATCCAGACGAATGGCGGGAGCGGGGTCACAAGTAAATTCGGTTTGGTGGGGAGTTACTCTATTCCACCAATTCATCACCTCAACACCACTGCTGCTATTGCCCTAAGTGAAGCTTTTGCGGACTGGGACTAGGACAGAGTCAAAAACGAAAAAGTGACTTTCGAGTCAGTCCTCGATATATATATATGTATATATATATATATATATATATATATATATATATATTTAAATTTGTGGGGCAACACGGGACAATGTACGCTTATGCGTGCATTCTGTACGCGGTAAAGCATGCTGACGCATGTGAAGCAATGGCAACTTGGTAGCCTGATTCGACTCAGGGCTCACAGGCTTCTACTGACTACTGTGTACGGACGGATGTATCGCTCAGTGGCCCGTCGGCATAGCATGCGTAATCTCGCGTCTCGTGTTCCGTAAGGTACATTTTGAAAATTGCATTTTGCTACTGCCAGCGCTGCAGTCTCGACGAAGAGTGGGGGTAGGGTCGCGCTAATGCACCGGCTACATTGCTGCTACACAGGCCCCTTATATTTCCCTGTTTGTCTGTGCAGCAGGAGTGGAAACCGGCAGCGACTCAGTGATTCGGCTCAGTGTGATGGCACTTCACCATCTGCCCGCTGCTCCTACGAAGAAGGGACTACAGCTGTAAAGCTCTACTAGCCGACATATGATATTCTACAGCTGAAGACTAGAGAAGCTTGGTGGACTGACTGTTGGCTGCATAAGTCTTCAAGTTTAGCGTGGAAGAAGTCTGGCAGATAGAGAGGGAGCGCAAGTACCGCGCTGAAAAAAGTTTATGGCAAATATAAATAGGTTGCTGGGCTTTGAATTTCCGTCTATTTTTCGCTACCTTCGTTCCTTTGTGTTCGTGCAGTGCTATCGACGCCCCCGGTGATGTAGCTCCAGCTCAACTGCTCCCATCTCTGTTGTGCCATATGTAATTGTTGATTGTCTGTTTGTTGGTCGTCATGTGTTGCTCAGTCGACTGTGAGAATGTGCAGGAGACGTGGCACGTTTTCGCTTCTATGTATTTAGACGTAAGCTGTACATGTTTCTGGGACGAAGTGAGGGTCTCATAGTCGGCACTAAGACAACGAAGAAAAGGGGCTATTCGTCCTGTGTCCTGTTTGTCGGTTGTGGGGCCGTTGCTGTCGTTGTTGTTATTGTTGTTACCTGTATTTTTGTCCAACATAGCAAATAAGCTAACTAACTTGCCCTGTTTGACTTAGTTCCGTTTGCCTATGACGGGGCAGCATCGAACGCTTTGTAGCTTTTTGCGTATCGGGATGCGCGCATTACTACTCAATCTAGTAAGCATTTGACAAGCTAAATCGTTCGCTTCTTTTAATTTTTTCAGTAAATTCGAAATGTATAGGCTATCTGAACCGTTATATTGTGTCAATTAACCCACCTCTAGGTCAGGCCGTTAGAATCGAAGTTTTGAAATTTGCTACAAGGTATACGACCAAAATACACTCTGTATTACACACTGTGATGTACAGCGGCAATAAAAACATCGTTCCCGTAGCGAAAGGTCGATCACAGACGCCACGGGAGCTAGGATGATACAGGCAACTTTTTTCCATTTCCGAAGCCGTGCCTAATGACACGACAAAACAATTATACATCTCCAGACGTAAACAGTCGTTTCTGTTGGGCGATACTCTTATGATTATATTTCTCGTTTGTCACTCCGTGAATCCGATTGACCTTGTCATACAATCACAAAGGACACAGACTGTCACGATCTATCTTCGAATCCCTGCCAATCCTACTAAGTGCCGATCAAGATCAAGCTAAACATTTTCTACGGACGGACGTGCAAGCTTATGATTCTATTCTTGTCTCATGTAGAAGCCAATGTACAATTCTAAATTTGTGTATAAAAGTTGCGCATTATCCACGCGTGACAGATTGCCTACGCATGGTTTTAACCTAACTATGCTTAGCAACTACAAAAATTGCAGAAGTTCTATAATTGGGCTAATTTTGGGACAGTTTGAAAATAGATCGTCATGTGCTATTCGTGCATTTCTGGGCCGGCTTAAGTTGACTTATAGAAACTATATTGATTATTAATTACCATCTTGACTGTGTCTGAGTTTGGCTAAACGTCTATTGCCGTTCTGAACGGATGTTTTGTTTGGGAGGTACGTTTATTGCTTCTCTTCTGGTTTAGCAAAACTTGATTCAGTATACTTACCGTATCTCTTCATTGTGGCTCACATCTATTCTAGTTTGATAGAATGATAGAAAAATGGATGACACGCTGTTTATCTACGTATATCGAAAATCGAAGAAATATAGAAGGCCAGCTAATATTACGTAATGTAATATTTGATATCAGTTAAATATTCTGGTATTGCAGTGTTACCGTTAATTATATGAAACAACAATATCCTTAGTGATAATAACACCGCTACAACCGCTACGGCTACCGCTGCAACCCAAGTAAATACTCTGTAGCCATCCTATTATATTCAAACAGACACATAAATATAGGACAAACGCACAATGGCTAATTTTAAAATCGTCACAAATCCTAGTACTTCATATCTCATAATGTCGACTAACTTTAATTAGGTTAAGTGACCGATATGTCGCTTGCGTAACTTTATTCGTGAGATAAAAGTAATTTTGAACATAGGCTAGGACCGAAGGAAGATACCGAGCAGGACTGGCTACTTAACGATTGTCCTAAGTGCCGTTGCAATTGGATTAGTTTATATCTGATAATTAGCGCTACGCATAGATTTAATTCTTGGGCGATGTATTCGAATCCTAAACAATCCTTATAAAGGTAAAAGCTCGTTAAAAGGAACGTAATCTTAATGAATGTTGTGGCACAGTCCCACACATAGTTTTGCCGCAAAGATTCAACGTTGCGCCATATACCTGGGACGTTATCATAGTTTCCTCAGGAGGGATCTGATCCGTGACTATGCTGTACATACGTTGTCATTTTGTTTCTTGCGTCTACCAGTTCGAAAGTAGTGTACTGTTCCATCGCTTTACTATCCGCCCCCAACTTTCCCTGTCTGGTTGGCTTCGCAGCATCAGGTTCGTCTACCTACATTAAGTGACTTCTCTTCCACATACAATTTTTTCATACTGATGAACTAATCATGTTGAAACTCATCTGTGTGTATATATGTATAGAACGCAGGTATACTGACAAGGACGTTCACAATATCCTCTTCCTACAGGCAACAGCAACGGTTCAACCTGCGGTCAGCTAGGGGGAGCGATATTTGCAACGACAGCCGGTATGCAAGCGGTTTGATATAGCTCTGCTCCTGCTGACACAGTAGTCATTGCCTCTGTGCGTCGAAACGAAGTCAGAAGAAAACAGTCGTACGCTAGCGCTTGTGAGCCAGCACCCCGGGGTGGGGCGAGGACCAGGATGAAGAAGACGTTTGCGAATTCCCGTTGCTACCCGTCCTCTCGCCTGTTACCAAAATAAGGATAGTAGAGAAAGACAATCAGGAGCGAAAATGCGAAGAAGCTGCTACCTAAAGGAAGTGTCTCGGAAAAGCTGACACTGAGGAACAGCACGGGACAGAGAGCGGAGAGGAGAGGCAAAGCGGAAGTAAGGTCAGGCGATACCAGGAAGACCCTAAGGAGGCAGTCAGGTGCTTTCGCAGTAAGCAAAAGGAGCGGGATAGGATAAAGTAAGACAAGATGGCTGCGTCAAAGAAAAAGCACCGACCATCCTAGACGAAGATGACAGAAGGGAACAGCCGCTGACTGGCTAGAAGAAGGGAAAGAGAGTATTCTTGCTGGGTAACTGCTGAATTGATATATGCACCCATCTGAACCCGAACGAATGCATGCCCGGTCACCAACCTCACGGCTAGCTGGGCCAAGTATGCGGGGCACAATGAAACAATGCCACTGCCTAGATAGAAGGTAGCGGACAGGCAAATCTACAAACACACGGAAGACGCTTAAGGGTGGCATGACTAAAGGCAGTGAGACAGGAGCATCCGGCCTCACGCGTGAATCCAATCGGACGATATAAGAACGCGCATATGTACTGTATTGTTTACCCAAACATTTACATGGCGGACAGTCAATGGCATAAAAGGAATGTGAAAGCTTGGCGTGTTCGGAAATCTAGAGGAAAGTAGGCAAAGAGAATTGGCATGTGTTGTTCTAGTTATAGGCTGCTGTAGCCATGAAACAGTAACATTCGCCGCCGTGGTGGATGCACCACCTTAAAAATGCACCTCTTAAAGGACCAGAAAGCTATGCTATGAGGAGCTAATGTCATATGTGTGAAGCGGTCTATTATTTGCGCCGATCCGAGTCACAGATGGAAGAGCCCGGTACATGCATACATTTTTCCATTAACGAATGCGTGCAGACACTGTGTGGGAAGAGGTTAATTATAAGACATATTTTAAGTCAAGCATCTAGAGACGCCTACTCGATAATATGACATGCTCTATGATTGCACTGTACAATATATTGCTAAGGTCGTTGTTAAGGTCAAGCAAGTGACTTTGTGCTTTGTTACCTAGACGTTATCTCTTGCTAGGCGCAAATCAAAATCTGTTAGTAATTTGAACTCTGTTTCCCACTTTCAGATTAAGCTGTAGATATATCAGTGACATGCAAACTAAAGCCTTTGTTTTTTCTGCATTTGCGGCCTCTGCTGTATCTAGGATAACGGAACGTGTCATGCCTCATAAAAATAGGACCATAAAGTTCTGCGGTTTACCAAGTAGGCAAATAGTCAAGGTTAACATATAATCTGTCACAATTTAGTTTTAGCGATTCATCTCACTTTTCGATCCCCGTAGACAAATGCGTGGTTTATTCCATATCTTTCACCCGAACAAATTTCGCCCCCACTGACCTCTATGACGTTCTTACGCTAATTATTGTCTCCTCAACAAAAAATGTAACACGTTTTGTCGAACTACTTTATACGTGTCAACTATTTCTATTACGGAAAAGCTCCAATGCACTAATACACCAATTGCTGAAATAGGCATTAGAATCTATAAATCTATCTTTTTTTTTTTCTATGTTTTATTACAATAAGCGCACGAACGTAGATGGTACATGTTTGATTGAAAACGCTCATTCTGGTCCAACTTTTTTCTATTTCTAGACGACAACTTACTATATAAATTCGAACTTTTTAATATTGTTGTTAGATGACTAAGTTGCTCACGCACTGCCGTATTCGCAGCATGCGAAAAAGTTTTCAATGAACTTTTAAGTTGTTTTATTAACTGCAGCTGTCATCTACAGTTATCGTGCTACGGGCCTGAAACGTTCTCTGGCTAGTTAATGAAGAAAGACAATAATTTTAACAGAAATGTTTATCGTTAGATATTTACGTCACCTAAAAACATGGCATGGAACGATTTCTATTTTTCGGTGTCTCTGAGCGCCACCTCATTCTCCTTTTATAGGCATTTTAATCGCTTCCTTTATCTCGTTAGCTGCGGCTCGTAAACTACAATTGGAGTAAACGTCGTGAATTGGACTATAATCTTCAATTACGGAGTATTCTAGCGGACTTTTTACTTGTTTATGTATAACACATGTAATACATGTGTACATGCGTAGCTTCACACACGAATGCTGCGTACACCCATAGTCAGCCGTTTATATCACTACGAGCGATAATACGCTGATAGTGTACGGAAATCTTCATAGTATACGAGATGCGGAAGATCTGACAATGACAATCAGTGGGAACCAAAGCAAAAACTATCGAAGCGACGGCCCAGCGGTCGCCAGCCCGGCACAACTAAAGCTCCTCTATAAGAAGACAAAATTGCATAGAGGCAAAGCATACAGTACGAAAAAAGATTAAAGACATATATTTGATGGGCTTTTAGTGAATGTTTGAATAAGCGGATTCCGACCAGTTGTGCCTGTTTATTTCGACATTGACACACGTGTACCTGGCAGCTAGCACAAGAGCAGTCGCGTTCCGATCTATTACGCACAACCCACGTGCGCTGGCTCGCAGTCAACGAAAGATTGGATCACGGCCCTATTGCCGGCCGAGATTTTGACCGGGTTGGAGGTTATGGAGAAATGGCGATTTAGGAAGTCACTAATCTGGGAAGCCGGTAGCAGTTGTTCTTACCTACCCACTCGATTGCCAACTAGTTTAAAGTGTTTTTGGCATCATCGATTCCGCGTACATTTTCCGCGCCCTTTTCGGCTCCGTTATTTCGCCTGACTCCGAAAAATCGAACCCTCTCGGGTTTTAATCTTGTCGTAGTGAGCAAACGAAGCTCGTCCTAGCTAGCGGATTGCAGGACTGCATATATCTTGCACTGGCGACAGAAAAACAAGAATCACAGGGTGAGATGCCGGACTAGGTGCATATGTGTCGATGTATGTACGTTTGATCACCTTCTCTCAGAGGGCTCAACGTGGGCACATTAAATAAAGGACGTAAATTGATGTAGAGAATATAGACAGGCATGAAATGAAATGCGCGCGTAATATCTTTAAATCGAGTAAATCAAAGACTATTAGTATAGCAAAAAAAAGGTAAACTCGCTTTCGCTACCAAAGTCTGACCGTAAACTTAAATACGCACGTATAGACATATATGCGTTGGTACTTTTGGAACATTTAAAATGTTTAGAACTATATCGCGCTCGTTTTAACTAGTCTTTTCATAAATTGACATTTACCTAATACGAAATTGTTTGTTGCGCATTCAGTCTCTGGCGGATGGATAGCATTACCCCGTAACCGGTTGCCCTACCCAAAACTTCTGAATAGTTGTGAAGCATAGTTTAGGTGAGACAGAATGACAGCAATCAAAATTTAACAAAACGTACCAAAGGTCAAAATCATTTTTGAGAGAGAGATATCTTGAGTGCCTACTATTTTCGAACCGTGAGTCGTGTTCGGGCCTGGAAAGGTCCTAATTGACACGCCTACCTGCGTGCAAGCAATATATTTCCGACAGCAGTATGGCATACTTTCTGCCCAGCTCACTAAGCAATGAAACCCCTTAGCTTTATGTGGCAAAGTTTTTAAGGCGGATTAGAGCGCGAGGTAGAGTCCTATCCACCCTGTGGTCTTATCCTATCTAAACACTTTATCCAAAATCTCTCTATTCTGCACATAGATAGAATCGCTAAGTAACTTTTATTAATCAGATGGAACGTGTCTTTGTTTGTATCCGATCTAAACCGGAATATTTTCAGCGCATACAGCAGCAGCGACGGCGACGGCGGCAAAAATGAGAATCATGTGGTCGGCGCTCCTGGGTCTCGTAATGCTGGGGACTTCAATCCTAGTTGGCGGCAACTATGGCCGTCACGACAAGGACTATGGCGGATACGCCCGTAGAGGAGGCGGAGGAGGAAGAGGCGGGTACGGTCATCGAGGATGGGATCACGGGTACGATGATTATAGCGGAGACGGCCGCCGTGTAGAGGGAGATAGCGGCAAAGGCGCTGGTAATGAATACGGGCATCAGGACTATGGCTATTATTAGTCATTACGATGTTATTGCAACTGGTGATCCGTCAATGATTGACGTCGCAATAGACAACGAAGAAAGTAACGTAAGACATATATATTAAAACTAATTAAAGAGATTCTCATTCAGGAAACAAACAACATCGATATCTCTAGTTACCTTTTTCTAACAAATTTTATAATATAATTTAAACCTTCAATGTGTCAGGAGACTGACAATGGTATGCACTATAGAGCTAGAAATATGTGTAGCACTATGTATAAGTAGCAGTGGCGCTCTTGTGCAACCGTTAAAGCACTTTCGATACATAAAGATTGTTTACCATTTCAACTAGAGTTATTATGGCCTAAATTGGACGCAATTTTGACTTCGTAAATGATTTTGGCCACTGTTAAGAAGTGATTTAGAGATGGTGAGGAGAAATATTATATGACGAGACATATAAGAGTGTTGCTTGCGACCTGACTCATGCTGTCATAGGTCAAGCTTAGCCATTACTTACACAATTCTCTACAGGGGGTTACTTTTAAAAGCCGCAAAAGGAAATATGGTTTAGTGTCTATTTTGTTGGCGAAAGCAATAGCTCTATTTTTGTTTTCTAGTAGCAGTACACGGAGGGGCAGATTTATTAGACAACCCGGCGCGACCAAACCAATCTCGCCGGTCGCATCCCATGTATGAATGCCGTCCGTAGCATCGATAAATGCCACTCGCCCGCAAATCCTATACACACAACGATGACTGCTGGCTGTAGAAAATAAGTCGCCACGAAATGAGGCAGACGCAGGGAGGCCATCTGACTCCTGCCAATGGCACTATTGTTACCACCAAACGCACCCACTTTTTTTTCACAGGGAACAAACGCAGATTCGTGAAAGTGCCGCATTTGCTTGTTCGTTTTACCTTACGCTTCACCTCACTGCGTTATGGAAGCAGTAGTCTAGCAACCCCAACTCTCTGCAACCAAAAATTCTTCACCACGGCTCTGTTTGTCCAGCCCCAATGTTCGTACAGACGGTGCATTTGTTGTTCTACTTGGCACCTGTCTGTCCTATGCCTCTATGCGGCAGAAGCGTACTTGTGTGCTGATCACGTACGGTTTGTTCACTCATACACGTTGCCGTATGAATGGGTGGGTGGGTGCGTGTCGGTCCGTCCGCCGTCGACTATTCCCCGTTCACATGTAGCCCGTGTGAGTAGCGGATAAGGAGCGTTTACGCTTACCGTGCTATGTGTACGACTACGACAGATCCCAATGGGATCGTTGCTTTTATGCCGATTTGCAAGAGAACCGGTAGCAGCAGCATTCACTTCGGCAATGACTGAAAGAGACGCCGCAAGGTATAACGCAAAAGAAGAAGTGATGAACGAGTAACTTTCTCCTATCCAACGCAACTGCCATTGACTTACATTGTTTCGCAGCCGCAAGTTATATTAACTTTTCGAATTATGTGCGTAACATCCTGTGGCAACTTTACCTTTCATGAATATCTTAGGTCCTACTCTTAAACTTAGCCTTGATCTTCCGAGCCAGATGTTCAACAGTAATACACAGTTTAGCCCGAGCTACTCGACAACCTGAGTACATCAGTGACCGCGCTCAGAATACATAGTCAAATCTAAAAAAGGTAACTTTGTCAATTGTGCTGACGATAAAGGTGGTTGTGCCTTCTATATCGCATTAAAACTACTGCAACCATGGATCCGTTGCTCTGTATTCTTCATCCGTTGCTTCTCGTACAGCTTCCGCAATCGTAGTAAAGTATTTCATACTGGCGGCTTATGGTCTATGATCATCTGTGGAACGATGACTAGCCATTGAGCCCTGGCCTTATATCCCTGGCGGCGTTCAGTCCCTGTAGTGTCACTCATATCTGTTTTGTTCCCATTGCACGGCTGGAAGCTTGCTCCGCTGGAGTTGGCTGTTTAATACCGATCATCACGCATTGGCCCGCAAGCCATATGAGCTCAATAACTAAGCGACGGCGGAGACGATGTCCAGCTCTGGACGCGTTACGGCACTGGGGTGCTTTGGCCGACGTTCCCCGTACGTCAGTAATCATATCATACCAAACCTTTTTTTCTTGTTTTTGCCACCTTTCGTTCACGCTTTATCCCACTATATATATATATATATATATATATATAGTGGGATATATATAATGGGATAAAGGATATAGTACCACACATAGTACCAAATATCATACAGGAGCGACTGTAGCGCGATTCTATCGATTTAGTTTCAATATTTCCCTGGACGAATCAAATCGGCAACCACCAACGGATAACCTAAGCCAACGCCAGTAGCAGCTTCAAGTGCAGCAATATTTAGTCAGATTCCCAGAACCAAGTAAGTTGATCCTCCTTGTATATAGCTAGTTTGAAGCAAGCTATGGGAGAGTAAATAGGCCTGTTTCGGTATGTAGCATCCAAAAGCACCATTACCATTGCCTCACGCACATTCCTGTAGAGGAGGAAGTAGGCATAGCAAGGCGCTGAATGTTCAACCCTCACGTTGGCCTTTTAGCTTAAGATGGCGTGGTGGACGCCATATATGATGTGTGTGGCTTTGTCAGGGGGACGCGCCGATCGCAGAGGCGACTCACGTTTTCCTTATGGTGTCCCGCAGCGAGATGCTGCAGCCGCTGCTGCTGTTTGGCTAGTAGGTCGCAATATCGTGAGGTCTGAGAACAGGACTTTGAGTGATCCGGCGAGACACCTGATGAAACGCAGAGGCTATGGCAATACAGGCTAGCCATTGTTTTGTTCGAGCGTCGGAGCTAGTTTTATGTTTCTTGCTTTTGTCCGGCAAGAGGGCATATTTATGGGGGATAGAAAGATTTGTCCTATGTTGGAAGTTATTGGCATCATTTCGCCAATGCTGAAACCTAACAATTCAACCCCACAATGCGTTATATGTTATGACCCATACCAATCGTTTATATGGCACCAAATAACACTGAAACCGGTTCAGTAGAGTCAGCTTATCTTTAATCGGCTTAATAATGCGGCGATTTAGATGCTTCTCGAAGTCCCAATGTGACAGCATGTTATAGACAGCTAGAAACGGTCGAGTAACAAGTGAAGGGTAACACGTAAAATGCAAATTACTCATCGGCGCCTGTGGAAAATATCATACTTTTTATGTTAAGGAAATCAATTGAGAGCACAGTAAGTTATAAATATGCCCGCCCTAAATTATACCACACTTTTTCATCTTTAATTATAGTAGACCGTTTGAAAAAAGGAATAGGTATGTCTAAATATGCACCCGTGGTCGCTTTGCGTGCTTAATATTGCCCAATTTCGTCGAATGCTTTTCCGTCTGATAGTGAGCAGTACATGCAGAGTCGTGTGCTGAGTTAGAAACATACTTTAACGCTGAATCATCAACCTACTTAACGGATCATCATGGGAACGTTCATCAAGGTAACACCGTCAGCACAAAATGACTGTGCCGTAGGACTTGGTGACCAGTTTTAACAATAAGGGCAATATCACCACCGCCGTGATAACTACAACCATAACCATCCCGACATGATCAGCAATTGATATTTTGAGTAAATTGAACATGAAACAGAAAATATAGACCGGCGCCATACCACCCCATGTCAGTGGCAAAGGAACCTATTACGGTAAATCGTCATTTGATTTTCATATAAATGAATGCACTATATCGTTCATAAGGGTTCGATTTCCCATACACGATTTTACGATAAATGCACATTTTCAGTTGTTGAATGTTACCTCAAATCGTAGTCAGCCTGGAATATCTAATTTTCTAGCATAGGATGCTTATGTAAGCATAATTTTAATTTCGTTATCTTCTCATCAGTGGTGGTCGTAAAGGGTTTTTAATTGGTCATGTTTTAATAGAAAGTTCAGCTGGCGTGTCAATTTAACAGCCAGCAGTAGTCAGTGAAGTACATGGGTCTGTTTGTCCTGAGGGAATGGATATATCCTCATTGTGATCTGAGAGACCAGATGTATGACTTAGCGTTTGCTGCTAAGGCAAATCATTTCATCAATCGAATCCGAATTTAAAAGTGTTTTTCAGATCAGCGAAGCTTCATTCAAGCACTATAACCGAATGGGGGCGAATGTGTTGCGGGCTCCACCATGACGTCGGGTATTCGCCGGATTCTCCCCATGGGGCGAGAGAGTGGAGCCCATTTGTCAAGTGAGCCAGCCCTCTTGCTCGAAGTCAAATTCAGATCGTGTGCTTAGAACATAACGTTCACTCCGCTCACCTCATTTTTGGATAGTTAAGCAAAATTGCTGATGTGGGCCATTTGTCGGCCCCGTAAGCGGTCATAAATAGCGTATAACATACACTCAAGGATCTTCTATTCTTCATGCTGTAATGAATAAAGGAGAAAACCTTGATTTGTTATATATGAAGATTAATTGGTAGAGTAGACAACTTTCCTTTGTACAAGAAGTACTAATAGAGCTGAACAGTATTTTAAGGTTAGTTTCTATTTTTTACGTTTTTACGTAGGCTTGACTTTCTTTTATGCTGAAAATATTATTATTATTGTCTATACTTTATATACGACTGTTCGTTAATGTCCAGTCTACGGCAATTGACTTATGATGCTAAAAAGGTCGTGTACACAAGATTAAGGCAAACAAACATGTTCTGTCAAAGTGCTGCTGACAATAGAATATTCTTGTAGATTAAATCATCTGCTTTTACTTTTTCCCTTAGGTTTCACGTTTAGAAGGATAGCTACATACCGAGCATATGCAAAAAAGCTTAAAGAATATCACGTAGATCTTCATAAGAGGTTGTGCTTCATTGTCTCACATTTTTTGGAACTATTTTTGGTGCCGTATTAATATCTGGTTTATCAATATCCTTGGAAGTCTTCATCGTACAGTTCAATGCCACGAGCGTGGGCACCTATGGCGTCCATGAAGCTTAGTCCAAACATTGTCGTTCTCTAAGGACAGAAGCTGAACTGCAATCGCCCTTACGTCACATGTATATAAATATCTACAACGTAGTACAGCGACGTAATAGTTGTCGCCGAGCGATAAGTTGTGACCCATTCTCGTGATTGTCGATACCGCTATGCAGAATCGCCATTGCAAAAAATCTTGGGCTAGCACAAAATTCTCAACGATCTTATCTCTCACGCCACTGGTCCGACCCCTTTGTAGTGGTCAATACAATGTTCGAGAAAGTGAACCTTGGCCAGTAAGGGAACAACGGGGCTTCCGGCGACTGCCGGCCGATAATACGAGCCTAAAAAGCTGAATTCTCCCGACGGAGTCCAACTCCCTTGAATACCAGTTTTTCTCCATATGCATGAGTACACTGCGTCTTAGACAAAAGAAGAACAGGCTGTTTAACGAAATAAGCGGGTCGGCAAAGAGATGTTGGGGACGCACGCAGATATAACGAGAGAGATCGAAAGCAGGAAAATGCCACTTTAAAGAGACAGGTAAATCAGCGGTGGAAATACGAATGAATGCGAGAACGAAAAGTTAATGAAAAATGAACTGTCAAGTGGCCAAGTCCTGTCTCCATCTCTGTTCACTTGCAGTGGTCATTCGTGATTTATGCAGAAACTACAGGTAAATTGTTACCTTTGATATATTTGTAAATCTCAAACTATGTTCAAACATGCAGCCGGTGTACGACGTTTCCTGGTCTCGCTTCTAAGTAAACAGAATGGCACCATTGTTTCTGAACCTGTATGTTTGAATCGTGTGTAGTATTCTTTCCCCCTAATATACGCGGCCAGACTGATAAAAATATATACGCAACAAGAATATATGGTCAAATAGGAACATACGCTTTCGAAAGTGTAATAGATGAGGACTGAGCCGTTTGTCCAAAGTTTATTTATACCTGCATATTCTCGAAGCGCAGATTGACGTTGAAAAACAAAGAATTACATGTATGAGAAAGGACTGAAAGGTCGTCATAATATCGGCATTGTACGCGTGGCCGAAATTATGCGAAAGCAAATTTTGTAATACGGCCACGACAATGCCCGAATCTTGATTTATTCATCACAATAAAAATATCCCTCTATTCTTTTCTATAGTTAACGAAGCTTTTCGACGCCGTAATCCGAAAAGTAAATTCAAGCTTCGTTTGTAATTACTGTTTTTCAAGTAACACTATTGCAGTTTTAACTTTGCAAATGTACGGGGAACGGTAGGTACTCTATTACATTGACGTTATAACAGCAGAAAGGCAAATCTGATTTAGTTACAGCGTGCAACGTCTACTGCTTTTTTTTTTTTGTTTTTTTTTATTATTAGAGTTTACTTGGGTACAAAAGGCGTTTGTTTTCAAGCGGCAAAGAAGATAGGGATTCGACAAATTGTAAAGTTTTTGTCTAATCCGACTGCACTAGTTTAAACTGCACACGGCGTTTTGCCCCACAGTGAACTTCCAGCCTCTAAGTGCACCTGATAACGTCGTTCGTAGAGTGTTCCCAAGAGTTAGGCAAAGACTCAGTACAAAACTGGCGCATTTTAACAATGTTAGTTACGTCGAAAGTGACACGACCTCTAGGTGGCATTCCAGTCTTTTCGGAATGTCCATCCATCTACTGTTTTACAGCGTTACGTCGTTGGAGCGCTCCGGCCGATAAATTAGAGTAACTCTGAGTGTCCCTTACTATATCTCGTTCATAGCGACTAAAGGAAGTGATGAACAAGACCATCCATCAATGGGACTTAGCAGGGCACATACTTTGCGGCGGAAACCGTTGTAACCCCCGCTCCAGTCTAATGGCCCCCTTTTTCTACAGAATCTCCTTAGGAGAGAGGAACTCCGTGAAATGATCGGTTAGCAGCGTCTAGCTTGATTGCGGCTGGTAAGGCGGTCAGATCTAGCTTTACTTAGTAACGCTGGGTGGGGTGGTCCTCATGTTTGGTGGCAGCATTGCGTCTTGCTTCTGCTCTAGATGCTAACGGCGACTATAGAAGCCCCGGGGCAACGGACCTCGTACGATGAAGCTTCAGATGCTCCAACCCAGTCTTCGCCATATACTGTTTCTGCTCCTGCCCAAGTCGCCCAGTTTCTAGATTAAGGCTCTAGGCCAAATGCTCCCCGCACAACTGTACCAAAAAGAGCGTCCGAAACCCACTCATCTTGCTCAATCCCTCGTTCAGCGAGATCCTTCCGTAGTGCAAGGTGTATATCCCCTTGAAATGTTACAGCCACGATGCTCACCCACCTTCATGCCCCTTCCATCGAGCCAAGATATATAACCGTCCTAATCCCGGATGGAATCTCGAATTGGACATTGAGATCTAGACGCAGTAGCAGACACCAGCCTTGGGGGTAGCTGAATCGAAGCCCCCCTTACTCCGCCTCGTGAAGAAAGTAGCAAAGTCTTTCTCTCTTTTTCGCTTTTTCTGATGACCCGCTATCTCCATCGTTAGACTGCAGAGAGTATTCTCTAGCAATGCGTCCATTGCGCAGGATGGAGCGTCTGTTGTCACACGCCATAAACATAATCGACAGATCTTGCTCGATAGAATGAAAGTATATGTCGATCAATGAGATAGTAAACATTAGACGACTCAGTGACGTGTGTCTAAATGGGACAGGCAAAACGTACGGGGGCAAACTCGTGAAGTCCTTGGTCTGCCAGAGAAGGCTATGTGAAGAAAGCTCACGTGAAGATCGGGTAGAGAGATATTTACCTTACTGCGTCGCATTCAGTTGCTGCGCAGGAGTGTGCGTTTTGGCTAGTCGGAGCTAAGGTGGCATGTGGATCTCGAAGACAGGAAACGGAAATACTTCATGGAGCTATGATGATACTGCAGATGATTCCTCGGGTATTACTGGATATATTGGCGGCGATATTATTATTGCCTCAAGGGGGAAGCAGAACGAAAGGGACAGATGTGGCTCTTAGATTAAGAAGAAATGACTATGGCCACAGCCGTTACGAAGAGAACAACGGAGCTATGATCACCTGCTGAAGTGTTATACCTCACTCGTATATCACTGATGAAATTGATAATAAGAACAATAATAACCATACCCTCAACATTGTTGGTTGGACACTCAAATTCATTCAATTTACGTAGACGTAGACACGCCCACGTCGATGTATTGCAATGTATATTACGATTAAGTCAACTGAGTGAGAAATCCAAGGTCAGGTGTGTACACGTAGTATTCCGCCAGGTTACATGAGATGGTTACCATATAAATGCTGGTGATTTCTCAATATTCCCCTAACTTTTAGAATTTATATAGTTGCTGTTTATAATGGTACAGTATAGTTACTTAAGGGTAGTTTCTTGTATCATATCAGACTGAAACAACTGTCCACATGAGAAGTAATGTTTGGTAAAGTGCATAACGGCGCAAACTTTACAAACAGGTAGAACAAACAAATGTCAACTGTAATTTAATAACCGAATTTTTCATACAGCATCGACACTCAGAATACATCCAAAATAAGTGCATCATTATTCCAAGGGAGAGATTTCTAGACAACTCCAAATTCATTCTCATACCCAGCTTTGTTACTTTTTTCAATTTGCGATCAAAGAGATGCGGACGTTATCGTTTTCAACGGCGTATATATATATATATATATATATATATATACAAAAGCATAAGCTTTCATCCCACATCTTTCTCTACGAGGTAATTTACCATCATCCGTTTCAGTAGTGCCCATAAGATAATGATTGTCGGCACTATCCTTCTTTAAGCGCTTTATTCGTTAGAACCCATCATCCATTGAAAACCGCCTCTATATCATTTTCATTTTTTAGTCAAAAAGTAAGTGAAATATTTCATTAATGCTATGTCATTACCATGCCACTACGAGTGAGCTGATCGCAATATAGGCCCGCGTGTTGCCAAAATTGGGAAACTCAAGCCCTATCCTGGAGTAAGTAATAGTTGAAGCGGCAGAAACCAAGTTCCCCAACGTCTCATCGCTAAAACACCGGAAGGGACTTTACTAAGGAGGCCAAGTAGCGCCCTGCTTGTATGTGCTCAGCAGGATTTCTTAACTACGATGCCGTAGAAGCGAAAAAGGCCAGCGGGGAGGGGGTAGACTCGAGAGACGACCCGAAACTCACGCCTGGTCGCTTCCAGCAGTCGCTCGCGTTTGCTGAACAGGACAGGTCGGTCCTTAGCTAGCTCTGAATAGGGCGTTCAGTCAACGGGAACTGAACATTTTTGTAAATTAAGACGCTAAAAATCGAAAATGTATCTGCTACACATTTCTATATGAAAATGTTGATTGCACCCTAGCTTACTATGGTTATTAGGACCGCAAATCATGCGATCGACCTAATTCTCGTTTTCTTCAGCGATATCAAACTACGGTAATGAGATGGTACAATAGTAAGTATAATAAATGGTAAAAATTATAAAAACAATAGAGTAAAATTGTGTCATATATGGTCAAGTACAATCTCTATTAAAGTATCTCTATTAAGCCCCGTTTGGCATACCTTTTAATTCGCGTTTTTCTGTTTGTAATTCATTATAAGGTATTTATTCCTTTGCTGTGCTTGCGATTCTTGTGTAATATTCGGTGTTGTCATTAAAGAAACAAACGCGTCAAACTGTAGGCATAGATAAACGTGAGGTTATCAGAGCTTAGTTGATATTACTGTAAATTGTACCGCCTATTTCATTACCCCATTTCATCCAGCATCACGTTCTATCAAATAACAATATCTACGAAAGAAGCAAGTAGTATTCTCATTAACATAACTCGCTATTGGATGACGCTTTTTTGTGCTGACCTACCGGCTGTGCTCCGTTGAAACCACCCACACTGGCGGAAGTTGCTCGTCGAAATACTAGAGTTATAAGATCTTACCAAGTGAGTCGCCTTAGTTGATTAACTCTTGGGTGGTATAACTGCATGGCCGACGTCATCGAGACGCCGTCTACTTGAACTGCACAACCTAAGGGTTTTTCCTTTAGCGCGAAGCGAAATACAGGTCGCTCGCGGGGCGTCAGCGCCCACTTGCCGTACCCTCAAAAAAACTTAGCCAAGAAGTTGAGAAAGGAGCAGCAAACGCAAACGAGGAAGTGTAGCAGGAAGCCGTAAATCAAAATTGAAATACAACTAAGAAATCGTGCAAAATACGGCTGGTTGTAAGGCTGACTGTGTGTCCATGACTACGAGTTTACATGGTGTACCTGTAGGCGCGAATGGATACATCGTTTCAAAAAATCGCAACGAATCAATGAGCTAACAACGTCACCTCTGTGCTTCTTTCTATACAACGTGGTCGTCACTTAGCTTTTAGCGGAAACTGGGCAATCTACGAAGCTTTTCCTACATGATAAATACCGAGATAACGGCTAGTACTGGCCAGAGGTTTTCCACATGGTGGTCCCCAGGTTCTCAGTTCCGTTTTGCGTCACACGCGATTTATAAAGTTCAGCTTCTTCAAACGGAGCACGTCGCTGTTTACCTCTATGTTATGACGCCCAGATGTCTCTTTTTATTGTAGAATTCGTTGAGATTTTCTGTTTTATGTGCGCAAGAATTAGCCAATCAACTCTGGGTACAGAATACAATGTTGCGTGGGTGGCGCATCGGAGAAGGAAAGTCGGTGTTTGCAAGCCGCTCTGATCCAACTGTCCGACTGCATAAATCTAACTCTGGCTGCTATTGTAAATGAGATTAAAGAGAGGACTGAAATCCTTTGTAAGTATCAGAAAATCCCGTTAGGTACCTACAAATATTGACACTTCAGTGGTAAAAGCAAAGGATTCCACTCTTCAAAACATGGTACCGAATATAGAAATTTTCTTTCACCTACTAGTTTAAGTGACAGTTCGACAAACAATATCTTAGGACTTCTATTTGTTTTTTTTGTTAAAATTAAACATCATCATTGCCTAGCTGTCCCGCCTAGAAATTCGCATTTAGAGTTGATAGTAGAAAGTACAAAACAAATGGCCAATGTTTCTCTAACAAGATAACGCGATTCGAAGGCTGAGCAGATTTCTTTATACGTCTAAGTTTTACTTTATTCATAAAAGTTTATTTTTTTTGTTATTACTTATGACCCATGGCATACTATAGTGCCTCTATCGCATGAGTTCCTCTTACCAATATATAATGTCATTCATTTTGGCACAAATGTGCTCACAGTGAGCAAACTGTCAAATATTACTTATTTCAAGGAAGCTGGATCTTTCACGTGCAATACTTGGTGCAAACCTTCGTCACAGCCTTTCAGCCCACAGGTCAATAGTAAGCATTATATCATTTGTAGTACAACTAAGCGGCAGTAGCCCGCTGGCTTTACTGGATATTTTGTGGCCGACAAATAAGCGAAACAAGTTTGGAAGCATGTTTACCACATACTCTTCCGATCTTAAAATAGCAACCCGACGCTAAACTGGGTCACACGAAGCCAACTGGCCACTGCTTTTTAACCCTCGTGGCCCGTCTTGTGTAATTTACTAAAGCTCGAATTCTGTTGTTTGTGTCTCAGATGGCTATTAGTGAATTTTGCGACTAAAAATTAGATATTAGCGGACATTCGAATCTTAGTTATCACCAGTTACGGGGCAAACACTAATATACGGGATACGATAATTACAAACGTACAACTATATGCTTGTATATGTTAATACATGTGTAAAAAAAATTAGTATCTATTGCAAACAGGTGGACTTGTTTATCAGATTAGCTAAAAAAAAAAAAATGGCCAACATGAATTGGTAAGATGTAGCATGTTTTGTTTCCTGAAATGATGCTGCAAACACACCCGTTTCTGATGGGTATTCCAACAACAAACCATACATTGTTGAATGGCCGCTACTCAATACAGTCGACCATCTTCCGATAATCTTGTTTTTCGGCTTAAAGTCCATGTAAATGCACCAGAATTGAAAAGGCTTTAACCAAAAGACGCCACGAGCATCGGAAGCGCCGATAAACTTCATATGCTGAAATATCTTTGGGGCAAATGTTTGGATCACCATTAGAGGTAGAACAACCCATTAGCGTACTATAAGTTAGTGAATAAGTTAAATATGCTACGGGGTAAATTATTGCAGACAGTAACAGCTGGCTAATTGTTTTCTATAATATGAGTGTCATAAATGGCTATTTATCGAAAAGTATTAACATGCCAGGTATTCGTATTGAAGGGTGTCAGCGTTGAAAAGTTCTTACATCAAAGGTTTAATACGAAGAAAAAAAATATGTATGTATATATATATATATATATATATATATAAAATACGAACAAGGCCAAAATTTAAGGGAGGTTAACGACATTCGCTATGAGGAAGCACAGGCGACAATTAAGGCTGCTTTACCTACTGATGTGTTATTATTATTTGTGTATATTGCAATGCTCCAAATACTCGTACACCTAAAAAAATACCAAAACGGAACAAACCTTCTACTGCGATATTTAATTAATCTATCTTTATTCATTAATTAAAAAGTTAAAGTTACCAATGTTACATAGGAATTTCTGTGGTTGCAAGTTGCACCATACATTACCGGTACGAATTGTTAACGGGGGCCGACTTGATCTGTGTGGTTTATGCCCATTTTTAGCGCCTTGCCATAGTGACCAGAACTAAGAAGCACGTTACCATGCTGGTTCAATCTTAGCATTGGCAAACATGATTATTAGTAGAAGTTAATGGGCAAGATAGATTGAACTGAGTGAATCAAACAATGGAGCCTACCAAAATTTTCAGAATGCAGAATGTCCTGGTTGCATTGCGGCAAGATCTTGCCTGCATTTGTCTCAACATCGTGATACTGAAGACCAGTTGCTGCTTAAACACAAGGACAGAAATTAGTGCTCAATTAGGATTGATAAAAAGCTAATAAATAGGTCAACAGAATTTCGTTTACAAGGAAAATTCACTGTAGATAGATTAGACAAATTAAAGTGATAAGTGATCGAGTTCAAAGAGTACCTAATCCACTGAATAATACGTAGGGGCATAATGTAACATTTCGCAAAGTACAGCAGCGCACTACCTTTGCTGGGATGGAAAACAGACCCTAGTTTGCTCTGCCTATTTCGACTACCATTTAGTAGAACATGATTAAATTAATTCCACTTAGGCCAAAGCAGTAGGTAGTTTCAGGACTTTTAAACAGGACAAAGACTTGGCACAATATTTTAGATGATTTGTCGAATATATACGTTATCTGTGGCTTGCTACTGGTTGGCCACCGATAGCAAGGACTTTTTTGACTGAGCAAGCGTGCTGAGATAACTGTGAGAATTAAATACCGCTAGAGTGACACTACCCGAAAACTTGTAGCTATATGTATATATATATATATATATATATATATATAAAGCACTTCTGTGTATTGCGAATCTGCGTGATAATAAGGTCTGCACGTTTTACAACCCGGTCGCGACTCTATTTTAGACTCATGGCGTTTATCCTTTACAATGAAATGTTGCTTCAAGCGATTGTCGTTTGTCTGGGACGTATTTAGTGACCAGAAGTAGTGCGGTGGATTTTATCGCACTTCCTATATGTATGAATGAAGGGACAGGCTAATTAGCGAACTAATATATGAAGGGAACCCAACAACCTCACATGAGGTTAACCAAATATTGCCAAGTAATGATCAGCGATGGGCAATCTGTTCAGCTCATAATGGAACAGAGAAAAAAGGTAATAGGATTCAAAAGTCGGCCTAAAATTTTGCACATATTCCGTCTTTACATTGAGACCAATCTATCTTTACATTCGTATAAAACTGCTAATAAACAAAATTCAACAAAGAGAACTTTGTCAGTTGCGACTGCTTCTCTGTTGGGTAAGAAGTGATTACCAATGCGTAACGTCCTGCAAGAGCTATCTATTTAGATAGATAACGGTTATTTTAGAAGGTGAACGTGTCATATGCCTTACTTACACGAGGCAACGAAGACCCTAAGAGATAATATTAGGCACCGGGAAACTATCAATGGCTATCAATTTAGTCTTTCACCTGTTTGAGCGTACGACACGGATTGTATTATATATCAGTGATAGTAAAATTCATTAATTTCCACTATTTTATATTATTGCAAAAGAACGGGGCGACCATTATTGCAAAAAATTGTTCCGTTCCTTTAAATGGATCTTCACAAAACGTAAGGCTTCACGTTCATATTTTGCCAATTTATACATCGTATGCTATTTTGCCGACGCAAATTCAAAGCATCGCTCTTTGCAGCGTCAATTGAATGGCTACTTTAGAAGAAAAACACACACACGTATATATATATATATGAAACAGGCTGAAAAAGTGAAGTCGCCAGGATTTCTGATCGTATGATCACTGCTATAATCAGGAGAGTATATATGGGCAAACAACTCTTGTCAGATCCACAAAATACGGCTGAATTTCTCTCTCGGTTCAACTATTGAATATTCTTGCTGACCCACTCTCCCGATCCTTGTCGGGAGAGTGGGTCAGCAAGGATTAACCCGACGGTTACAACGATTAACTCTGCAGGTATATTATTGTTTAACAATACAGATAAGAGCATTAGGAGTTAAAATATAGAAATATTATCACTCTTTAACATAAACCAAGTGTCACCCTATAACATGATATAGTCTTCAGCAGCCGAGCAGAAAAAAAGCAACATTGAAGGAGAGGATACACAGGAACATGACAATAGACGAATCTTGTAGATAGGTGCAATGTCTTCCTCAGCTTGTGATTTCTGAAAGCCCTGAAAATGTTTTGCAGGCTAACCAAGTGGAAGAAATGGTTTAATTAAAAAAAATGTCAAACAGATCGAAGGCATCTGTTGATGATCAATAATATTGAGAATAAACATGTCCCATGTTTTACGTACCCAGATGTTTTAGATACGTGTTAGTTTTGCTGGAATAAGCGTCTCATTATTCAGTATTGTGACAAGCAAAAAGGCCAATGCGTGATACTAATACACATTTTCATATAATTTAATAAGGCTACCGAATACATTGAAGCCAAATAGTTTGCTACTTTGAATTGATCAATCGCAAAGCATTGATGAATGCTAAGTTGTACCGTGGACGGACAGCAAGAGACAGCGTGAAATTGTATATGATAAAGGGCGCGCTAAGGCGCCTGGCTTCTTTTTGCATCAGAATACCCAGAAACTGAATAAACTTTCTGGGCCGACTATGTATATTAGAAGCCAATAAATAGCCAAACGTGATACAACGATGATATTGAACAGTGTTATAGTCAATACTTGTGCATTACTTTGAATATGCTAAAATGAATTTATTTGTTAATTAAAACATTAATTTAATTCACTCCTTTAGGTTTTCAGACCTACCAGCTCAATTCACGAAGGTTACGTTATAAACATAGTTTATAAATTAAGAATACATTGGCAGTTTTTTTAAGTGCTATCGTATCGTATTGGCAGGCTCTCAGTGTCAACTCTGTTATATGACATCAAGGGCAATAGGGAGCCATAAGAGTCGTAGCATCCTTGGAGACCTTTATGAAATAAGTGTTCCTTGGCAGTCTTATTTGACTAACATTCTCTGTGGATTCTTTTCCATGGGGTCATCATACAACTGACAAAAACAGAAGACTTCACGCCATTGCGTTGCGAAGCAAATTTGAACCATATTAATGATAGTACTCATAGAGGTAGAAGTTTTTTAATATTTCTGGACCTCAACACGAGGCCGCAGGATTTGCTTTGGACAAATGGGTATCGAAATTTCAAGATTTAAGGAAAAACCCTGTGATGTGGATACGACAGAGAATCAATTAGTAGCCTAATGCTGGTTCCTGCCCACATACTAATAATAATATTGAAGCTGTGATTTAAAATATACGTCCAATCCTTAATTGGATGGTAAGTCCAAACCTTAGTCAAAGTAAATGCTATTCCAAATATAAAATGCACATTGGATTATGTATGCAATATCTATATATTTTTCTCAACGATAGGCAATTAGTCTTGATTTATAAGGTTCTTTTGCAAAAAAATAGAATAATCCATGTGGAGGATAAGGACACGACGTTATGGAAGGCGTCAAAATGCTTGCGTTCATTTGTAAGAAGATGCAGTGTATTTTTTATCAAAGTAACTAAGAAAAAAGTGCCGAAGAACAAAATCTTCGTATTGTTTTCTTAGGTCGTCTTCGGCATTGGTCGTTTCAAAGAGTTTGAGAATGATTAGAGAGCTTACGCGATCGACAAAAGAATCTCCGCGTACTTGACGTTTTTAGGTCCATAATCACGACTATTGAACCTGCCAATGGTTGCCATTGGGTCACAGCGACGATCCTCCAAACGCTATATAGATAGACGCCTTTTCATATGTATAGATTTTCCAATCTCGACGAGGATTAGGTGTACATAGTACAGAAAATAACACTGGAAATATTTAAACATGCGCAAGTGTTTTGTCAATTTAACTTATTGGATATATTAGGTCGTTCGGTAGCGAGCATGGTACAGTGAACTGTAACACTTCGAATGCTATTCACAGGCTTGGTTCTTTTATTTTCAGTCAATAGCCGCAACCGTCTCTCCTTCGAATGGCAAGTTAATTATCTTTAATTATTAAAGTTAATGATTAAAGTCTGCGGTACGAGAATTTACGGAGTTTCGAAACTTAAATGATTTTCCCAGTGAGAAGTTATCGAAAATCTGGAAAAATGCTAATCTGCAAACTGGAACTAATGTCTGGCAATTTTGAAAGCCTCCAACTGTAACTCTTACGTTTTGCTACCGTAATTTTTACACTATGAGATCTTTTATCATGCAGTAACAGTGGGTTTTTGGCCGTCTAACGTTAAACATTTTCATCATCTTCTTCACTTGTTGACTCAACGGGAAGCTGTAATGGATAGCATCTAGATCAGACCACCAAACGAACACCAACGTTAAGGTTAGGATAACGTTCCGCTCACTGATATGACGATTTGCGATCACTGCAGCAGATCAATTTTTCACGACAAATCATAAGCACGATGAAAGAATGGGTCAATGTTCGAACGTAAGGACAACGATAAGCGAACGTCTCTCCGTCCCTGTGTTTAATCTTCGCTCAAATTCTGCGACACTTGTCTATGAATTTTTTAACCGTATTTATTTAGCTGGCATGAGCAAGTACGGTATTTTTATATAGACCAAACCTGACTGTTAACACCGGTGCGCCTTAAGATGAGTCGGCTTCGAGCACAATCGTTGGCCCTTGCTTATTCATCTTAGCAGGAAGTCTTTCACAATATTCATTTTCAACTTGAAAATTTCCTTGCTCGGCTCAGTCGGACGTATCTAGTGGTAGAACCTTTACCGCATGCAAAATTTATACGACACATGTAGCTTACTTACTCTCCGCGTTAGCTTAGTGGGTAACGTATTGCCTACGAAGTTTCAAGGGGCACGTTGTGGTCTAGGTTCGCACCCGGGCGTAGCCACACGGGTCATTTCGTAGAGGTTACGTACTTATTGTCTAATGCTTGTTAATTAGGGCTAGGAGTACAAGCTGCGTAATCTTGAAGGAATCAAGCCATGAATATGAAATTGACGGTAAAATACGGTATAGAAATTAACAATAGCAATTCCGCTATTAGAAATTAAGGTAACATCATCGACCCGATCATTACGCAAAATGCTACTGCGTTGTGTGTACTGAACAAATAAACCTGATAAATTCACCTATAGACATCTGTTACCTGGGAGTCGCGCCAAAAGCATTTCCCCTGGCTGGCACACACTTCCCTCTTTACTTCCTTACTTTTATCTGGAACTTAGAAGCACTTAGAACGCATTGGTATTTTTACCGCTCATTTATTAACTGAATGATAGGGTAATTATGTGGGCGGCGTACGGCGGCTTCAAGCTCGCGAAGGTAGCGTTGCACATTCATATAATAGTACGTACGTCGAAACAAAGGGGGAACAGGGAAAATCTACAAAAAGTACCAAATCAAATTATGCGACGAGGCGCTCCTTCAAGTATCGTACGTAGGAGTAATCTTGAATCATGACTGAATAATTTTTTCTATTACCCTGTCTATCGATGTTCAACATTGTTCTGTAGCGTTCTAGGCGAGCCCCTGTTTTTACATGATAATCTGCATATGTGGGTCTACTTTTTCGATCGAATTTACAATTGTTGTGGTGCATATTTAGCATGGCTACAACATCGTAGCCATTAACCAATGGTCAAATCCTTAAACTTCCATATCTATCCGTATTTTGTTGTTTGTATAGTAACCCAAAACCGCCACTGCTTCCCTTTTCAAAAATATTCTGATTACGCATATACACCTGAAAGCCATAAGAAAACAACTTTTGGGCTTTTCTCCGTCAGAGGTATTATGTGCTATGCTATAACAGAAATAGTTCTGCCCGAAGACAACATCTGCATTGTGTTATTACAGAGAATGCTATATTCTACAAGTGTTTTTCAGCGAAACCTACGCCTTGTGTTCGTATCTTCGTGTTATAGAATAGAGCATTCTATAGACCTTTGTTAGACGGAACGATGCTTTTTAGAGCACTGAACAGTAGCGTAGACATAAAATATATAAACACAGCTGTTTCAAACAACAAGACTGAGCGATTAACTTGTTTGAATTTTCTATAACTAGAACTTCTCTAATAAGAACTTACTTCAGCAGAATATCAACTTTGATCAAGGAACAGTAAGACCTCAGGGCCATAATAATAACTATAGTTAGTTCTGATAGTCGTTTGCTTTGTGGTATTGTTAACTAAGCCGGAAAGAGCACTGTTTGCAACAATTGGATATACGCTATATTTAATTCTTTCTTGCGATGGGCTTCCGGGTCTGAAAGAACTCAAAACGATGTTAAATCGCCCAAACTTGATATGAGGTGCTTTCATTTTACGGGTTCATACTAGCATAAATGCGTACGGCTGTTAAGCGATCTTTGCCACACAACTTCTTTCTCTAAGGTCTCTCTTAATTGACTTTAGAGAAAACCATGACGAATTTCCAGGAAAGGTCTTCGAAATCCAACGAGGTCTACAGATACGTGCGTAAATCATTTGCTGAAAAGGCCAGATTTTATGCAGGTCCGCTTTCGCACAATTTGAAATCATTTATTCGGTTGCCGCTAAATATAGTTACATAATTGGCAATGATTATCGAAGATCACTACGCGTATTGCAATGTCGCGTTGGGTCGAAACAACCTATATCAGTATTTGCTATTTTTCTTTTTGACTTTCGCTCAAAAGTATTAGCGCGTTGTTTTCACAATTGCTGTAGCTTATAGAATATGCGATTCGGATCAGAACAACGTATGTGGGCTAACCGGGTATTTGGATCCTTAGTTATACCTATAGCTATATGGACCTCGGATACCGAGGATACTTCTTCCATAACCGCCATAGCTGCCATAGCCTAGATGGTTTGCACAACCGCCATAGTGTCCGTATTCACCGTGACCCAGTCTTGGGCCATCAAGACCGATATTTAACAGGGCACTTCCTTTGGCCCGACGACTATTGGCTTCAGCCGAAAGTAGCGTTGTTGCAATGTGTGTAGGTGTTTGTAAGGCCAGTCGCGAAAGAATTGCCGCCATGGCTAGAACAACCAGCAACACGTACCCCTAGAAACAGAATAAGACGGTATAGGCTATAAACTCTATGCATGACCATATACATTGTGTTGTCGAAAACATATTGATGGTTTTAAGCCGAAACTCGAGTAGCATCTTTTACATTTCTAATAATATAGCACTACACTAAATATAAGCCATTTTGATCGATGACCTTCCGCCATTGTTCTGGTAACGCTTTAATCCTATCAGTGTAGAATTTGTGGGTTTTCTGGGCGAAAAAATTTTGACAAGTGATTATGGCATTTTCTATTCGCGAAATGAAATTCATGCCGTTAAGGGAGTGTTGACCAAAACGAGTAATAGTCTAATGGTGTAAATATCAGGCTAAACAGCCATTAGAATTTCCCATCGAAGCTATTTTAGCTTTTTCTGGGCAGCAAAAACGTATTTGGCCTGGCATTGTTACGATGTTCACGGATTTCAGTCAGCTTTTCTCAATGGTTTGTTGTAATGTTATTTGTTGCTGACGGCATAGGTCTGAACTAATCGGTTTACTCGACTGCGGTAATCCATAATACATGATTCCTTTTCAGTTTTCCCAGGCTCCTTTGGCGACAGTTTGGGCTCTGCCATTAGGTCGTGGAGCACCTTGGTTTTATACGAATTATTGTTTCATATGGTCGACATGCTCTTGTTCAACTTTCTCACTGACTGCATCAATTTTCCTGCAGACAGTGGACTATTGTAAAAAACGTCTTCCACGTTGAAATTTGCAGAACAAAAACGACCGATCCATCTTTCGATTGTTCTTTACGATAACGTATTTTGACGATAAACATCACGATTTTCACAGGCGTAGCCAGTGTAACAAAAAAGTAGCTCACCCTAAGGGCGCTGTCGAATTTCAGCTTTCAAACAACACCAACAACGCTACGCGAAGCGATCTAACCAAAATTTACCGGTGTATATATATGAACGCGAAACTGAATTTTATATTTTTTGATATCTGCAAATAGTTCTTCTCTATGGGCTATGGAAAATACAAACAGAGGTTTTTATACTCGTTTCCTGCCATTGCAAAAAAAAGGCTTGGCGCCGAGTATTTCGTGATTTTCGTAATCGTACTTTAACGCCTATTCCACACCTCAAAATATATATCTATCTTACTAGATGTACATGTGTACGTTTTTGTCAATCCGATTATCACACTTAGGGCAATGCATCTAGTAACCGTCTGGAATTGCACACCTTACACTGCACTTTTCGATTATTTGGCTTTCGATACGGACTGAGGCCAATACCGAATGAATTGAGGCTTTTTGGAAGCGTTGCCCCGGACGGATACGAGCTTCCACCGCTCTCGATAACGTCGTTGGCATTTCATATCTCCTAAGTAACGCTATTACCGAACTACACAGTTAGAACCACTTGACTGAATTGGCTTTGGTTTCTCTTAGCGGAAAATCACACATCTTTACAAAGATCTTACTCAGTGCTTGTCGTGTCGCATTCCATAGCGGCCCTTAATTATTGCCTCTTCGTAACGCGATGTAATTGCCCCACGTCGTATCGTTCTTCCGGGGGCTTGGCTAGTTACCGCGCTCAGAGGACAAATCGCGTGCCAGCATACACACACCAAAACGACAACCACATGGAATAAACCGCTGACAATAGAATTTCGTCGTCTTGAGCCCGCAACGAAATCATACTTATCATCTTGGAGATAGCAAAAGATAGCCCTTGGGTTCGTTTAGAGCTTTACTCATGGACATCATCACCGTGTGGAAAACATTTGGATACCTTTAAGTGTAACCTGTTTTTATCAAACTACAAGTGCATAGAACAGCTCAATGATCAACTGTTTGTATGTTTGCGTGTTTCTCACATCGGACAACGGAGTTTCAGCGCGAAGCGAAATGTGCCTATGTCAGGATTCGAAGCTAGAGAACGACGTGCCCTTTGGGTTGTCACCCGAACACGTAACCCAGTGAACATTTAGTATATTATTAATAATGAAAATATAATTAATAGTACGATAGCGCAGAGGCTCTTCAAAGCGCGTAAGCTAAATATATATGGCGTACGGCACAAATATCAATATAATATTATTGCCTATTTAATGTAACCACCATATTCTACTCAGCATAACAAAATAGACAGCTCTATTCGTGACATACCACTATACCCTGTAAATAACGAGACATTCAAGGTTGTTCAGGAACGAAAGATGATTTAAGGTAATCGCAATTTGTAAAAAATTATTCGTAGAAAAATACTGAACATTCAGTCATTCAGTCAAACGTCACATTTGAGCTTTCATCACGCCATTGGAAAGGGACATCGCTCTACAGGTACAGCTACATAATTGATCAACGCTGGAGTAAAAACCACTAGGGTACATCAGTCCTTTGGACCTTGAAAAAAGTATATCAACGGAGAGTATTGCTCCTGCAATTTCCTGTTCTAAAACACATCAATATAGATATGCGTATGTATGTAGTGTTGTATTTTAAAGTCTTATTTTTTTGTGTCATTTTAATCTGTGTACGAATGATCCCTAACACCCACTAAAAAAAATACAACTAAGAAAAAAAGATGACCAATACATAGAACGCTATGCAGGACAATGTATATTATATATTTGATGTGGCCAAGATGAATGCCCCTAGGTAGCTATAAATTCAGCGCCTCCTAAGCAAAATTGTTGCGTCAATCGTTATAGCAAACGCGTTATTGCTGCCCTATTGGGTTAAGCTAAATACGATATTGTAAGATGTAATGCTCCGAACCGGTCCAAAGCAGCTGGCCTACGCATTTGAGATAAAAGAAGATGATTTCACACCTTCTGCGATACTCGAATCTATTTTTTTTTTCTAATTTAATTTTATTCTCTAGATTTACTGCTTGTGCTAAGACTCATATAGATTTTCAAGTATACTATAAACGCGTAAGCATAACAGTACATTCTTTCTTTAGTTGAACGATGCAATTCGTTATAAGTCTTCTTTGAGGGCAACATATCTTCCTATGGTGAAAGATTCGAGTGAAAAGGGGTCTTAGAAGGAGGCCTAGTGTCTTACCTGGGAGGAGACGCCGCAAGATAAGTTTCTAAGTAGCGTGAATGAATAAATAAACAAAAAAAAACATCACAATGGCATGCACTGTTTAAGAAACATGTTTAGCATATATTTGAATTAGTACATGATGCGAGAAAGACAGAATGTGGCAATTTTGGTAAATCATTAACCGCGTACGAAGCTCCTTATAAGCTCTTGTCTTCAAAAGACTGGCCCTATTTATTCCGCACAATTGAGCACTTTATGTTCTTGAAGACATTTTCGAAACATATGTAAACTACGCTTGAGAATATCTGAGATGTCTAGATAATAGGACCCAGCTTTTGGGACCTAGCAAAACACCGGCAAATATCGGCCTTCGATGTGGCATCCGGCTCCGCAACCTACCAGAAAACATGTTTTCAACTACAAGAATTGGCAAACCATTATTATTACAATGAACAAGTAATTTGCAATCGGTTGCGTGTTCCACATACGTATATCGAGCTAAACAAGTGACATTTTGGCAGATATTATACACATTAAATAGTTTTCGTGAATTCAGTGATTTCGTAACCGACAACTCCCGATTATTCATTTAGATATTCGTAAACAATGTATTAACTGAGAAAAATGTCGCCTGCTAACCAATTCTGATAGGTTTCCAAGTAGCTTTTCCTGTTTACCATGTCTGACCGGAGAACAACAACCCCATTCTCCATGTCGTAGCTGTGGAAAGCTAACTCCCATAGGTGCCTATTTTCGATCGTAGCAAAGAGGAGTGACACGGGCAAAGCCGAAAGCATAAATTGTCTCGACCCTGTGAAATTAACCACATTCACAATAACGATCCACTTCTAGTACCGGAGGGCAAATTGCCCTCAGTAATATTTCTAATGGCAAATCAAGTGAAGTTCATTTCTGGGTTCGTATTGTAGCGTACGCGCTGCCGTGTTGTGCAGTAGCAAATCAAACATCTTTATTATTTATATTCATTTAGCTTGTTTTTGATTAGCGAGCCCAATCGATTTTTTCGTTCGTACACCCATGTTGCGGTCAGCAGGCACGTCGTTCATTAACTTAATTTAATTAACTAACTTAACTAAAATAAAATATATAATTTGACGCTCGCGGTGCGACCATAAGATGATGTAAGCAGTCTTCTTTGTCGATGCATGCACTCCTTCTGGCTGGAGCGAGCGTGGGGACGGTTGTAGCCATCGTGGAGAAACCCAGATCATGGACTATATGGTCGTAAAGGTTGGAACTGCTGTTGGTGCGGAACAATAGCGCTACCCCATTCTATTAGAGGAACTGGAAAAACGGCTCATAATGTAATTATGAGTCAAGACGCCTGTTTAAAGCGCTTGGCGTTTCGAACTTCGATGATGGAAGAAAAGACTAGTGACATTGTCGTAATGTATCTTACCTGAGATATTGAACTAGAGTTAAATGAAGCCAATGTACATTTTTCTATTGTTTGCCCTAAAAATGAGATTTTTGTGTTTCAGCCAAGTTTTTTTTTTTAGGCAAAATAACGGAAAATAGGCATTGTAGTTGTCCAGTGTTCAACCCGGGCTAACTGATATGATAAGGGCCGACATCGAACTCTATATTGTGCTTTCAACTAAGTAATTTTCATAGATTTAGCGTGTTATTTATTATAGAATTTCCTAATAGCTAGCGACTAAGTACAGTATCTATGATTGTCACTTCCGATCTTATACACAGTCATTCAACCCAACCTACAGCATTAACTTCAGTAATGAATACCAAAAATCAATCTCGTCAATATTAAAAACGGAAAATATAAACAAAATGTTGTTTATTATATCTTTCTAAAATGGTATAACGGCAATCTTCAAGCGTGCCGATAAAAGCTATTGAAAACTGTTCCTGTTATTGGCCAGAAGTTCTGATGGTCAAGTAGGACAACAAAGGAATTGTCGAGGAATATCACACTTGATTGGTGAGGTTTATAATAAAAGATCAATACAAGTGCAGCGGTCATCATAGACACGATGTCTTGCCCTGCGCCCTCGCCAGTTATAGTTCGTTTTGCCTACTCTGAGGTGTATTTTCAAATGAAAAACCGTAATGATATGCCGTCTTTTCGATATCAATTATTCGAAATGTGGTCAAATGTATCACGCTTAGCTACGAATCGTGTTTACGTACTACTACTACTACTACAGCAAGCAAAGTTTAATAAATCCAATTAGATAGACAAAATAACTAGTAAGATAGGACGCGGACTATTTAGAAACATAATCTGACTTTTTGGGTAAGGGACATGGCACGTATTTCTATTATCACCGTGCTGAAACAGGATCAAGGGTTATGACAATTTTATCAACAGCTGACTCCTATCGAAGTCGTCAGAATCAATGTAATGTTATGTTGCGAAAAAAATCAGCGGATATTCTAAAAAGGTCTAATAGAAACACTTGAAGATCATACGATATCACGAATGTTATATCAGATTCATAGACTTAGCGTGCTATAGCTGGTTTAATACACTGTAACACTGCTACAGGAGACGCGTCTGAATTTAAACCGAATATTATTACGTATTTAGTCAAAAAAAGTCTATAGAAAACCGATCTATATGGGGTAGAGTAAGTTTTATTTTGTTTATCATATAGTCCAAGATTTACCGTATGTCCTTGATCCTAAAAAAAGAACCCTCTACGGCAAGAAACGGATTGTTACGACCATGATATTAACGTACTGCCTGCGTATTTCCGAAGGAATATACCACGGGTGGACCCGGCTAGTCTTTGATGATGATCTATATAAGGTACATAGACATTATTATTTTTTTATACTATATTTTTATATTATAGAAGTTATTAAAGTACATACATGTCACAGGAATGCCACAGATTTAATAAAAGTTGCATTTCTAAATTCCGTAGAGTCATCATAAAAACATAAAATAAATAAATCGTTTGAAAAGTCCGTTGAACCTGTATACACAATCACATTTTATAAGACAATAATGTTGCATACGTATTTTAGCACATATTGTATGCTTACAATATGTGTACATAATACATACAATAGCACAAAACGTATAAAATACATCAATTCTAATGTATGTGTTATATTGGCGGTCGACTTTGTTACCCAGAACGTGGTACGGTCCTGTCCAGTTGGCTGTTGAATTTTTATAAAGTTTCATATGAAATTTCTTTGCTTTGCATGACAATGTTCGATAGAACACAAATTTTACTAAACTTCTGTTAAGGAAAGATAGACGAAGCGTCCGTCTCCGCCGATCAGCAACGCACACCTGCCACCTCGAGTCGCTGTGGCGGACCAATATGGCTACGGCCCAGGTGGAAACCGCTATCGCCACCACCGGAAGCCTTTACGTCTATATAAACTAAAGTTCTTCTTTGGCTGATCCATAATTGTCCCGGGCCTGAAACCGCTAAAATTAAATATAGTGGTAGCTAGCCTAGCGAATAATTTAGAAAAACCGATTATGTAAAATAAATTGAGTACACCAGCATAAAAGGGATCAATGACATCGGGAATCTTATAAATTTATGCTACACACTAAAAACTATAATGGTTAATAATAATAAAAAAGTAGTTAATGATTAACAAAGTGTTTGCTTTATAATGCAGAGCTTCTGTATATAGGTCTAGATCATCGCGGAATGACGAAAATCACGAAGCATTATTAGCGTTTATTAACTTCGGTAATGAAGAATCGCGTTTATATTACAATCATGCACAAATGACCTAATTTGGGTCGAAATAATAAATGCGCCACTTTTTTTCTTTGGAATAAGTTTCAGCGTGCCATACACTTGCATACATATCCTGATGCTGCATGACCGTCTATGGCAATTAACGAAGTACGTCGCACTCTATTGATTGAGACCTAAACTATGCCACTAGCGATGCCGTACAAATAATTGAGTGTTGATATATAAAGAAATGTACTGTTTTTAAATAAGTCACTTGACATATATATATGTCGAGATGAGTTATTTTATATAGTAACTCAGCTAAAAGGGATCGTCCTTTTATACAATGATAAAAAGAACCCCTTGATAGTATATAGAAGCTTAACCGGTCGCCATCTCATCGATCAGCTATTGATGGTCTTATCATGACAGATAGCAAGTGCCCTAGATACTTTTTAATGATAGGTACCAATGCGGCGGCGGCGGCAGCAACTTGCACCATGGCTCCAACGCCCCACTGCCAACTGGGTCGGCCTGCCGCTTCATATTTAACATGATGATACCGTTATGGACATAACCAGCCTACGTATAAGATATAGGCACGATCTTCCGTATTCAATGAGCGTTGCCTATAAAATCTATAGACGCACTCAAATGTTATTTTTCGATTAATAGTCAATTTATGCGTCATTAGCTTTATTGGCAGAAACATATTTTAGCATTGATATTTTGATTTCACCCTTTAGCGAGCCCTATTTTATTGCTTTATTTCCTTGTTAACCATTGAAGCACGCTGCCCTTCATCATTGCCGTCTCTCCCACCGAAATCATTCTCTGATTCAGTGTCATTGTTCCGCTACATTAGCTTCCCGCCTTTTTCCTCTTCGTTCCTCACCTTTTGCGAGATTGCCTGGCGCTTTGTTCGAAGTGCACCCATGACGGCCACGCTTCATTCGCACATTCAGTCGAACCAGTTACGAATTGTCAGTCTTTACCCCACTATCCCACCGCAGCGACAACGCATCGAGTAAAGCTTAAAGTAGTACGACTCAGCCAAAGTCCATGAAAATTGATTAAACATAGTTATGTTTTTTGACTCCCGCCGCGCGTCTCATCAACATATGTCAACAGAAAATAGTCCAATTACCGAGAGGGTTATGTAAGTCATAGCTAACGTTTTTATAGATCGTACTTTGATAGATCCTTTTTCCCTATTTTCCATTTGATGGTCAGTATTCATTATGCCTTAGTCTAGCTACTGGAGAAGAGGACTACTAGAAAACTTTCGACACGTACGGGTTGCTATCTCGACTGTTAGTCCGGCATTTTTTGGTTTTCCATCCGTTTGGTATCGAAACAACCACAGGGATTTCCGCTTCCACGTAGCTGCATGAAAAAGTCGATTTCACGGCTGGAAGCAGCCGGACCAGAGCCAATTATCCTTCTATGAAAGTGATGAAAAGCTACGGTCTGGCCTAATATTCAACTATAGGCGATTGATGCGAGATTCAAATACTAAGGAATGATACCATTAGTTCAAATATGAAAACGCTACAACGGGTAGAAATTTCAATGTTTCGGTAAATCGATTAATATGTGCATGAATTTTCGCTTAGATATTATGGCAACGGAATTGCATTCTAAGGGATTGTTTACGAAAGGCTGGCTGCCCCATTCCACGCGAATTATCTCAAAACGTTCATTGCTCTAACTTTGTGTTCGTTGAAGTAAAGAGGATGATGAGCTCTCATGAAGACTGATTCTGCTTTGAACAGGGTCTTCGGTAAAGTGAATATGTTAAATTTCCCTGAAACGTGTGAAACGGTGCATAGCAGGTGTGCTCATAATGCGTTTTACTCGACGCTTACGGAAAGGCCATAACAAAAGACATCAGCAACTATATGTCTTTAGACCTTGTTGTTCTATTTAGCCCACGCAAAATAGCTCTTTTATGAATGCCGTACAAGGGCTCTTCAAATCCTAGCCGAAAATAACGTCTGATTTTTCTGATCCCTAAAGCGCAAATACCTAACGTGATCAAATTTACGGATACAAATCAAATTCCATTGACGGCTGTGGTATAAGTGTCAATTCCGGCACATCCTGCCGCCATTAGCCGTACGCTTTTCACACACGATGCCGACTGAGAGAAATTGGATAGAGTTGATTACTATGTCTTCAATATTAAGGGATCAAAGGTCCACACTTAGCAAACATATAATTCAAAATATACGAGGACCTAAAAATATCATCAAGATGAAAATCTACTTTTAGACAAGTCTTCATAACGAGCCAACAGAAATTTTGCCTGAAGCACGCCCTAAAAAAGAAAAAAAGTTTATTACACCTAGTATTATTTTAGTTTGTTTGTTATACACGATCACTTGGGTATGATAGAAGGTCTTTACTGCTAGACCGGTACATCAAGCTCCCATGGATAAAACCGCTTCATCAATAATAGCCATTTCCCTTTCGGCGAGAAATCTCGTATTTTTACTTGCAACATACGACTAGTGCGGAAAGATTGCCTCTAATTCTTAATCCAGGTCGTTTAAGAATCAATTACTGAAAGTTACCCAAACGCACGTTATGAGGATTGTTTGCAATATGAGCTAGTCTGCAGGTCGGGTCTGATAGCGACACTTTGGTTTTCTGCCTAGTGCCACTGCTGCGTTTAGCTACAAATGTATCATTACGTAAAAAGGTATAGCCAACATGTAATCAACGAAGTAAATTATTTTCTCTAAGTTTGGTGTCGAAGTTATTTAATGCCGTCGGTGGCTTTCCACAGGAAACTGTTCCCATTTCAGGGAACGAATAAGCGCGTCGCGCGTAATGGAAACGCAACAGGAAGTGAGTAAAACGACGACGGAGACAATGGTATTCTCTTACCAAGTTAACCTCCAAACATGCGCGGTACACATAGATGCACATACAGACACGCAGGTCTATATACAGACGAATGCTAGGAGACAAGACCGATCGCCCCCGGACCAACTCAAGCACGCCTTCGGCTCGGAACGCCAGTAGCCCTTGTTTTGGCATGTCGCATTTGTTACAAGAACTTGTCCGTTTTTTGCTATAGGTGTCGATTCCGGTTACGCAAAAAGCAATTGGGTCTTGTGAGGGATTTTAATTATCTGCTTTTGTACCAACATGCATTGAACTCAGAGTGCTGCTAGTAGGATGGCTCCACGCATACGGTCTTTAGGGAAGTCTCCGCTGCTTCCGGTTTACCACAGCAGGGCGATGAAAAGAGCAACGAAGAGGTGCCTCGGCGGTTGGGTGGCAACGAGAACTCGAACCGGAAAGTGAGAAAGCGTGCACAGCAGACAATTTCGTAGTGGTATGCTTCTCAATTTCCTGTAGTGCTTGGCACACCAAAAGCTGTTCATAAAGCCATGATGGCAATATGGCACAATTTATCTCATTAACCGAGTAAATCAAGCCGAGTTACATTTGTTACAAGTCGGGAACGATCAAGATCATGAGGGAAAAGGAGAGAACTTACGCCAACACTGAGACGTGCGCACCAGCTAATTTTGGTTTAAAGGTCCGCTTGTATACTGAAACGTTCGAAATACTTCCTGGAGGTCATGGAAACGTGTGGTATTAAGAGCACAGTGGCTTCTTGCTAATCCCACTCTCTATATTATATCTCGTTGTGATAAGTGAGTATCTTTTCGTGGAAGCTCTAACGATTCTTTTAAGGAAATGTCCTGTGTATAGTAAGAGCTGGGCTTATGTAAATAGATATAATGGGTAATGAGATCCAACAGGGTTTACATATAAATACTTCGTTCGGGGCTAAGCAAAACTTACTTGAACTGTTGTTGTATTTTGCCGTATTTCTAAATAATTATTGTAAAATAAAGCACTTAATAGAGTCATATATGTTATGGAAGCAATGCATCCAATCGTTTTTAAAGTTTTTGAGATGCAATCGTACCAGAGTCCTCAACCTGTTACATTTATTGTCTGTTTATTTATTTCTTATTAATTGTATATATCGGCTTATATACAATTTTTACCTCCCCTCGTGTCCTGTGTACAGAAATAAGTGTCATTATTCGTCCTCTTCACCTCGGGGCCATTTTCGATTATTTGTATTTATATCGTTCAATTAATCTAGTTGTATACCTATAGTACATAATGTGTTTTTAGAATTGCAGATTAAGCAATACATTCTTATTTTTTACAGTTATTCACTGCAATTCTCGACTCCGATGCTATCGATAAGATCAGTCGCCAAAGTCTATTGAAACAGGTGGAAGGACTGGAGGGACTATTCTGGAAAAGCGTATTGTAATTTTCGATAGCTTAACCTTTAGCTATGTTCCGCCCACAGTTGCACCACTTGGGATCCATTGATGTGTTCGTCTGTGTGTTTTCGTGGGCTTCCTTCTTAGACGTAACTCGGAGAAGTGAGTTGGTTGGCCAGAGGCTGTTGCTGTTTGCAAGAAGCTATAACTCAATTCCTCTTCTTACCGCTTGCCCCCCACATCTCTGTCTTCCCCTTTTGTCCCGATTGCCAGCCACTCAGTAGCTCGATAGCCCCGATGGCGTGAGAGCTAAGAAAGCCGCGGTCATGCAGCTAGTGTTTGCTGATGCCTCTTGCTTCCTTAGGTCGGCAAGTCATGAGCCGTTTCTTCGGGATAGAAGAGCGTTCAGGATCAGGCGTGCATCCTGATTCTCCACTTTGATCTACCCTTCTCTACTGCTAAGCTCGTACCTTTCATTCTGTCTTACAAACACAAAGATCTTCTTTGGAGAGAAAAAGACCTCCGGGACCTCAACATCGAAAGCTAGCGAACTTCCCAGTCAGATTACTGAAGCGAACTCTTCCTGTGAGTTGGTACAATAGCAAGCCAACTAGCTAACGGGAGAACTCACTCATTGAGGGTGCGTCCCCAGAGATATTACACAAACTAACATCGAATTTAAACACAAACGCGACAATGACAACGCTTAGAATCAGCACCATTTCGTCTCATGTCGCCGACTAAACCGAAATAGCTATTTCTTACCCTAACCCCCAATTCCGACAGAGTGCAAACCCGATATAGTTGCTTATCCGATGAGACGAGACCGCATGACTGCGATAGATTGCAAGCTACTCCGGTGCACGTCGTCAACTCCCTGTCCCGCAATGCCTTTCTAGCTTTCCGTTTCACACAGACGAACAGTCGGCACCGTAGACGATTGAGTGAGTAAACTCACGAAAATAATATTACGACGAAATGCGATATCGAATGATCTGTGACTGCACCGATTTTCCGCTGAGTTTAGTCCTGTAGGCTGAAAAATCTCATGCCTGATATGCTATATATGACAGTAGGGCACATGATAAGTTTGAAATAAATTGAAATAATTTTTTCATTGAGGGAAACATGGCTTCCGTAGCCAAGTCTAGTATTTATTGAAAAGCAGTTTAAATTTAACGTTCAGGTTACGTACAAAAATAGTAATCTCAGCCATCGAAAATAAATGAAAATCATATTTGAGTCACTCTTTTAAAGCACTACATCAGATTCGAATAAGAAAGAACAGGAAGCTGTTTTTAGCTGCAAGCATACCAGAACGGCCGTTCGAACGTGAAAGCCATGCAAATACGGTAAGCCTGTGCTGATTCGTGGAAATGTGCCAGGACGGCTTCGCTACGAAGAGCCCAGGCCCGCTGCGACAATGATATTTGTTCGCGTGCAACCTGCACATTTCGAACGCAGGGGAAAATTTTGCCGCATTGAGCTTTTTTTTCCGGACAATGTCATTAGTCTTAAGTTTACGAGTACGTAATTGAACACGGTGTGTGTCTTTTCTCTACGAAGGCAAGAGGCGTCGGATCATTGCGTCCGCAAACGCAAGGCAATGGATATTTTATGCCGGAATAAAACAAACGCACATTTATCGATAAAACGTTATCTCACACATAACTTTTACTCATCCGTCCTAATTATGTAGGCCTATTGATCTAGCTATAAAACAGGAAATAGCTGTGCTTTAAACATAATACAAAAATGATATTAGGACGAAAATAAACACAGTTCGCAGACACCACCTGCTGTAAGGCTGTTTATGATCGAAAATATTTTCATTAATTTATATATACTTCTGCTAAATGAAATTGTATAGAAATTATACAAAATTCTTTATTCGAATGGCTAAAGACTACTAGTTTTTGCTCGACAGTTAACGTTCTTCAAAAAGTGTTCGCATTTGGTCGTACGGCCGCGTACTCCAGTAGTTCTTCGATAAGCTTCGATTTAGGTTAATCCGTCAGAAACACTTAGAAAACGTCTCTCTCCTTTCTTCTCTATGGGCATCGATATCGTTAAAAAAAAAAAAAAAAAAAAAAAAAAAAAGTCTTCTCCACTTAATTTCAATCAAAATGAAAGAGAAAAATGCACATGTGCTTGTTTGAGCCTTCCTCCTCAGCAGTTACGTATCGCCTTTGTCGTGTCGCAAACACTTGCAATAGGAACGGGCGAACTGGCCTACCTATATGCAACAATATCTATAGATAGCAGAGAATTTTTCTGACAGGAAACTTTAACATGTGTAGTTTGTCGTGGTTTCAGCAATGACATCATCTAAAGAGTTTTTGATCTCTGCTTGATTCTTAGTCTGGAATGCCTTTCAATTTTTGGCTCTGAAGGACATCACTATGGGCTGCGCGCAAGGTTTTCTAGGTGCGTAACATACGCGGGTGTTTCTCCTATTGTTGGTACGTATCCTTTTTCATACGACAGAGACGCTTCGCCTTCTCTGTTTTTCTGTCCGTTGCGGATGTTTTTGACGAGAATTTCTACGCTATTGTATCATAGCGTATGCGAACCAATGTTGGTTCTTACGACCCCGTCGTAACCATCTTTTTATTTCCCGTAGCTGCGCTGACAGGTGATTATGTTTATCACGGTAGAAATAACAAAGAATGATGGGGTTAAGAATAGTTGGCGTTGTAGTTTATATTTGAGTTTTGTGGTTGACTCTTGATTTAAAGTGGCTCAAAAATTTAAACTCTGTAGACTCTGAACACCAGAGAGCTATTGCGAGAGCCTTATAGCCACGCGTCTTATTTATGTGTGATTCTTGCTCTGTATCATAATAACCTTACTATTGTCCTTTCTATTTAAGGTACATCATTTCATAGTCTAGTAGACGCTGCCGAGTCATCGCCTCCACTTGTGTATATCGTCGACGGGCATGCGTATGGTGATTTATTGCCGCTTGTTGTTATTGCCGTCAAACGAAAGCCATATCCTTCTAGAATACTACGACAAACTCGACATGGCGAACATATGGCGTTGTTTTGTGTGAAGATGAGTTACGGCGTAATGTATTCATGTGGGTCAAACTTTCACCGAAATAAGAGAAAAAAATCTTTGTCAGAAATAGGCAATCTACGTTCTTGCTAGCCTTCATGCAGCTTCTATCGAAGAAAGAATTTCCTAATGCAAATCTAGAGGTCTTCAATGGAATCTAAATTTAAAGGGCTTGCAAGTTCAGACTGGCCCAAAAAGATTTCAGCAATCTGAATTTTTTATACAGGGATTAAGGTCGCTTTAAGAAGAAAGCATATTGTCTGTTGGGGTCGTTCATATAATCTCGAAGGATAAGACCGTGAAATGAGCCCTTGTATTGCCATCGATTATGTTCACAGTTCCTCTTGTTGAAAGAAAAAAAACAAAGCTATCGCTGAAAAATTCTATCATTCGACAAGTGACTTGCCGTATTTAGGCTATATAAAGCTCTTCAACACGGACGGTAATATGCAATAACGTTATAATCTACTTTTTGAATCAGTTAAGGAAGCATACAACACAATTTATTGGCTCGCCTATTGTGCGCACAGTTTCAAACAACTTCTACAAGGCCTGCGTATGGGTTCTGGTAAATTGTCATGTCCTTGTGGGGAGGTCGATGCTTCAAGGCTCGCTGAATAAGGTGCAGTATCGTCGTACAATACAGTAGCTAAGGGTCGGCTCTAAATGTTTTGAACACTACGAAACATCGCTGTTAAATCTTGACCTTATCTTGCCTATACCTTGTGAGACTTGTGGTTATGGCATCTTCACGACACGGGCATTGATGTCAGCAAATCTTAGACGTACGAGAATAAACACAAATCATAATCAACATCGGACGCCATAGCCAAAACTTTACTAACAATAGTTTTTTTGATCTAGCTACATTCAGTAGTACATTTCAGTTCCATTAGAATTATACTTTTAGCGCAATGCGATGGTTGGCTTATCGCATGTCGAGTGGTTACCTTTAAAGCAGTAACAAAAGTCTTGCGCACAAGTTCTGAACGATTGAAGTTACATCACAACTAGCTGAAGTGTTATACCCATTCGACTCTTGTCGTTTTCTGCTTCGGATGCCACTTGCATTATACGGTATGCGAATTCGTTGATATCTCTGTATCACTCAAAATACAGACATATACGTACAGGGTGAAACGTGACTTTAGTTTGATTAAATATAATATATAATTTGTCTGTCATGCTGACAGCGTAGCACTGCGTAACCGGTTACATAAACAGGTGCTTGTTTAGCTACTATTGGTGAACGTAAGCACAATGTCATAAGTACGTATGGGCTAGAATGGAGCAGGTAGTAGCACCGAAGGAGCTGTTAGGCAGAGGAACGTACCACATGCGATGATGTGACGTGGATCAAGACCGTTACGGTTGCATGTACTATGCACGAAAGTGAACCAAATTTTGAAGCTTACGCACGAAGAGTATGGACGCTGAAGATTATGAGATCGTGCACCATTTAATAGGCACGTTTTTATTGTCTGGAAAAGTAGTACACGTTCCGTCGAATCGGTCCGTAAAATAGCAGCTATCTTTAAGATGTGGATACTTGCGAGAAACACAGTTCTCTTGCGGCACAGCAGTTTCATTGTAGCAGCTCGTCCAACGCAGTCCGGGTTATCTCGCATCCACTGCGACCTATCTTTTACAAATCTACAAAACAGCTAAGCTCAGTCACAAAGGAAAATACCAGATAGTGCTCACGCATAGCTTCCGGCCAGCATCACCACTGCCTGACGATGGTTTACTTATATATACATCTATATTAATATATATACGTATTGGATATATATATATATATATAGTAGTACGAATAGGTGAATCGATAACTGTCTATGCAAGTAATACCAACCAAATACTGGTAGCGAGCATATCTATTATACGTTACTTAAACATGATGCGTCCCATTGGAGCCATTAGCCGTTATGAAGTTTAAATTTCGAGTTAAGTTGAGAGCTTGTGCCGGTTCTTTCGATGTAACAAAAATCTAATTATAATTTTACCGTCTAGATCCTTGAAAACTCTTTTACTCTAGAAGTTTGTCGTTTAGGATGCACCGTTCTCTATATCGCATTTAATTATGATTCTTCAACAAAGCTATCCCCAGAACATCTCTTCTTAGCTCAATGGTATTTGTTATAATGTGTGAAAAAAGTTTATTTCTACCATAAAATAAGGCCGTCACACTGATTCAGATGAGTCCTTGCTTTCGAAATATTTAAGTTATGCATACATAATTAATAATAATATGGCCACCTTCGCCCGGTGACTTTTCACTACTCTACAAGACGCTGATTCAAGCCTCACTAATAACATGTCATCAAATAAGGAAACAGACATTGACTCTATTACAGAGAGCTAACAAACAACCCTTTACTAAGCACATATACAATAACAGTGGTTTGTCAGTTGGATCTCATGGTCGTTCTGTGCGTACTTAATTACCGAAGTAAACTTCAACGATGTTAAATAACAGAGTGCACAATACGAAATGTTTTAGCTTTTATTCGGTTTGACAGGATTATATACTCATGTGATAAAATGGCATCATAATATATCCATACAGAGACCACTACGAGGCTTCGACGTATCCGAGGACTTCCAAACTTGAAAATTATTTTCCAACGAAGAAAACCAAATTATTTAATCTCTTGTTTGAATAATTTCTCATTGATTATTTTGGCCATCTTCTAAACGTTTTCCACGCGATCCACAAGTGTCGTCGATGAACTTCAAATTTTATATATATATATATATATGTATAATCATATGTTAACACTAATCAATCTTTTTCTATAACATTTAAAGCAAAAAAATGAATTTTTGAAATATTTTTTTTGGATTCGAAATATTATGAATTATTAGCGTTAAATATTCTTAGTTGAGTTTATATTTGTAGCATTCAATATGAAAAACCCTACATACCGCATCGCACTGGCACCCTCAAACACCAGCGTCGTTTAGGGTAGGCTCTGTTACTTTTCATTTAAAAGTGCCTCCCTTTACGCTGTGTCCTCTGGTAACTAGAACAATTTCGAATCGGTGAATGACGTCCACATATACAGCGTTCTATACATTATATTATATAGCGGCCGGATTCGCAGGTGCACCGAATATCTTAACCCTTATTATAATAGTCTGCGTGAACCACAACCGCGGCTACATGGCTTTTCAACATTAACGTATAGAATAATGTATTGAAGTATGTAGTCCTTGAACGTAGGCTTTCAGCTTTCCTTTGATAACTATCGTTTGTTCGATTAAATTCTCATCTTTTTCATTTACAGAACGAGGTAATTTAGGGACCCTAGGTCATAGGAACAAAGCAATGTCGAGTGGTTTCGGAGTCCGTCCGTTAAATCAGTCAGTTCTCAATCAGAGAAGTGAACGCCACGCAGGAGGATCCTGCGCGACTCGTCCTGCTCGACTCGGAACAACAATAGCATGTCCTTCTACTAATGCTATCGTATGTCCTTCCCAGTACTATAGTAGACCGCTTCGGAACGCTGTGGGGTATCTGTATATCGTCCTCTTCAAAACCCCATGAACCCCGGCAATATGTCAGTTTTAGTCTTCCTACTACGTCGATAACTTTGTAATCAAATCAGCCTAAATAGAATAATTTTTATTCAAACATCGAAGGACAAGCTAGCATCCCCAGTTAAGGATTCGTCTGGGTTGAGACGTCAGACTTCTCTGTGCTCTCGATGTTATCAGTACTATAAGGATAATCAGCATCGAAACAAGCAGAATCTGGCTGATCATAGAATGGTAACTCGTCGCCTTTACGCTTTTTTTTAACGAACTGTGTCACAGATGGTTTTGTCTTTCGTTTCTTAGAGCTAGTAAGAGCGCTCGATCCATCGACATCGGTATCGCTAGGATTACCATCGCCAGAATCAATGTCTTTTCCATTTTTGACGGAATGTATATCAGAACCTTTCGTCTTCTTTTGGCGGCTTTTCAGTTGGTTGGCCTCGTTAGGCTCATCATCGTTGGAAAAATCCGATGACGAGGAATCGCCCCCTTTATGACTTTCGATGAACTGCGTTACGAACGTTTTCAGCTTGCGCAAGCTGTACTTCTGACTGGCAAATTCGTAGCATCTTTGGTAATACCTGCAAACATCGTCGGTGGGCTTCTTCCACTTAACCTTTATTACAACTCCATATTGCACCTGAACGGACTCCTCAGCACTGATATCCTTCAGCGGTTCCCTCAGTTTGATTTCATATCGGCCTTTCTCATACGATGTCTCCTCTAACACTAGCGAAAAGTACTGCGATTCTCCGGTTTTGCTATCGGCTCGTCGCAGAGTCGCTGCGCTGGGCATTCCTGAGGTATCCCAATTCCAGTTAGACGACTTTGGGCAGAAGCTCTCCCCCAGGCTAAGACACGCAATATGTAGCGCTCTGCGTTCGCAATAAATATATAGGGAATACTCAGAGGCATCTTTGATATATATAGTTCTCCCTTGATATCGGTAGTTTAGTGATTTCCATTTAAAAGTATTATTCTCCACTACTGCTTGGAATACATCCATAATTTCTCCTACAGCTTGATCGTTTACTCTTTCTTTCGAGTTATAGAATTCGGTCAACGCTTCCACGTGCTCCTCGTTTTCTATAGTAAGCTTCTCAACATTCTCAATGTCTGTGTATTGTGCAATATGTCTGAAAAACCACTTCACCCATTTCGCCTGCAAAAACGAACGGTTATGATAATTAGAGGGCGTGCGGATTGGGAGAAGGGTAGTTTGTTTTACTGGTTTTTGCTTGTCTAACACACAACTCACTACCTGGACACCTAGAATCCAGAGAGACGTTGTCTGTGTGTGTGTGAACGAAATGCCATGCAACTTCCACGTGCTGGTGGTAGGTAAACTCACGCGCATCTACGCCTCCGTGAACTTCCGTAAATTAACTAATTATTATCATTAACTTACGTAATTTATAGTGATGTTACTTATATTAATCTATTATAATTATTTTTTATATAATCTATTCTCGTTTGCTTTTCCGACTCGAAAATGTAGTTTATGTCAAACAAAGTCGTTAGGTCGTCCCATTTTTTCCTCGGCTCGTCATTTGTTGCATGCATAACTGTTTGAACTGCTATGCGAATATGGGTACGAGGTGGAAAAGCTGCTGAGGCTTCCCAATTTGTCTAGTGTTATATACGCCGATAGCTCTACGGCTGCCCGATAATAATGGCTTGCTCGCTCGTCAAAGATGAGTTCTACAAGCGGGAGAACTTATTTCACTCCAGTCGCCCCCTAATAGAGGGGATGCCGTTAAATCGCCGACAACTGTACTGATAGGACGATCATGATCTGCCTATCAGATTTAGCCTAGAATTTTACAGTGCCAATTCTCGAGTTTTCTATAGTCCGTGTTTAGAAAAAGTGCACCAAGTTTTTCCCATCGAACCTAGAAGAGCGATCGAAGCGTGGTTCATTCCTCACGTTGAGGTTGCAGTTTTCTCCACTTTAAATTTGCAAATTGACAGAAAATGAAGGTTAGTAAATGAGAAGCGATTCAAAAGAGCCCTACAAGTTTCCCTCCTCTAATTGCCTGCCATGCCGTGGTGATCACCTAAGGAAAGAAGCGATCGCGTCATACAAAATAAACCATACAAAAATATCTATTACAAGCGACACCACGCAGTCAACAAATAAGCGGACCTTGTACCCTACTGTTGTATTGATACCCCCGTAAAATTGCCCACCGGCTGACCAAGTGATTATATTATAGATCAAGTGCTATGATGGCCTACGTACCGCTTTCCACTTCGATGAATAGATGAATCGAGAAAACGAAATAACGTGAGGTAGAGCTCGTTGGAAGAACTTCAAAAAAGCGTCTATCCTTTCCGGATTATGTCCTTCACTCTGAAGGAGTTCTATCTTGTGTTGAACATCTGGTACGAGAAGCTTCGTACCGCCTCTCAATGAGATGAGACGGCGCTGCGTCCGTTTCAAGTCCACCGTATCGCTTTCATTGTAGTATTGTCTACGTCGTATTCCGTTTCTAGGCTGTAATACGTCTTCAGGTAACATCATTCTTCCATAACAAATAAACACGTTGGAGGTTAGATAGAATACAGCTTAAAAGCCGACACAATCAACTTTCACCTATTAGAGCGGCAGCGCGGCAACTCTGCGCGCTGAATATAGTTTGATATCCAATGCATCGATTGAGATATGTTTAGCTTAGATATATAAATTCTGTGTATTTAAATGAATCACTAAAATTAGACAAATTTTACTATACCTTTCTTGTGGAAACTATTATGTAGAAAATATTTGTCGTATATATCCGACTGGCGAAAGACAGCTCATAGTATTTAAATGTTATATTCCATAATTATATTTGGTAATACATTGTTACTGCGTGGGCAAATCTTTAGCTTCGTCGCTGATCTGTTTTAAAAACGGAGGGAATTCTGCGTGTTGGGATATTGCAACGTACCAACGGTACTTCTTCGAAGGGGTACTAAGTGCGGTAACACAACGTAAATTGCAAGGAACTTGTCAACTGCATAGTCAAAAGGAAATCTATCTAAGGTATTCTTTGAAATAAAAGAAAAAAATGTTTTCATTAAAATCGCAGTTTACAGTACATAGTTCACTGAAGACAAGCCTCCGTGGTAACTATTTCCCACGAGAAGACGACGAACAATTATAAACTGCTGTGTACAGCAGACAACTTATAAGTGCAAGCGATTATTAGTGAAACGTAAGTTAGAAGCTATTTACAGGAGTTTCGGGTATGCTATCATTCCTGTAAGTAAGTTGAAAAGCATCGAAGCGCCGGAACTGCGCACTTGAATTTTCAAGTTGTATTAATAATTATTCATTTCAACTAATAGCGTCTGTCTGTATAAGATCCGATTTTGGAAATCTTTTTTTTCTTTGCAGTTTTCGTTCGTTACTTGTTATGGGTGAAAAAATCGCCACTGATTAAAGGAACTATGTCTTGACGCAAGTCTTTGATCCGGATCCATCCTCCTGATGGAACAGTATCGTGTTGACCGCGAAGGGATTTATGTAGGGGATCGATTTGGGTCCCAATCGACTGAATAAGTCTATATTACCCCTATAATTTTCACAGTTAAATTACGCCGAAAAGTAGCATAAAGGGTAATTGCGTTTTGTCCCTATTAATACCAATTGCTTCTAAAGACAGCGTCACCATGCCGTTGTTGAGCGGACAGCATTATGATAACAGCCACAGACGTTTTCTTACGTGCCTTAGTGTTTTGTCGTGTGATTTTTCCCATTAATCAGTGTTTTTAACAGCCAAACATCGTTCAGACATCATTAAGCTGTCTGACACTCGGCTGTTCGGCCAGGGTTCCTAGTGCAGAAATTAATTAGTAGTAATGGACGCCATTAACAGGCGTTGGGTATGAATATTTTTTACACAATTTCTCCTCCCATCCGGAAAACATTGTTTTGTCTTATACTCAAGACTACGCAGGGACACTGGCCAGCAGTGTTAGCGTAGGAGCCGTGTCATCATATCTGACCACAATTGATTATTACTATTTCAATGTACACAGATGTACAAGCCAAACAAAAATACCCAAAATTGACCTACCAGACATTTTGCTTTGTTTTCTTTCAGCTACAGCTTGTACCCAGAATCAGAAGAGTAGCTTATAATTATTGTGCCTGAACGAAAACACTATTTATTAATGAATCGGAGTGCCAGTATAGCAGTTATATATTTCACTAGTTGGCAGGAGCTATTTGCTCAAGCATTTGCGTCGTTTATTGAAAAACGATATTGTACAAAAATGAAGTGATGATGTGCTGTGAAGCGGTCGATTCGGCATGTGTTTATCAGTACATTTTTTCCTCATTTGTTAATTATGTTACACGGGCAGAATATAGAGGTAAAAAACAATGTATGTTCAAACTTGACGGAAAAACCTCCTTCGGATCAAATCCGAAGCATTCCGCCTACATTGTCAACTTCAGCTACATATCAACTGAACGGACAGAAAAAAGAGACGAACGGGAAGGTAGTCGTGCAGTATAGCGTGTGCTGCTATCGAGTCAGTTTACTATATAAACCACATAAATAGATTTTACACTTTTTTCCTGATACAAAAGGTCTTGCCGCCACAGGAGTACCGATTTAGAAAGTTCTGCACCTTGATAAGTTGTGTAAGGTAGGCGATGGATGTTGTACAGGCAATCAATTCTTATCAGTTATCTAGTTACCGAGCTTGCATAACATGTAACTTAACAACATACGCGCAAATAAACGCCTGGTGCTTTTATCACTGATGAAGTCATATTTAATTGTAACTTTTGCCATTACGAATCCATTCCTGGTGGCGATCGGTCGTAAATAAGAATATTTTTACTCCACCTAAGTCGTAATTAGACAATGTGTTGCATCTGCCAAGTCGAAGGTATTGAAATTGTTAAACTGGAATAGAGGACATTAGAACTTGTCTGAAGCAGGTGCGGATGGGTGTCGTTGCATCCTCATGGTAGAAAGTTTTTTGTGCCTCTTATCGACATTCCGTTAACAACGGCACTCAGTCTCAAAAACAGATATACCCACAGTGAGTTATACTCGGGCTTCTTGAGGTAACCCGTTTCATTAATTAATAATATTGAGTATCATACTATTAAATACGAGTATTTAATAGTATGATACTCAGCCATTTTTGCTGAACACAAGCCTCCTCGAGGCAGGTTTAATTGTAACAGGGTGACGTGCGGTGATTTCACAATTAACCTTCTAGGCGATCTGCCACAATACAAAAAGCAGAACGCGTTCTGTGTTGCCTTCTGGTGTCATGCTTTCCTTTGGACCTCCATCAGACCGTTGCGAGAGAATTTCCTGTGCTGCTTCTCAAATCTTAACGGGAAAAAACTATCTAGAGTTTTTTAATTTTTGTAGTCGTAAACTGGCTAATTTATTCATCATCAAATGCTTGCATGACTTAAATATTTGAGGATCTAAAAAGATTCTTCAGGATCCCAGAAGCGTCGCACTTTCATCATCTTTGCAATCAACGACTTGCGCGATTTTAGAAGGGGATTCATAGGGCTTTGCTTGTACAATCATATATTGATTGTTTTTTTTTTTTTATTGAACTTTTTACCCCAGGATAATTCACGAATGGACTACTACAGGCGACCCTGGCGGACTACAAAATTGGATTAACTCTCAAATTACGGATCGGTAGCGGCCGAAACTTAGTTCGTGAATATCCAATCTCTTAAAAACTTTGAGTGAAAACCAGTTGAGTTCGCTCCGGAAAACATAAGAGTAGAAGGACATTTTTTAGCCTTGAAAATTAACGATCAGTGGTTAAGTTTTTGTTCCTCGTAGGTTAAAGCGTTGCATAAGTTTGTCGAAGATCGGTGAAGCCGTCAGGCAAAAAGGCCTTAAGCGAAGGCACAGTGTTTAAATGGTACAAACGTCTCAAGAACGGTGACTGGAGCACTGAGGACCAGCGAAAAGGTGGGTGGATGTCAGGAGCCTCAGGACAAACGTGCATCGCCGAATTTGAGGAGGTTTTTACGACAGCTGAGCTAGAAGCTCAAAGGCTCTGTTGGCCAACATTGGCGTTCCACACGTGTTACATAAGTATAACTTGAATGCTGAAAATGAGGAAACTGCGTAAAAAATGGGTCTCCCGTGAGCTAACTTCAGGCCAGTTGTGGATGCCAGCAATGCATTCCAGGTGCAATTTGAAGAACTTAATCAGAACTTGAAGAACCCGCCAGGAGCATACGGTCGCCATGGACGAGGCATGATTCAATTACCGGGTGAGAGAATGGCGTAGCCCTGTAGAGAAATGGAGTTCGGTGCTAAGTGTTGAGTAGGTTGAAACGCAAGGTGATTATAGTACCTGCAGTGGATATAAAAAGCACTTGCTATTATGAGATACTTATGATCAATGAAATAATGAATGCAATCTTGAATTTCTCAAAACATTTATGAACAAAAACACGTAATCTGGTTGCTTAACGACGCCAAACCTCATCGCCATGTCCTAATTACTTCTTGGCTCGAGCAAAGACATATAGAATCTTGGCTTTAATGGGCTTCTTCTCTCGGTCACAGCCTATGTAGTTTGGGGCTTTCAATACTCCAAAAAAAGCAACTGGTGAAACAACATACTCGACTGTGAATTTAGTTGGAAAACATGAACAGGTAGGTACATGGTTGTTTCGAAGCTGCCAGAGCACTTCAAGTGTCTAAAAGTAAATGAGGCCTCTAATACATTAAAAATCATCGCTCTAGCTGGGCTAATTCAAGTTATTCAATTTCAAAATGTGCCAGGTTCACTTTTAACAGCTCAATAGATTATACTTGCTCTTGAGTTCTCTGCCATGACAACTGACATGAGGCTTTCGCGATATGAAAGCCGTCTATCTGTCCTTCTCATCATTAATCAATGTGTATATAAATTTATTTATTGTAGCAACGCCTCAGAGAAACGATTATAGGAGTATTGGGCCGCTTATCGGAGAACAGCGAAATTGGAAGCGAACGGGTCAGCGGTTATGATCAGAAACGAAAATCATCTGAGGATGTTTTTTGGGCGAAAACTCACAAACAAAGAACAAGTTTCGCATTGAACAAGCAGATATAATGCGAACTATTTCCAATAGAGAACTCTGAACAGCGTTTGAATAAGCTTAAGGAACGATCTAACATGACGTTTGTTCCCTTGAACATAAAGGATAAATATTACAGAGCTCCTAAAATGAAACAGTGGCTATGGGAGGCCAGGCATAGAGGACCTCAGACGCCCGACTTCCTGAATTTTTTTGAGGTTTAACGGCCGATACTGCTTTTAAACGGCTGACTCGCAGAAAGAAACGAGATATGTCCAGTTTTGAATTTAGACCACCTCGAGTTTTATTAAGTTTAGTAAGTATATACGTTCCCCTGTACTGTCACAAGGACACGTATAACTTGCCGATGTTTCACATGGATGTGAAAATGAAGAACCATATTATCGGAAAACGAAGATCATGCGTGCTGTCTCAATTTTTTTTACCTGACGGTGGTTTTTACCTAACAAGGGTTAACTGTTGAACCAGCGATGAAAGAATAAAGCGTGGCACTAAATGGAGTAAACGAAATAGTGGGGTATCTGGATGGACAACTTCCTGTGTGTCTCTCAAGAAAGGAAAGTAGACAAATGATAGACGGATTTCCTAAAATAGCCTCTAAGATTTTATTTCCAATGAAGAAATTGTGAAGGCAAGATGCGTTCGATTCTAAAATTTCCGTACATACCAAGGAGAAAAACACACATGCTGGCTAGGCCAGCATTGCTCCCTTGTTCTGTACGATAATGGAAACTGAAGGATGAAAAACATAATACAAAAACACCCCTTAGCTCTGCAACATTAAAATCTTCTTAGATTTTAGTAGGCAAATTAGACAAATTGTTTTAAGTAAAACAATTTAAGGTGCCTTTAGGTCAACATTGAAGAATCCCCATTTATTGATACTAGTGTGTTACCGCCCATTATGGATGGAGTCACGCAGGCTCCATAGCAGATAGATATAGATATAATGTGAAACTGTGCATTCAGCGCAGTAAAACCGCAACAGAAACATCATTTTCTAATTCACACCGGTTGAAATATTTTTTATTTTCCTTATCGATAAGAAAATTTTCGCTTTAATTCAGCATAGTTTGAAACGGTGTTTGGACTCTTAAGTATCTAATGGATATTGCAAAAATGACATACCGTTATCACTCTAGTGAGAAATCCAGTTAATTACTTTCTTATCTTTGCATACCTGGATACCTTTCAGTCGCCTAAATCAACGATGTAGTCGAAATAAGATCACGCAGACTTGGGCATACGCTCAGAGAACAAAACAGACACTTTTTGAGGAGACGATAGAAATTACTACAGTTTTTATAAATGAAGTGAAAAAGACAGCAGCTTCACATCAGCAGACCCTATGTTGTATGTTCCAAGCTAATTATGTTACGCGTTTCGAACGTAAGCTTCCAAAGGTCCCTAATACAACAAGTGCATCTATGTACATCTATAGGTATTCATCATAAAAAAAAAATAAGTATAATAGTACACACGTTTGAAAGATGCTTTGAAGTGCATCGGCAAGTTGCCGTTGAAAGGCTCAGGTAACAACAATTTAAATATGGAATTACGCACTCGATAATACGTTAATATTAGTAATGAATGTTATGATAAATTACCGGTCACGTCTGCAACAAATTAGGGCGTCATTATTATCTATTGCTTTGGACCTACCTATTTGCTTTCTTCTATCATGCCGATGCAAGGATGATTACCATTGGCGGTCTGCATGATGTGCAGGAAGCACATGTATACCTGCGCATGTCATTTAGATTAGTTCTTGATTGCCAACTGTCGCACATCATTTATGTGGCATACGTTGCGTACACATGTCAGCTGACCGTCTCTTCTGATAGAAATAAGGCGAACTTTAATCGTCAGAGAGTAGAGAACCATCAAGTAGCATCTCATAAACAACATTCGTAAACACTCATCATCATAATGTCGTTCGGTGTACACTAGTTCTAGTTCTAGTTTCTGTGGTCAATGCTCTTTTCTTATATGTAACACGTTCTGAGCACACCCCATCTAGATCTTTCGGACCTACGTGCGATTATTCTTGTGCGAACGATTACCCACGTCCTGCACAACAAATTACGACCAACTATCTTCTGTGAGTTTCTGTATTTAGCTATATTACGTATGTCAACTGCGACCACTTCGGACCATTGTATAAGTTCGTACGGTTGATCAGTTCTGATCTCCGTTACGTTCAGTTCCATAAGGGAGGGTATCTTTCAGCGCCCATGTCACTATCGACGGTTCACGCCTCCAGGAGAGGCGTCCGTAATCTTGCCTGCGGATAGACCCACGATTATACAGACAAACTCATATCCAACCATTTTGTATGATTCCCATCCAGAGAGTGTTTGATACTGCCTGTTGTTTAGTGGAAGCGAAGACGATGCGTTGTACTTTGTATGCAATGCAGTTCTCATCGCCCGGATCTCATCGACAGATGCCGATTGTTGAGTCGAAGGTGTCCGTTGGGTACCGTCGGGGAGTTGCCGACAGATGGGCTAGACAGCTATAACGCAACGAATGTGTATGCGATGGGATGACAATCTCAGAACAGTGTGCTCAGTGTTGAATATGGCAGTTTCGTCCACGCACAGAAAAGGAATCCATGCTGTCCTGCTGTGCGAGTCCTTTCGAAATACAACGCGATACTGGCTGAACGTATAGATTAGGCTGCATATCGAACAAATTTGATCTCGCTGACAAGCGGCTCATAAGGGGTATCTCAGAACGTAAGTGGGGAGGGTACATCCTGCCCGACGTACATGAGCCTATGCTTTATTCTCCCAAGGCGGTGGGTTGCATATTGTTGAAAGGCAGTGGGTACATGATGTCTGCACGATATCCAAATGTAAATCTACTTTCCCAGGCTACAGCTCCCATTCGACTAATGATCCCCGTCCAATCATACGTACGAGCGTTTGGGAGCCGTTCTTTGCACGCCTTTAACTCTTGTACATATTTACCAAAATCGTAGTTTCTAGCAATGGTCTACTATCAGAAGCGGTAGTGACATAAATATCGCCAATTGGGATCCTCTTATATTGTCTATATGTACCCATACGGTCATTTGAGTGTGTCTTAGTGCAGCAGAATGCTCTATGTACGCTGGATTGACGTAGCGCCTGTCTGAAATTAAGCAGAACCATGTTATCCAAGAAACACGCCTGGGGTTAGTGCTGAATTAAATAATGCAGTACGTCGTATACAACCCTTAAAGTTACTATTGTGTTTGAACCCATTAAGATAAAAATTGTTTTGTTATCAATCGTTGTCAACGTGTGCATTGATAAAAACGTTGTGCTTTACGAGCACAGATTCATTTAGAGGGACTAGATCGAACTCGATTGACAAACTGTGTTCTCTGTCAAATATGTTGAAGAACTGAAACAGTGTAATTATTCCAATTCTTTCTACCAAGTAACATTTCCGATTCTACTATAATAATAAATCGTTTTATTCACTTAATAAGAAAGAGTACCGTTTTTTGCATACGGGAGCATTTTTAAATTATCTAAACAAGTTAGATAGCATATTTACCGGCGGCGACTTTTCACCCGAGCGCCGCTGTGCGATACATAGCGCAACGTGAGTCATCTTGCGCTACAAATGTAAATTTATCGAGAAAACGCTTGTTAACAACTTACCCTCTTGGTTAATCTTGTTTTGAAACTATAAGTGGCAGCTAATCGTTAACGGCTTACTTGTCTGAATCGCACTTTGAGCCAAGCTACGTATCTCAACTGTATCCTGCCGCTATTTCAAACAGACTCCTTTTTTCCTCATTCAGATTTACGTATTGGCGTCGATTCACTCTCCTTCTTCGAGGTGGTTTGGTTTCAGCATAGGCTGCATCCATCCTCTTTACTAAACACAGCATCGCTTTTCACCTCGAGTATGCCTTGATCTAAAATCGTTTTTTAGTTACGACAGACAAGCCCACCTCTTCGCAGAAAACCAAGCAAGTGTTTTTACGCAAGTATCCATCCGCCTGCGTACCGTGCTGCTTATTTGCACACTCGCTATGTCTGGGATCGAATGTATACATGCTACTTTGCTCTCAGAAGCGCGACTAACTCCGTTTGGCGACCAGACGGACATTAGCGCTAGAAGCAGAAGATCTTATCCTATGTTTGTTGATCATTTGCCTGCGCTGTCTTCCTCTCCCCCAACCTCCCTCTAGCGCCTTGCCATTCCGTCTAGAGGTTCTCGTGAAACGACGAGTCGTTGGTTTACTCCCGACGCGACGACTGCCGGTACTACTCGCCGTCTTCAAAGCAAACACTACCTCTGAGTCTACTACTTCGTCCGTCCAAGCACTGGTATTCGAACGATCGGCCGTCCTGTCCAGTCTCAAAAGCCTCAGGCTTCGAACGTCGACTCGCCCCAAATCGAGTCTTGCCGCAACTTCGCACTTCTCTTAGCCTTAACTGATAAAAGTCTGTCTTTACCGGTCAACTGAAACCCTTATTTCCACACTTTTGCCGATGCCGTTTTCATTCGGGCCCACGCCGCACCGCGACGGGAATCCTCAAGAGTCCCCTAAACACTTCAGGCACTTTTCCTTATATTCGCCTTTGATCAAAAGGGAGACTGGAGCAAGTAGGTTCACCAATTGGCTCAGGCCAGCTCTTCTGTATTGCGAGAGACCGATACTAGTCCCCATCAACAACGCTACTATCAACGTACAGCTTTTTCGTTTTTGTGGTCTCGTACTACGGCAAATTCACCTCGACGACCGTTTAAAATCGAGTTGAACAGAGAGCAGACATGAGCTGAACCACTCGCAAGTTCGTCGACAAAAATTCAACTCTTTTCCAGACTAGAAGAACGCAGACATACGAATATAAGGCCTTCCATATGCACGGATTGCATGAATCACACAATGCTGACTTGTTTCTCTATACTCACGGCAAGAGTGCGATCGGCGTTGGTAGGACAGGATACGGGGCGTGTGTCTTGTCATTTGAAAGACACAAAATGGACAACATTCATAAGAGGAGAGGTTTTTTGGGAAAGAGAACTTCGTTCCAGCTCGTTATCATTTGACTTCGTCAAACCCTTCTCCATCCCCTCGAAACCTGTAAGGGTCCTCCAGATAAGGTCTTTCCCTTGTCGGCTCCATTATAGCATAGTTCGTAGATTTGATTTCACATAACGCGGTAGTTCTCTAAGACTGCCACCGACCGCTTTAGCTGACAATTCACAGCGACTTTTACACCAGTACGAGTTAAACTAGCCTCTAATTCAGTACGAGTTTCGGGAATGGTTTGATAAGAATGACGCACGTAACAATTTAGTGTACATATATACACAATTGAGCGCATCTTGATAGCAGGAAAAGTGACGGCTTTTACGGTTTTAGCTTACACTTTAGCAGATTTGTCCTATGTTTAATATATCCCATACCCCCAAACAAAATTTTCTACCAATACATCATTTCTCAGCTTCTAAATCGCTAATCTAGTAAGAGATAATATTTGTGGCAATGTTAATAAGTTATTTCCGAGCTCAGTCACAAAACAGATATGTCTAACTTCCGTACGCTAGGCGTGAATTAGTGTTCACGCTGAAATAGACTAGTTATTCAATTCAAGGAGTTTAATGGGCCTGCTTTTAACTGGATAAATTTAAAAAGTACGTATCGTGCGAATACTTTTCGAACAACATTTAAACGTTTGGCGTGATAAGGCAATACTGTGGAATAAAACTGTAAAGAGGTGTTGCCGTTTCCTTGAGTAAATTCGCAAGCATGCTTATACAGACAATACCTAAGTGTCCAAGATGATCATCGACCGACACTCGCACTATGGTGATAATGTGTAACTAGCTCGTCCAAACGACAACACTGATTAAATCCCGGCAAAGGCAAGTACGTCACTATATAAAGTATCCTCTATTTTATGAAATCGCTCGAAGCGGGGTGGTCATTTCGTGGCGGAAATGGAAGAGGAAGTGGTTTCCGCACAAAGATCATGGAGCACACCAACTTAGGCCAATTTGAACTGACGGAACATTTGTGTGGAGTTCACCTGTGCTCCTTAAAGTATCCTAGCATGAGTTTTTTTTCTACATTTTAATTCTACATCAATTCGACGGCTATCTCTGTTATATGCAATCATATTATTTCGTACACCTACGAATCTTCAATCTAACTCATACAATACTAAATTTCCTTTAAGTTGATTTACCATGTGGATTCCTTAGCCTCAATTAGCCGCTATTTGGACGATTAATTATTTCACGCTAATTTAGCTGATTGTTAGCTGGTGAGTAGTAAACATAATCTGAGGGCAAAGTCATTCCAAAATGGCTTGCGTTTTCACAGGCAAGCTCCAACTGGGAGATGGTGTTGTTTAGGTACTGGCCGACTTCGTAGCACTGCTTGTTAGCAGCATCACGCATTCTTACGCAATGCGCATCGCCGTAGGTCACGGTCAGATGCTTTGGACTAAGGTTCTGTCGTCGGGAATTGTGCTCACGTCGGCGGTTTTTTTCTATCCGACAGGCGTTGCTTTTGTCGCTTCTGTATTTCTATGGAACGGGGGGTCGAGCCAAGCTTGAAATGGGTAATGTTCTGTGAACGGGCAAAGAGCGAACGAGGTGATATCATGTCTCATCTAGCCCCGGCCGTAGCCGGGACCTGTGTGCCTGCTCAACCGGTCAAACTTTGACCCAAAATTGGCCCAACGTATGTACCTACATACACAAGAGAGCTCTGCTATTGATGGCTGCCCTTTCTGCTTAATAACAAAGAATGCTATTGGGATCGAGACCACCTGCTGTTTCGCTGCTGTTCTCGACCCTCATTCGTCTGTCGTTCAGGGACGTCGTCCTAGCCATCCTCTATGGTCACAGGCCAGGGTCCTGCCTTGCGGCCGTGGTTGCCGCTAGCGGCTAGCAGCTGCTAGCGGTTATCCCTGCCTGACAGAAACCTCTCGGTCATCCCCCGGTAGATCTAGCAACGGTCCACCTGCAAGAGCCCTTTACGTCCTTTAGTCCATTCGTCGCTTCGCTTGCTCGTCGTTCGTTCGTTGACTATCACCGATGTCCCTCTGCTGTTGTTCCCGCTGTAGTCGCGGGCCCTGCGGCTGTTGCGTTATTTAATAGCCGCGTGCCTCTGGGCAGCCGTAGGTGAGGCGTAAGCTTAGACATTCAGCCGCATTGCAGACACTGCTGCTGCACCCGCTGCTGTCGACCGGTACCACCTAGCAGAAGATGGCATGAAGGGTCAAACTGGTTGAACCGGCCAGGATACGGCGTCTACTGCTGATGCTGCCTGTGCGGCGAGAGAAACGGTCTGCTGATTTCGTCTCTGTGAATGCCCAAGGCATTGTCCACGGAGCCACATGGAATACTTGTCCACATACGCCCAACTAAACGACACGGACGATGACAGGATGAAAAAGAAAGAGGACATAGACAGCGGCACGACTTAGTAGTATATGCGGACAGAAAGCTTGGACACTTGTTGGCCGGAATTGCTGTTAGAGAATCGCGCTGCGAGCGACTGACTTCCCTCCACAGACGTTCAGCCAGAAAACAGTAAGAGAATCTCTACTGACGTAGAATGCGAGCACAACCGAAGACAGCTGAAATTGTGTAGGTAGCGAGTTGAAACGTATGATTAATATGAAATGCCAGAATGTCGAAAAATGCTTATGGAATGAAAGTCCCCTTGTTGTTCCGCATTCATCTCATGCAAAGCCTATTCCTATACGTTTTTAAACTAGCGTCGCGCTCTTCGTTTCCTCTCGGTGAGTGGAGAAGTCCGCTTAAACTAGCGAACAATATATTCTTCGGAACAATGAGCCTCTTAATTCTTGTCACAAGATTTATGTAAAGGTATCATGTATCCGCACTCAGGTATGTCACAAGACTGCTTTCATATGAAGGCAGTCGTTCTACCATCAACTGAGAATAGTGCTTCAACTCCTTATTATACGAGAATCCTGCCAAGTCTTGCGTTACAGGCGTTTTGCTGGAGTTCCGATGCTTCGTTACGTATTAAAGTGCTTTTCGTCGTCCATTAAGTTTTTACATAAACATTATCCGCTTCTCTTTTACGATTTTGAAAAACGCTTTCTTTAAGGCCGTTATTTTAGTTTTTGGTAGATCACAGGATTTCATCCTTATTTCGAACCCCAAAGAGATTGGTATATCGAATACCCAAAAACAGCATTTTCGGCAGCATTTTTCGGTTATTCACTCAAGTCATAAATCCTGGTAACTTGGGACCAGTGTATGTATAAAATGAAGACTATAGCTGCCACCACTACATACATGTAGTTTTAAAATGGCGTCTCAAGCAAAGCTTTTTTCTCGCCTTTTGATTTTTCTAGTTCACCGAAAAGCCAAAGGCAAAATGTTTTTTGGAATGTAGAATATGCTTCGCCACACAGTCCTTGCCGCATACGAAGCACAAATATCTCACGTAAGTTTTAGGGTTCCTCGACAAAGGGGAAATGTAAAATTATGCACGCGTCAAAAATGCTATTTTGGTCATTCTGTATACCCGTAAATGCACCTCATAAAAAAGAAAACTTTGTGATATCTGGCTGAACCGGCTAGACCAAAAGCAAAATAGGTTCAGCATTTTAGAACAGCTCACTATTAGGGATTTAGAAGGCAGACAATAAGAAAAACAAAAACTTGAAGTTCTTGTGCACCCACCTCGGCAAAAAATAACTTCCTTATTATACCTCATAAACAGCTTTAGTAAAAGGAATACTAGTAACCCCACACTTTCTTACAGTAAAATTAGTCTTATGCTTAGCTTTCTCCAGCATAGTCGACCAGCGCTCCCCCTTTTCGTTGTTTTGGATGGACAACTCGAACTACACAAAGTATATATCCATTGACATCCGTCGAAACTGCTTAATTTGTTTTAGTCGTGTTCGTTTGAGTAATCAGCCTTTGTTTTTATTCTATTTTTAGTGATTTATGGGTATTGGTTTAGTCTGCACAAATGACACACGGCCGCCTTAGTGCTACATCATCTTCAATTTTAAACTATTTAAGAAGCCGTCATTTAAATAGTAGAAGCATAATCATGCGTATTATTTTTACACACTATGACATACGCTCCTGATTTTTCGATGATGCGTTTGCGATATAACGCCAATGAGCGTTCTATTTATGAGAGGTACCTTGTAGGGCGCTTCGGCCATATTTGGTCATGTTAGCTCTATCGGCCGTGGTCAGTTACCTTAAACCGTTGCCGCGTAAATATTACTACGACTGTTATGCCGATTAGCACCTGTATGTTCTTCTTCCCCATTTTGGTACGCTGGAAGGTGGCTGCGGCAACCGGGCTTTCGGGTATGTCCCGAAAGCGAAACACGCCACCCCCACTTGAAACAGGCAGAAAGAGGCATCTGTTCCACCGTCACTTCGAACCACCCACCGCCTCCTAAACGTTGTTTTCTCTCGCCATTTCTCTCGGGTACCCTCTACTCCGGCTTTCGCTGGTAAATCGGCCAAATACACTGTTTGACCCAAACAGCTTCCTCCCGGGCCTTTCAGACAACTACGCGAACGACCAACGACAACAGACAACTAGGGGACGCGGTCGGCTAGGAATAGTTTCCCTCCTACAGCTTGACCCCGTGGCATTGCGCCGCTACCGACAGCCGTGTTTGTTGCCTGTTGGTCGATTCTTCCGCTTGGCCGTCCCACTTCTCTATATCCGCTTGCTTTCCTACTCGTCCTCGGTGTGTAGTAATGTCCTCACGGTAGTTCCGCGTGACGGCAACACTCCGCCATTACGTGCTTCACGGGCGACACAACACGCCGCCCGGATCTACTTGCCTTATCTTCTCTGGGTTCCACTCCCTCGCCTTTCTTGCTAGCCTTGCGCAGACCTTTCTGCTATGCCCAGGGGCCCTCAGGCAACCTCCCATTCTGCGACAGGCTTTCCGTCGCAACTGCTGGACTCCTACAGTATGCTTAGTGCGGTGGGCTTTTCTACAACAAATGACAACTGGGGCACGGAAAGCATCGACACTGTGAAACAACTGCTATTAGAACAGCGTTAGCAGTAATAGCTACATTTGTAATGTAACTCAGTTCATTTGCGAACAAAAGCGTAATGTACACAGATATAGGCAAGGTAGACACTCCCTAGGGGGTTAGACAGACAAAGCTGCTAGTGTTCAACGCTAAGGGAGACTAATCGCAGTTTAGTGGTAAGCAAGGTGACCTTACGTGTAGTATTTTTCGTTTCTTTTTTTTTGCGTATACAGATTGATATAGAGTATCTTACGGAAAAGGAAGGAAATAGCCCACAAATAATAAGTTATTTACTCTGTGTCTTAACCCATAAAAATATTTTAATCAAACCTTACATTCTGTAAAATACCCTTTAAGACTGGATGTTTAGGTTATATATCTAATTCTATACTATCTTGGATCTCCAATGAAGTTGTGGGACCTTTAAATACATTGTAGCATAATGGCGCACGAGGCAAGCTATGAAAATGAAAGAAATTCCATTTAGAATGTGACTTTAAGGTAGGTCTACGAATCGCCTTTCGTTGCTTGGTTACAAAAGCAGGAGATAAAAGGAGTTACGGTTGCAAAGAACATTGTGGCGACGGTGCGACTGTGTACGGCAATAAGCGGGGTTTACCCTTTCTATTCGAGGATCTGGTGACAGAAGACAAAGGGATATAAGACGGTTACTACAACGGAAACGCAGGCGGAAGGGCAGGTAGTAGTCGCCCAGAGGGCGTGCCCTGCAGTAACAACAGCATCTCCAACAAGAACGCACGTTGTTACATTCATTTGTTTGAAATACTGCTTTAGTTATTATGAAATACAAAAGTGTATAAAATGTATTTCCGTAATATGCCCTCTACCTATGCCTATAGCATACTCGTTAAAACTCTGGATTCAAATAACATTGCGTTTGAGATTTGTCGCATTTTTTTAGCCTCGTCATTGATATTTCCACACTATTAAAGCTGTCTCTTCAAAAACTCTGTTGAATAAAAACAACTCTACGTTTTGAGATCATTAAGTTCTGTATTGTATCACTGTCAACATCTATGCTGCATAGGACTAAATAACCTCAACTAGTTAGCTCCATAGGCAAGGATTCAAAGATCGGTTACTGCCCAGTGCTTGACAATGTCTTGAATACATGGTTTTAGGCAAGGTTACTTATTGAAATTAATTTAGGCCAGCGAAGGCCAAGAAAAGGCCGATTTCCATTATTTCGAACGACTTGCTAACGATTTTCCTCTAAATACTACGCGGGACAGCACTGCAATATCACAAGAAAGACTTCAAAAGACATCAGCGTTGTGGAGACGGAACAAAGTAGATGCAATGCCTTTTTGGCTTTGTGCTTCTTTGAAAAACCGTCTCATACCCCACTTCACAGCTTTCTGTTGCAGTAGATCGAAAATTAGTGACAACATGAAAGCTTCACTCTATCGGTATCGGCATATGACCTAGCTAGCTAAAAAGTAACTAAAGCTAAAAAGTTGACATTAAGCATTTAGAATGGAGTACCTAGTTCTGTAACATGACATAGACCATTAATGTTATTGATATACATTGATTAGAAGACGAATCATTGTCCACGTCGGGATGAGTAAGTACTGTTGACAGAACGCTACACTGCAACGATGCGGAGGCCTCGGGAACCTCGAAGAAGATGCCATCAACGGCGTCATCACAGTACGATAAATGATTTTTCTTAATTGAGAGATGAGTCGGTGGATCCGGATCGTAGAAGTCTATTATTTAAGCTTACTGAAAAAGCGAACTCTTTTCGTAAAAATCCTCCATTCCCCACACGTTTTATGCGCTTTGTCACGAGCATTCTTCGATTCAGCGTTGACTTCTTTCACAAACGCCTGAAGATCAGTTCTCGAATAAGGTGGTTATCATTTTCTGTTTTTTTTTTTTATGTTTTAGATATATATGTATTTCGAAGTACAGCAGTTTGTTTGTGGCTCTTACAATTGGCGAATTTCTTAAACCTGTCGAATAACTATGTTTTCAATGCGGCAAACGTAATATACGCCAGAATAAGGCACGCTATCGTTTTTTGTAGCGCATTTATGATTAATGTAATACAATGTTCAGGGACAGTGGGCTAGGCTAGCGGGAAGTGCTTTGTAAACACCAGTCGTCCATGGCCATAGCATAAATAATAATAATAATAATAATAGGTATTCTTATGTTCATTACCGCGGGGATTAGATGCAATCAGCAAATCGTTCTACTCAGAGAAATTCGTTGCGTCGTTAGCTAGTTGAAACTGGTCGACGATAGGCGCATACTGTATCTGCTTGCGATAAATTAAGCTTGAACGCTTCTGCAAACGCTCTATGTACTGCCCACCATAACTTTCGGCGATTTAACTTCAGGCAGCCCTCCAGACACCTTGTCTCAGCCCACTAACGCCGAGCACCTAACAGGAACCAACATGATTTGGTGGTACACAATAGAATGTGTGGCGCCGCTGATTCTAGGGTGGCCAGCGGCTGATGCAACATTTCCTGCTATGAAAGTCCCTACAATTAGATTTGCGTTAACAAACCAGTTTACCATCAGGCTGTACCTATGCAAGAGCTAGCTCCAAATTATAGGTTCAGCGCGATCGTGTTATTTCCCAAATATCAAAGCTTAAAAAAAAAAGCCCAAGGCACGGATGTTTGACTATAACTGCTTGTTTATATAGGAAAATGCGTTCTTCTCACGATGAACTTTCTCTTCGGTAGATATAGATATCTTCATATTGATTACCGAAATTGTCTTGTACAACACAGTTAGCCACTACTGCATTACTCTGCCTAAACGTAAGCAGCCATCGTTTACCATAGCAAAACTGTTTCCAGCATAGAAATTCTATAGTAGAAAAAAAAGAGCAACCAAGAACCGTTCATCCAGAAGGTAACCATCGATATATGCTGTGCTACATGTACAATTAAATGAAAGGAACAGCGACGTAAGTGTAATTGAAAGCATGCACTGTGTAACAAAACACAATAGCTCCTTCGTGATCCGCAGTGTTTTGTAGCATTTCAGAATCGGTCCATATTCGGTAGTTTCATACCGTCGAAGTAGGATTATTAAGCAACGGAAAAACAATCATCGGACCTTGAAATGGAACAAATTTGGTGTTCGGCGTAGTCTATTCCATCGGTATGGGCTAATTTGCATGGGTATCTCGGAATGTGTGTGTGAAGAAACAAAGGCCTTCTCAACAATATAGCGTGCAACAAATAATTATTTAGGCTTTTGACTCTGTTGCCCACTGTAATCTGCAAACGTAGAATTAGCCTGATCTAGGAGAAAGGCTCTTACGCAAGACCGAACCAGCAGATTATTAGAGAATGAGTTATGTGTTAGCAATTCTGTCTACATTCTAACCCAGGTCACGGCCTAAAGCAACATTAAATCTTTTGCTCACGCTCCCACCGGCACCACAAGATACTATGTTTATTTAATGTACATTTATTCTTTGCTTCAGTATTTATTAATTCATTTCGGTTGAAGGACACAGGCGTGTACAGTACATATTTTAGATTTGGATGCACAGGGGGCAACGAGATAGTGAAGAGATGTACACAGTTGCTATAGTTAATGAAAAGCAGGAATTGTGCAGAAATCCAGTACACCTGTCATCCGGCTGAAGTAAAAATAGCATAGACATTTCATGTGTGAGCTGCGCAGACCATCACGAAAAATATGTAAAGCAATCAGTAGATGTACATTATACCTGTGGGCAACCTCCAGATTGTACAGAAGCTTCGGTTGTGCAAGGATGTGCGTGCAGTGCTCCAATATACAGAGCTAATCAAGAATAGATTGACTTAGTCGATGAGCCTTATCTGAGTTGATAACCCTGAAATAGTACTATGAGATTGTAACGCAAAGCCATGACGTTGCTCCGCTCGCCACAAATACGTTTGGACTTCTTACATGATCGCTACCGCACAGTCCTTCATTAGGACGCGGAAAAGCAGATGATCGCATAGTCTGTTCTCCGTTAACTTCTTTTCGTGTTGAACTTGACAAATGCAACATTAAATATAAACAACATAAACGAGCAAAAATAATATTGCATTGTCGTCTCTTTATCATTACTAGAAGAAATTGATGTACGTATGCTTATCACTTGTTATTAAATATGCCTAAATTTACATAATCTCGCCTTTTAACATGTAATATTAAATATAAAAAGAACATTAAACATAAGAAGAAGAGCATGATCAGGAAGGGTACGTGCACATACGCAGCTAGATTTAATCCATATGCGATCAGGAAATCGTCATCCGCTTTGGAAGATTTGGTATGCGTGTTGATCCAGGATAGCATGACAGGATGTGGAATACCTAAGACAATTATGGGCGTATATTGCTCAGCATGTACCTGTCACTTATTGTCGGTCTCTGCCAAACTGTGGGCTCACTCGTGAGGTGACAACCCAGAAGGTTGATAAAAAAACCCCGCGTCTCTTGTGAACTATCCTGGTCTTATACCGCTGACCAAAAGGGTTATTGCATAGGACTAACAATGGCTGCAGGTTACACTGCTCACGAAAAAGGTTCTTATTGAATGAATGGTCGGTAGACTAAAGCTACGAGATAATTCCACTCGTGATAACTAGCTTTTTTCCTGGTTTTCATCAGGTTATATTTTTATTTGTAGGCACCTGTAGGATAATGCAGTAAAAGGAAAGCAATGCATATAACTTTGTATAGCATAAAACCTAGCGCGATGTGTACGGTTTCATATTTTTCCTAACATTGTTTATTTTAGAGGATAGTAGAAGATCTACAAACGGTAATATATTATAACTAACTAAAACAGGGAAAAATGAGCTGGATTTTGGCTTAGATATAGACTTTTTCTATTACTTTTTTTAGCGTGAGCTTTTCTTTCCGATACAGGCTTAGGCATAGACAGGTTTTCGCTTAGCTTCAGAATTTTCAGCCAGTTTTGCTGGATTACTCGATATCAACTCCAATGGTAGCGCTACTCACAGCAGTAAATACTGTAGTGATAGAAGACTACAGTGCCAAGGCAATTTTTACTTGACCCATCCTTTTTCATGCTTAGGAGGGAAAATGAAGTTTTAGTCGGACCAACATTCAAATTTACGCGCCAATAATAAGAAGGGATCAAAAAGTGATAGTTAGATATCAAGATTGATTCGGCTTACAGCAAAAATGCTTCATTAGGGCCAAACGTAGCAAATAAGAGGCGGATCGCGGTCAATCTGTGTCGTATATAAAATTTAATACACGAAAATGACCCGTAAATTTTTTCAAGTTCATCATACAGGTTTTATTTTCGAATAGGATCCGTTCGCTTAAATGCTAAATTAAATTCTTCCTGTAATAGCCATTTCGGAAGGATGTGCCGTTTAAAAGCGTTTATTCTCGCAGCACTAATGGCGTAGCTGGTACTTGTTTTCCTTTCCGGCGCGATAAAACTAGACTAAGCGAACAGTCTGGGCTTAAGCAAAATCAATGCCTGATTCAGTCGCGTTCCACGAAAAAAAGTGTTATCGTCTTCAGTATCGACTTATCGAAAATAGCATATAATAATAGAGCTGGGCACATAACATCGTCAAATCTACTTTTCCACCGGATTTGGTCAGTTAAGTAATAAGAAAATATAGATTTCCGTGTAGAGACCTCTCAATTGAATATTAAATAGATACGTACGTTCGCCTAGTTGGGTTGAAACCGAATTATGCACTGCGACCGACTAACCTTGGAGTCTACTTATTGGACTGGATCGCTCGCATTCTCCATCGAGACATTGAAAAAGCTAGCTGTTTAGATCGACCATAATTCTTTCTTTGTAAGGCCAAGAAGTGGGTACCGAAAGAAATGGCGAACGCAGGTTTACAAAGAAATGTCATGTAAATTTACACTTAAGAGAAATTCGGCTAAAAAAATGTTTTGCTAACATTAGTTTCGCGTTTTTCTGCCCCGTTCTATGTACTACAGCCTATTTCTTCTATCAAAAGATACGACTAAGTGTATCACGAGAGATAACAAGTATTTCTATGTAGGAGGATAAGTTTGATTTTTCATTTCGTAGATTAACGCTGGCTTTATTTGTTCTAGTTTTTTCGACTACATGGCGGGTTTCACATACTCTTCACATGATACATTCTTCGTAACAATAATTCAAAGGCAAAACCCTCCATAAAATCGATTCGCCTTAAGCGTCTCATACTTTACTGATATTCATATAAACGTAGCTCAACCCTCTTAAGATTCGCCCATACATACCCGTTTGGGTATGAGATGAGGACGAAATAAAAAGGAAGTGGTATTCCGTCAAACGACCGAACGAAAAGATCATCCTTCTTTCCTTCAACGAGCCAACTGTCGCCAAGTGCTCGACGCGTCTAAGTCGAAAACACATACTCGAACACGTTCGTTTGGCAAAGAGTCTTCTTATTCCTTTCGGGGCAGCGTGCGTATAATACCAGCCCACGTCCTCCCGGCCCCCGATCAGGGCACGATGTCTTTCCCGGGATCCCAATTTCCCATCAGTAACTCCCATCCAACTTTCACGTAGTGCGCAGCAGTAGTGAACGATATCGCAGCTACATAGCTTCCAATACCTTACAAGTACGGTAGAAGCACAGGCGGTTGCAGCAACGGCAGTAGCGGAATGGAAAGAGCACAGGGCCACGATGAGCCTCCTAGACAGGGAAGCACGCGTCTCGCTAGTTTGCCAGTGCTACTGGTGCTGCTGCCAAACCGATAGCCAGCTGACGCTTGTAAATGGGTATTTAGCCCCCGTTGGCAGAGGGGCATACTAGGATAGGAATCCTTATGGCTTATGGCTGAGCTGGAAAGGACCAGGGGCAAATGGGTAAATGAGTTCCTAGCCGTGACAAGCTTGCCAGGTTTACTTTCGCTGAATCCTCTGATCAGAGCAACGAACCGCGGCTACTACCGCTACTACCACTGGCGCTTGTGGGTCCCATATGGCCCACATGCCGCCCCTCCCTTGTACAAACGCCAGTAGTACTTTTGGCAGGCGCAAGCCCAGATGCCTCTTCTCTTCTCTCCTAGCCCTAACCTAGTTCGTATTCAGATATAGCCGGGGTAGAATGAAGGCTAGGTGACTTAGACAGGGCGAGTAGGGTAAAACTCGCGAGCTGACATAACACCGCCGAAGGGGGCAAGATCGTTTAGAAACGCTAGAGGGGGCAGCAGCAGGAACGAAAGCTACCGGGTCGTCGTGGTAGTACTTGGTATGGAAAGGAATATAGGTGGGCAAACGGTTGTGTATGCCAAGGGTAGAAAGTGCACGCCATAGCCGGGTAGAAGAGGCGGCAAAGAAAGGGAATAGTAAGAAGCAGGGGGCATGTGGTGGGTGCTGGAGGATGGGCAAAGAGCAGAGGAGAACAGGAGCAGATGAGGACGGGATCGGATGGGCATCTCTCGAGAGTCTGTCGAGAAGAGCAGGGGGCCAAGGAAAGGACCGACTGCCAGGTTGAAGTAAAGAGAAGGTAGAGACGGAAACTCTTAGCTGATCTCAATCCAATTTGGACTGCAGAACAGTACAATGCCCCTGTAGTGCAGCGTATATCGCACTCTGACACGCTCACACACACCTAGCGTGAAAGAGGTGGAGAGAGTTAGGAAGAAACCAAAACCGAATGCTCTCTAGAAAGACTTTACAGTACGCAGCAGTGCCAGCACATCAGCAGTAGTGTTGAAGGTATGATGCCCTAGTCTTAGAGAGATGGAACTGGCCTGCTTACACAGGGAACGAAAGACTGATAGAAAGAAAAGGCCTAGAGTAGCCGAGCTCGTGTATTGCCGAACAACCAAGAGGAGACTGGTTTCATGGCCACAAAAAGGATTTGTGGTGGAAGACACTATGGGATCGTTGGGCGGTCGCTAGCACCCGTTCCACAGCTGAATCGGGTTAGGTCTGTAAAGGATTGCATTGGCAGGGGTTCCAACTCGTTCATCGTAACCCGAGGGCCGAGGAGAAGCTGCGCTCGTGCGAGAATGCGGCAACGAACCGGAGGAACTGAGAATCGGCCACTCATGAGGACCGCAAGTTATGGGATTTACACTGCACAGTGACTTGCCGCATTTCACTACCGTTTTGCCTGAACTAGCTAAGCTGCTTGCCTGCGTCAAGTAACCCGTTCACCCAGTGCGGAGCTTCTGTATAAGTGCTGACCCGGTTTCGAGTCGTCACACAGAGGCCCTTGCCTTTGAGCAAAATATTGGCAGCGACTGAATTACAAGCACAACTGATCGCTAACTTAATTTTACTTCGAGAAGCAAGCTCAAACTGCGACGTATGCACAAACGGTCATTGTAGTGCATACGGGTACTCAGGGTTTGTCAAGTGGTTGATGGAAGTCACGATGAGTTGGATCTTGCCCCGTTAACGTCGTATTCTATTATTAGTAACAATTCCGTATTATTGGAAAAAGCTTCCTGATTGCTTACAGGAATTCGAAAACTCGAATTCAGCATTAGCTCTCAATTAAAGTAAGACTAGTGGGATAATGGGCTATTATAAAGCAACGCTACTGCTGAAGAAGTACGTATACGTGCAGTAAAAATCTAAATACAGACAACTTCCATTAAAAGAAGTATATGCTGGCACCTCTCGGGAATTCTGTTTAACTTATTATATGAGGAGTCGATAAGAAAAAATAATGTATTTTGTTCCAATACGGGCATATTTAGTAGGTTAGATCGTCTCTAGTTCGTGTTGAAGACTTAAAATTGGCAAATACAATTCAGGAGTCCTACTAGGCAGAGCAGCTAAAACTGGGTACATCATCCGATTTTTGTAAAACTGAGATATATATTTGTATACGAATTGCGCTTGTAATATATCTACTACCCAATGACCCTAGACAGTGTTATCTAACAATTTATAATACTTTTCAACATCACTCTGCATCGACCCCCCCCCCCCCCTCCCCCCCCCCTCTCCCCCCTGGTAATTGTAGTGAGCATGACGGTTTACCAGTTTATCTAACATCAGAACTCGCAAGGAGGACCTGGTCTCAGTATGCCGTATACCTCTTAACCTTAAGGCGGCCTGATAATACATGCAATTATGTACAGTCAACTAGCGTTGATTCATGTTCGCGATACGCGACATTGTGGAACGTGCTTTATCTATTGTAAACGTATTCCACATCATAAGATCATCGCGGACACTTAACGACTTTCCTGTGACAAACTTTGATTAGTTTCTCATAGCCGTTCTCAGCTAAATCGTTTCGTTTTTCAAGTTGTTTTGACTAACAGGGTATATCTTGTCGATATTGTTTGTACCCATAATTTTTCTATGCAGCTAAGAGTAGGCCTTCTTGAATATTTCCGAGTAAACGTAACGTGCTTTCACCGCTTGAAATAGCTGCGATTTTTCCAAAACCAGTTTGGAATAATAAACTGGGAAAGCAACAGTGATACTAGTTAAAAAGGGTCTTATATAAAGGCTTCACTATAATGGTGTACAAACCGAGATGCAGCAGCCGGCGCGTTGAACCACCTTCTCGCCATTGTTGACGGCCCACTACGGAACCGACCTCAAGATGCGGGTTCAAGAAAGCCATTGTTCGAGCCAGGGCGACGCAAGGTCCCGATGCAATCCGGAGTGCCGAGCACGTACGGGTGTCTAGAGGCACAAATCAGCGTATGGACAAGGCGAATGGAGCTCGATTCCAATGTCCAGCGGTCATGGTGATTTATCTTTGCCCACTATTGTGAACGGCGCGCTGTCCCCGTCGCCGGACCTAGCCACACCGCCGAGTTGGCAGCAGCGTTGGCGGTGACGGCAATGTGAAACGATGGAACTGTACCCCCTCTCGTTCCGGTCACTCAACGGTACTCTTCGTCTTTCTTTACAGTCAGCCATTCTTCTATTCCACCTTTATCCTGATTGTGATCGCATCGGATCTGAAAAAAGCTCATAATTGTTCCATGGAACTTGATCATACAGCTGATCAACTATACTTATACGAGTGTGAGGTTCATTTAGTTCAGTTAAAAAAAAAATTACGGTATTCTCATTTGTACGTGCAGTCTCGGCGATACAAATACAACTAACTAGCTTTGGATTCGTGTTCATACGTGACGTTTGAACGTCACATATTCGAAATGAAATCTTACACTAAGGCCTTTTGGACAGATCGGCCTAGCTGGGGCTGGATGCTTCTCCTGTGTGCACCGTTTGTGGTAGCGATTTTGCCGGTGGCGGCCATCACGGCAAACGATCTTCTATGTGGAGTGAGAGGCCAGCCGAATCCAGCACACGAGCGCACTCACTTGCGCGCACATATAGGAGAAAAAGTGCGGTAGTCATTAATAAACTGTCCCGTCCGTTCATTCCTTTTTCCCATTTCTAACGCGCTTCCTCCTTTTTCCGTTCAAGCTTCCCTGGGCTCCCGGTGTCTAAGCTCGCCCTTTCTCCATTCCATCCCGTCCCATTGGGCTTTTGCCAACTGATTCCTGTCCCAATCCGACCATGCAAGAAACCAAGCCCAGCTGCCACGCAAACCATTTTCGTTCTATCTCGTTCTCAGCAAACACACTAGTGATACGATCACAGCAACTTACCATACACTTCAATTGGAAGAAGCAGCTACCAGAGGCTAATCCTCTTTCGCAGTGCTTGCTCCCCCTTTCCTCTAAGATAAAGAATAAAAAGAAACTCTAGTCAGGCGAATGGTGTGTATCCTTTCGGACAATGCATGTCTAAATGAACTATAGATAGATGGCCGATATGGCTAATACCGTCAACGGTTTCTTTGACTCGACTATGTTCTTTCGGGTGTGCCTATGACTCCTTGCTGGAGCACACATATGAATAGCTCAGCCGATGTCAATATTCGATAGTCCTTGACTGCAATGCAAAACTTTCTCTAGTAAAAAGACTAGTCGCCACCTGTCATGGTAGCGGATAAAAAAGGAGTCTTAGCTTTTTTCGCGGCTTTGCCTGTCTAGCCGAATAGGTCCCACCGTAGGGACCAGCGTAAGATTGGTTCACAAGGGAACGCGTAAAATACGTTGACAACCTTAACACATATACCATACTACATGTAGTTAAACCGTACGTATAGGCACGGACAAAACGGTGGAACTGCCAATGTAAGTTATTCTTCACTAAAAGAACCTCTACAAACAAGCAAATGTAAATTCGCGTACAATGAACTGAGTAATTGACATGATGGGCAGATGGCTACGTACGGACCAGATTAACGTCATAGTTACATGCCAGCCATATCGAATGATCATAATATTTTTGTCGCCTCCTTAGCCCTTGCTACGGTTACATAATGTTCATGACATTTAATAATATTGTGAAATTAGGTGCAGATATTTTTCCAGAAAAAAAAGTATCCCTTCAGCTGCTTCCTACAACAGCTTAATATATATTCTGAATTACACAGCTCCTTTCATTTCCTTTCTTAACTAATACTTGTGCATGTAATGGAGCATAGCTACACTGAAACCAGTGGTTCGAGTAACTAACAAAGGTAGTAACTATTCTTTAAAGTTTTTATCAAGTGGAATGTTACTCACTTTGCCTTTAAACATGTTTGCGCCTGCAGAAATCAAGGCAGTGTGGTGAAACCGTATTGGAACTACGGCTACCGCAATGCCCTCAGGTACTAAACTGAAACCCTTTACGGGTCGAGGTTTGAAAATAACGCTTCAGGCTAAGACAGCCTGCAGAAGGTTCAGAGGAAGCCTTATCACGATGCAAAAGGGCGACGAAGTGAAAAGCACTTACACTGTATAAAAAAAATAAGGTGGTGGTAAAATCCATGCGATTGCTGCTGCGATGCCGCAGTCCTCCAGAGACATCTGCAAATAGGCAAAAAATCATACAAAAAGTTTCTGCATGGTCATAGAAAAAGATAAACTGTTTGTATTTTATTTAGAAGGACATAGTATAGTCTAAGGAAAAGCTAGAAGCAGCTGTAGCCACGAGACAATATATTAAGGTAGCTTAGTCATGATGCCGCGTTATCCTGCTGTATAATTAAACCTGATTTACTATGAGTTCGATAACATTCTGAATAGCCGTATCTGTGTTCCAACTTTAGCGTTCGATTATCCGGAATGCTCATATGTAAAACTGTTACTACTTGATTTATTGTTTTAAATAGCGCAGTAGTGTATACAAAATTTTAGAACACTTAGAACAAGCTTTGGGGCTTGATGTAATTAAGCCAGCAAACAGGAACTTTTCTGCCAACTGTGTAACGTATAGACATTTTCAGGCTAACCGTTATCTGTTTTGCTTGCCGTCTTTTCCACTTTTTCAGCAGGTCAATTTAGGTAAAATGGGCGAAAAAGCATTCGTCACCATCCGGTTTACTCCAGGCCTTATTCTTTTTAAGCTATTTCCTTCCATTTCCTGCTCTCTTCTGCTATGCACATTTTGGCGCCAACCGTCCCTCCACCTCCCCTTTATCCCGCCTACTGAATATAGACGGGCCTCGAAGTAGAAGTCGCATGGGAGTGGCGGTAAGGCCACCACTCAAAAATTCCCTAAGGGCGCGGGAAAGCTTTAAACTAGGCGACGGCTTGGAATCCACGAGGGTAGTTGGCGAGGTCTACCGCACCTCAACACGTTGCAAGTAGCACCTGTTTCGCCGACCAAGGCGCTCTCCTTTCATTAGGTAGAGTTGTCGGCTATTGACAGCGGTAACTTAAACGTCTTTTCAAATACGTCTAACATGTCTATAATACATAGTTTCATGTAAACGTTTTTCTTACGAATAAATTTATCATTCTCATGTTAGTATTTCAACGAATGAAAAATCAACACTCAAATGGAGTTTTTGCTTTTCTTTGGTAGACAATAATTTCTCAAAATGTTGACGTACTTATACAGGGAGCTTGAACGGCCAGGCAGGCAGGCCGCTTGTTCCCGTGTTCGCTGCTGGGTAACGGTAGGCAGGTGGGTACATCATTGCTTCTTTGCAACGCTTTAGAAGACCTGTGTTCAAAAGAGGTTTTGCTTCCTTCGCCCTGGGGCGAGTGAAACGAACTCGAGTTCCCTAGCCGGAAGCGAACTTCGCGACCTAACCTAACCGGCTCCTTGCCGTGGCCACTTCGACTTTATATTTTCAGAACCTTCTTTGAGCGTAGCTTGCAAGAGCTTAGTCCGGACTAGTGCCTTGCCTACAGTCCCCACCAACAGCAGCGTTCGCTATCGTTTGTCTGCCAGTGATTGCTAATGTTTTAAGTTTACTCACATTTTGCGCACAATAGGTCCCGACGACTAAATCGTAAAAACAACACTTGAAGAAAAACTAGCGGAAAGACAAATATATTTTAACAGCAAGAATTCATGATTTTTATTAGAATATCTATAATATTTTTTAAATATACGAATGAGAACCGAGTCAGTCTATGTGCGCGAACCCGATGTACTTTAAAATTGCATAACTTTTGAATTAGTTAGGAGTGAATGATCATTCATTTTTTATATGTTTTAGCAGTATTTGTCTATATTTTTTTATCATACTTTTCTCAACGCTCTGGCAGCTTCTGAATGGCCATATACCTACCTATTCTGTCGCGTTGAGAAACCCGAGATAACGGTGCTCTTAACGTCCATTGCAGGTACTACCATCGCCTTATGTCCAAACCTACCCGATTTCTCTCCAGGGCGACGCCATTCTTTCATCTGGTCTCTTTCCGGCTGGCAATAGAGACTGAATCATGGTCCGTCTATGGCAGCCGTATGCTCTAGCCAGGCTGTTCGTCGATTAAAGCTCCGCAAGTGGCACGTGGAGTACACGGCACGCATTTTCAGTACAAAAACATCTAGTCCTTTAAAGATGATCTAGGGGGAAAATACCATTATGAGCTGTTTGTCTCTTGTGAAATGCTACGGCCTTTTTCTTTTTTCGCTAAATAAACGAATAAGTAAACATGCCAGACATATTAGCTGGCTGTATATATTCATTTCGAAATTAGGACGAGAGAATTGATTAGAGGGTCTTGTCATTCGAAAAGTATGTAGAGTAAACTTGCGACTTTTCTAGAGTAAACCCGTTATTTTTGCGTTGCCTCTTTGAACTTGAACGAAGTCGATCCGCGAAAAGTGAATTAGAAGACCCATAGCAATCTATGCAATAGGATGGGTCTCATCTCGAAATGCCACAAACCGCTCGTTTCGTTTCGTAGTTAGTTAGCTCTTCTCAAAGGCCACAACGCGTTAAAAAAGATGCTAGACACACTTTTCCTTCTTATTTATTCAGAATAAGCCTTCAACATTTTGTTATTTAAGAAACAGTTATGAGCATATTGAATGAAGGTAAAACGGGTACGCGCCGTATTGTCCAGCCATTAATGAGATAGAAATTAAAACGGCCGTCATCGACGGTTGGTTGACACCGCGCAGAATTACCATAGTTTCACATATGTTTCTGCATGGCAGACCTTGTACTAACGGGCGCATAGACTGATTAGAGTTTGATTATCGGCTATAGGCAGGGAAAAGCTGGCACCGTCAGGACATTTGAATTTATTCTTTTCTTTCTTGCTTGCCTGCCATAAGGGAAAACTTCGCCATGGTAGGACCGAACCTTTGCAACAACACGAACTATCGAGCGAAACGGTGTTGAAGCGCTGGCGAGTCGCTGAATAAATTGTTAAATCGATTGGGTCGTACTGAGGGAGCTGTAAAGCGAAGTTGGGTCTTTGTGCGTACTTCGACGTTACGGAACTCTCCTACGAGCTATCTTCCAAATAATAGCAGTTTCAGAAGAAATAACTTCAGCGACCAACGGGAAAATTGTGCTCGGAGCCCGGAATCAACAGAACGTGTCGGACAATTGAAGCTGGCAGTGTAAGTGGACATATAGGAAAGAGACTCACTCAACAGGGGCTCGGACGAGTAAAATCCAGGATATATTCAGGCGACGGGTGAGGACAGGATTCACTTTATTCAGTCGAATAAGGCCGAATTACGCAAATTGCCCTGTAATTATTTTGATGCTCAGCGAACGACCGGTAGCCAACAAATAAATTGTCCATTTTCTATAATGATGTGAAACTACCAACGTCTTCAATATGAGCTAGCAAACGTGGTCAGAAATGGCTAGAACGAACAGCCTGTGGCATAGCATTAAGTTCGTCTGCACAGCTACAAGGTATACCGCTCACTTCATTGAGAAGAACGGTCAACGATTATGGCTCTCAGTACAAAAATATATTCCTTCACCAATCCCTATAGCAGAAATCAGTTTCTGCTGCTAAATATTGCATGCGGATTCTGCTTTGATAATTGAGAAAAAGGATGAGTCGCAGAACGAGCATTTTTAACGTTGAAATCTTCAAAGCTGTCCATTTGATTAAGCCATTCCATGTCTTCTTTTGTTTTTTTTTTCTATTTTATAATGTATATAGGAGGATGGCGAAACTAATATCCGGGAAAATTTAACAGAACTTTCGCAATGATACCACTTGCGTTTCATCGAAGAATTTATTTAGCAATGCGATAGCACTTGAAGGCAAGGTTCTTTATAACTAAATTTATCGACTCTCGAGTCTATATGTACCGTTTAAATGAATTTCTTTGCAGATAAAGATTTTACTCTATGTAAACAAAGCGATCTTCAGGGCGGATTCTGCCACAGCGAAATTTGCCTTATCTACTCCGTGAGCCTTGTCCTCTTTCTCTAGGTATCGTGAGGCACCATAATGTTCATTTACAATCACAGTCAATTAAGGTCAACAATAACAGCAAGCAGGCGGAACAGAAGATTTTACCTGAAAGTGTTCCTTTATTTGTCCTTAAACTTCCATTATTTGATCACACAAGCAGAATACTATGTGTCAGTAATTCGGCCCAATCGTGATAGTAGGTTTTAACGCTGCCCGAGCGTCGAGTATCATTTCGCGTTACTGCATAGATGCGGCTCCTAGACGAAAAGACATTTTGACTACATGGCAGAGATGATTGTCGCTTGAAAATGTAGGTTTTTTTTTTATTTGGCTTGTTTTGAGATATGTTACCAGCAAACCTGAATTTTAAAAAATAGAGAACTTTTCAAAAAGCTCAAAAGTGATAACACCTGGATGGACAAGTCAAACGTTTAACATGAATATATAGCTATGCTCAAATTTCTTTTAATTGTATTTTAGCTTCTTTAAGATTTTGCGCATTTACGTCTTCACGCAATCTATTCCATCGACTTAACCGGCTCAACACTAGCGCTGGTTTACCTCAACAGTGTAAGTCTTGCATATCAACTTCACCTTCTGCCACTCAACTTCCCTTGGACCCTGCTAAAATCGGTGGGCCAATGGCATAGCGGCATACCTTCTTATCCTCCCAATTGCTCTACGAATGGAAGAAGTCAAGTTGTTGAACTCTATTCCAATCTCCCAAACACAGCGGGAACAGTAGCATCCATCTCCAAACGAGGTTCATCTTACCTTTACCAACCAGTAGAGCACAACGCGAAGCAGCCAAGTTGAAATGCCGGAGGGAATCCGGGAGGTGAACGGACCGAACGCCACATGGTACACGCTGTTCAGTCCCTTCGAGCTTGAACACGCGACAGCTTGAACCAGGTTGCTAGGAGATTCCGTAACCCCACGTAGAGTCAAATTCACCAATGCCATCTTTTTTCATGTTAAAGAGCATATGTGGACCGCTTTCAAATGCATGTATCGTAGCCGATCATGTTCGCCACACGAGTGAACGTTTGTGCGTGCCTGGGCTCATGAAGAACGAAGGCCAAAATAAACGCGCCCCTGCTATGTTCTTGCTCCAGCGGAGTAGTGAGGCTGCACCATTCATTGGCCATGGCCTCGAAAACATTCTTTCTCCTTTGTCAATCAAGATCATCCTGCTTAGCGGCACCCAGTTACGTCCCGATGCGTCTTTTCCTTTAACCTTTCTCTACCCTAAAGCCTATATACCCATCCCAATGGGCCTTTTCTCCAAAAGCGCTTTCGACGCCCCCTGCGCTACCGCTATCGTGAGCTATCCGCTCTTTTCGATATAACCCATCATGGCCCGATAGACTCTACCACTACTGCTACAAGCACCACAGTATCTCAGCAGTACTGACCTAGCCTCGATCAGACGGCATTCCGAGTGATGCAGCTGTACCTGTTTGCTCCGTAGTTGTCGTATAACTTCCCCTCGTCGTTGCCTAGGCGTCGGGTGGTGGCAAACTCAATGCTAACTTCCCGCAGTTGCTTTGTGGATGTTCGCAAGGCACAGCACCCGCAGACACAGCAGTGACTCGCCCACATACAACCGCCGTTATTCCCCCACCTGAGTACCTGACTTTGCCCTTGTGTTGCCCCAGGGCGACTGAGCCTGAGAAGGCGCCCATCCCGCCAATGCTTATGCCAAAATGGAACCCTTCTTCTATCTGCCTCTTTTCACTCGACTGTCAGTGCCTAGTCGCTTTTATTTTTGCAAATAAGAAATAATCAAAATATATAACACTGCACATTGTCCAATAATCTTACGTATTGTTAAGCAAACACGAATTTCTTATTTCTTGTACAACGTAATCTTCTAGGTAACTATTCAACTGAGCATGATTAAATTGAAACCGTTAATCATAAATAAAAAAAACCTAAATCTTACAAATAAACAATAACGGGTATAAGAAATTTCTTTCGATAGTAAATTGCTCATATGAAAGTCCATACGTCAGTGCTTACCTTCGTGACCGCTCATGTGCTCTATGCTCTCGATCCATATATGCCCTACATTCTCTCGCATGTCCGCATTGTAGCTTGCCATTGTATTATCATATAGTAAGTATAAGTGTATAAGTCGGCTGGTGCGACGCAACGTTGCATAAGCCACTAGAATCGTACCCATTACATCGAAGCCACCCGCGTGGCAATGCAAGAGAGCCACAGGGCTATGACGCCGTTGGGTGTAATGAGGGGCGTCAAGCGAGTTGGTGAGAGGGAGAGAGGGTAACGAGGCAAGTATCGGTTCCAGCGGCGAATTACGCAGCACGGCAGAGGCTATGACAAAGGGCTAAAAATGGGCGATTCCTGAGGTGACTCAGCACCTCTCCGTCTTGTATTCAACTTTGTCCGGTCGTCTTCCGTCCTGTCGCCGCCAGCCCGTTGCCCCTAGCTCGCCGCTGGATAAAACGAGGCTGCTTTTTATCGACGTTGAAGTAAAAGAAAGTGCCTACAGGACAGGACGGCAACTAGCTCGAATCTCGGGGGGCAAGTTGCGATAATAACGACGACCGCCGTCTTCAAACTGCTGCTATGCTTTCATTTCTACCATTTATTTTCATGAGAGTGGAACAGGTATCAGTGCGGTTTAGTGCGGCGGTATCCTGCTATCAGACGTGTTGGTGACTGGACCTCGATGCTGGAATGGCAGGACCAGCAAGAGTGGAGCACCCGCCATAGAGCTCGCTCGTTCACTATCTATTGCTGTCAGCGCTAGTTATTCATAGCGCAACAATAACTGCGAACAGCAGACGACACCAAAAGACTCGGCGTCTTTTTATTGTTGTGGTAAGCTGTTGGCTGCCTTGCGCTACGCGGACAGGTAACAACGCAGTATTACCACTATTCTTACCGCGGACAACCGCATATCAATTGTTCTTGCCTATCGCGCCTTTTAGGCTTTTTACTAGTATTGTTTTCCGCTGCTTATATACTATGTGAAGGCAAAGACAAGAATCCATAGGAGAGTGAGCGCGTCATCGGGGCATAATGACGGCCCTTTCGACTAAATTAGCTCGTAAGCATATACCGTACTTGGTAATGGTGGCAAGATACGCCTTTGCTGAAAGGACTTAATCTAAACTAATTAATTAGCACGCCTTTGAAGAGAACTGAATCGAACGAAAACCGAACTCAGACGCAGATCTCTCCAAGTCGGGTCGCCTAATTTATCCATACGACGTCAAACAACATAATGTCAGCCTCGATATCCATATCCGACCAAATCTCCTATATCTCTAAATTACGATCTATTGTTACCTATCATATAATAAAGTGTTTATTTTTATTGGTTAGCTTTAATATCTTGGGATTGGCCTACTCGACTGTTTTACTGGTCATTGAATTGATGATATTGTTGGTGCCTTCACCGAAAGCATCTGAATGATCTATCATGTTGAAGAACTACGATGTAGTAAATGCTGAAAACTTGACCAGATAACTGAGGCGATAATATCAAATAATATTTTTCTATTTGTTTAATTCCTCCAGCTGTCCTTTCTACCTGAATGGGTCTGTGTGAAGCTAGACACACATATTACTGTGCACCATTTATATTCCAGTACCTATTTCTTAGTCGAATAAACGCATACGTAAGGCCAACTGGCCAGCTGCTCTTCCTTCAGGCCAGCAAAACTCTACACAAAGCGGTTCATAAGCATTCGTTGCTGGGTGTCTCACATGCGCGCCGCAAAGATGCACTACAGAAGCCTCTACCCTTCTTAGGCCTATGTTGTATCGTGCCAAATAATTGTGTACCTCTTTACGCAAGTATCAATGGCCAGTATGCTGTAACTTAAACAAATTAAGTAACTATTCGATAACATGTACCCCGACTTCATTCATCTATGCCAAGGATACCATTCGATTTTCCTCACTCAAAAGTTACTTGCATAAAATTAGATATTATTTCCACTTTCTCACGGATAGCTGAAACCGTTCGGTTCAACCTTGATGTCCCCTAGACTTACGTATGTTAGAGAAGGCTTTTTTCGGCCAACAGAGTCGGACAACGTGCGCCGACAAACGGAAAGTAGTAACGTTTTAAAGAGGAACTAACGAGGTGACTAAATTATATTAAGGCGGAACCTCTTAGGTTACGAGCTGTACGACCGTGGTAACGACGTCAAATAGTGCCTCGTCGTCACGTGAAGTGGCCGTCGTTGGGCAACGTTAAGTCTTTGCCTTAAAAGGCGACGCCTGCATTATGCTAGATACGATGCTGATCTTATATCAGGAACGATGGCGAGGTAGCTTGTTTTACTGATCGTTTTCAAACATGCGTATGCAAAATTGTACGGCTCAGACATTATTTTTGGCTTACTGATGTCTCGGTAACTGGATCAAAAGGAATATAATAACAAGAAAGTAGTTGATTACTTGCAACTGTGAATGTCTAGCATCGAAACACCGTTAAAAGGTCAGTGAGTACGCATTACAGTACGATTACGGGCTCGAGCATTTAAAGGCAAGCACCACGCGATCGTTGACATTCATTAAAACACAGGCTTTTTAGGTCTGCTTGCAGGCAGGAACCCAGATGATTTATATCCGCCAGGCGGTAAACAACAGTGTAAAGAGGCTTCGCTGGAAAACAGTATCATGTATCTATATTAATATCATAATATTCATTTCAATCTTCGTATAAATACATCAGCTTGTTCTATATACGCTAAATATAGTACAAGTCACTTTGTCTTTCAACTGTAAAGGTAACTTTTTTTTACTTGCACAACTTACGTATTCGTAAGCCCGTGGGGCTTGAAGCGGGACCAAAGGCTTTCACGTCGATCTTGATTGTCGAATAGACTGACTACGGCACGACCTATACGTTCTCACCGTTTGAATCATACCGTTATCTAAACACATCCGATTGGCCATTTGCCATAAATTATGAATCTTAATCCATTAACATACCGCCAGACTCGATGCATTTTAATGTTATACATATATATGTATATATATAAACTTGCTATATCATGGCTTTGTTCCTTTTTGAAGCTTGCAAGCGCTAACAAAATTTACATTGGTACAGAGAGAAATTGTATTTTTTATACAGTTGTATGTAGGATTTTGAATACCGTTTGAATTGTTTGTCTAGTTTTCTTTGTGACTACAGGTACCATATAGGTTAGATGAGTTAGAAAAGTAACGATAGGCACGCTTATTACACATCTTTTATAACGTCGTTCGGTTGAATAATTTCTTCGTCAAGGCGTTGACCGAAGCTGATATTTTGTAACAGGGCGCATTTTGGCAGGAGAAAATGAAAAACAAAGTTAAGATACTGCTACGAAAAGCGTTCTAATGGTTCTAATGGTTTTAAAGCAGTCGTCTGCTGATCGGCTTTAATTACTATGAGAATTTACATATCACCAGTGTGCATCTTAGCAGATATATACTGTCTGGCAATATACGGGTAGGCCGATATGACCTTGTAATTAGGAGGTAGACCGCCGTGTGCTTGCACTAAAAATTCCGAGCGACAAAAGCGGAACGACAAAAGTTCCAAGTCATTCGTTCAAGTGTCATATATTTCAGTAAAATTTGGAGAAGTTACCTTGTAAAATTGAGTTTCAATTGAGAATGTACGCAATGAAAAGGTTCTTCATTGTCCGTTTCGCGTACGAACCCAGCCACTGTGTATCCCAGAGAGATTTTTTTTTCGGAGGTTAAGGGCAAATGCATTATGCAGACCGGACATCATTGACTGTGCTTTGTCCGGTACTGTGGGACTCTCACCCACTAAACCCTGGACCCCTTTATCAGCTTGGGCCATGGTTCGGTAGTATCTCAGAGAGCTACATTACAGCGAACTGTTCCTTATAAACTGAGCAATATTTGTAGAAGGTGCTTCGAAATTTACATACGTTTTTCATCACGCTCATGACGATGCCGGCTCGTGTGTCAAATTTTGCTATTGGCTCTAGTGGTCGATTGAAGACCCATTGACTTTGCTGCCAGTGACTTAGAACTTCGATAGTGGGGTATGGATTGCCTATTTTAGGTACTGAATATGAGGCAGTAAAGACGACATTAAAATATCGCTATTACCCCATACGGTCGTCCAGCAAAATCGACACCATATTTTATTTATTACTTAACGTCTTGTGGATTGCCAGCGAACTTAGACTCTGACCAGCATTTTCTCAGTACATCACTACGTTCTGCTCTGCGAGTAGTGCTTACAGTACGATAAGCGAATGAGTCCCACCCCAAACTGATAAGTGTCCGTCTAATCCTATTAATTGAGTTCGTTTAACGTAACCGTGTAATCCAATTAAGCGGTTAAAAATTATAGAATTAGTATCAAGTTGACGCTCGAAAAATGCGCCTATTAAGCATCGCAAAACAAACAAGATTTTAAGGAAAAATCTAATAGGTAACGTCATATTTCAACAAAATCTACATCTAGTAGATAGAAGGTAATTGAAACCTGTGTAGCGCTTTAAAACAACATGACATCAACCGAAAATAGATATATAATCGTTCACTTTTACACACCCCCATTTCTATTTATTTTAAGGCACTTATAAAATCGTAAGCCTGTAGTTCCGGCTTGTAGGAGCCTGTATAAGGAGACGTTTTAAAAAACGCTAAAGAAACATTAGAGATAAAGCAATATTCCAAATACTCTAGGGCCATTGTTCTATTTCCATTTTTAATTCTAACTTTACTTTCATTTAACATTTATCTCGACAGTGATGCTGGCCTTCATAATTAATTATTTAGTAGCAGAGAGCGATTTGGAAGCGATCGATGTACCCTTACGTTTAAAAATGCATGGATTTTACCTTTGAAACAGCTACGCATGAGCGGGTCTCTGAGAAGAATATAAAGAAGTGAGAGTGTTTCCGGCGGAAAGTTTGACGACAACTGAAGGGGAAAATTAGTTGGCAAATTCAAGAAGTTATCACAAATTTTATGGCCCCTCCAGTTTCTCGATGCGCCACTCATTTTCGTTCAGTCTGATAGGCAACTCAGCTGTCCAACGTTCCATAAAAGTCGTTCTACGCTCGCATGGTTTTCACTGGGAAACGCTATGCGAAATGATTTTCTCTACGTAACTGGCAACGCAAATTCTGCTGAACTGAGTTATACAGCTTTCCCTCGCTTAACTGTCGCGCTATCTACGGAGCACCACTGCTCGTAATCAATCATGCGAAGGTAGAATTCATATGTCTCACCTTTACGTGCCTGGGTATTACGACAAATCTACGGATTCAGCTAAGCTCTTTGGGAGATGAACACCAGGTGAATGATTGAGGATAATTGCTATTTTGTTTTTCGAGATATTCTTTATAGACAAAGACGGTCTTATTGACCAGGGACATGCGTAAATGTTCCGATACGGTTTTATTATATCTATGGTTCCTCAAAACGAGTGGCCATTTCATATCTGCTATTCCATGTTCGGTCGATAAACCATGGAACTTTTTATCGTATTGTGAAAACTTTGTTAGATGGAAACTTGAAAGGCCACTACCGTAACGAATTAAAATCACGTAGTAACCGTGGTATAGCCGACTTTCTTGGCTTTGTTTGTAAAGTTTAGGTTTGGGGTCATACGATTTCGCTGCTCGTCAATCTGAGAAGTTGACTGATGTTGTCTGATGACCTGCAGAAAATTACATATATCTGTCCTACTTTGTGCCAGTGCGTCAGCCTCTGACAGTGTACCCTTGCACATCAGCAGCGTACGGTGAACTACTATTCCGTTACTACGTTCTTGCTCAGCCTCTAATAATTCAGTGGTATGATTTGTTTCATTACGTATCCAAACGGTAACAACGGTTTCGATAGGTGCCACGGCGTTATCGAGCCATCGTCCCGTTTGTTGGGAAAGTGTCCAGGTGACGGCCCCTTAGCCAGAGCGGCCTGGCTAAGATGCAGCATTGTTAAAGGAATGCTCCAACAGAGCGTCGCCTCAATCAATCCTTTTGTCATATTCATTAATAATCACGAGATCTGTGCATGGTATTTTGTAGAAGTTCAACATGATTGCTTGAAACAATGACATACATGAGCATACAATAATATATAGGGAACAAAACACAATTGTGTGAGCTTGGCTTTAATATTATCTAAAAGAGAAAAGTATTGAACAACTGGTCATTGCAGAGAGCAAGCCTAAAGTTTATTCCGTTCAAATGTTCCTATGACTTTTTAACTAACTGTACATTGCATCCAAGCAATATTACCATTAAACAATTAACTAAATGTATCTAATGTAGAAAAACATCTTAAACAATTCTCTTATGTCTACAGTTACTCATTTCCGAAACATTCCGCTGTAGAATATAGTGATTCGCACATGCTGTGAGCTCCGTCTATTGATATCGTTGACGGTTCGGTGTCCGACATGTCCGTGTCGGTCCTAGCAATCAAGCTACCGACATCATTCACGCTGGAATATCCAAGTGTTCAACTTATAGTCAATATACTAATCAACACAACTCGAAGGCCCTTACTAGGCATCATTTCTTAACTTATGTTGAACTGCTGAACGTATTAAAATGACTTAAACGAAAATAAATTGAGATCGCACCCAATAACTCGGCGGTCAGTTGTGCTCAAATAAAATACTACGCGCATATATATACAACCGTCCTCTTCTGCTGATCGCCTATAGTTGTTCCTGAAGTTAAACTTTACGCCTGCTATTGGAATATTTCGGTATTGCACTGACAAGATATGAAGTGCCAGTCCGTGTTAATGAACTGACACGCGTAGCTTAGATGTTTTCCACAAGAGCCACTTTCCTTAACGACAACCTGAGAAAACTAAACTTTTTACGACTAAACCCTAGTATAAGTCAGATATGGGAAAAAAACAAAGCATAGGCTCGTAAATGGAAAGACAGACCCAGGTTCCGCCGGCCCTTTGCACCCCCCACTTCTGCGATAGTTTTTCTCTCTCTATGTAAAGCTGAACCGAGCGGATCCTTACCAAGGCGCTGTCGATAGATACTGGCGAATTTCCACCTCATTGAAGCCGACACTAGCGAACGCCGCGCTGTCTAAACCCTTAAGAACTTCCTACCACCGACCGACCTTCAAAAAGCGGAGTGGCGGGCACTTGTGTTTTCCTTCAGCTCCGTGCAATTCGTACGATTCAGGCACGTTGAGTTAACCGTTAAATAAGGTACATTAAAAACATACTAAAAAGCTTATTCTTTAATCGTATCAAACTACTTGAAATTTTTGAGGTATATCGAGCGAGACATGTATGGGTAGTAGGCCACTAATGCGATTTCGAAATACTGCGCGTAAACTGGAGTTTCATAAATTACTTTACCCAGCTTTAAAATGGACATGTACAGAAAGCTGAAACCGTGGCCATCATATTGAACACCGAAAATTACATTTCGGTAATAAGACTTTTGATCAAGATAAGACTATGAATGTACTACATATGGCGTTAGCGAAAATATTGTATGCAAGCAGTTCAAGTGCTATATCTAAACGACTGCTACCATACTGAAGTCTGTTTTCTCTAACTGCCAGCTAATCCAAGATGGTCTTCCTATGGGGTTGACCAGCTTACCTATACCACTCCGGCTATTTAAGCTTTCCGTTGGCTTCTACCCCGAAGATTGTTAACCTGCGTAAGCGCAGCGCATAGGAATTATTTTTTCATAATAGAATAATATACAGATCTAAATTTTTTTATCCATTTGATCACACGTATGGTGTAATATATCTGAATCAATTCAGAACTGAATTTTCAGGTATTGTAACGTTGGGGTTTCACCGATATTACCGAAGATATGGCGAGAAGTTTAATACGTACGTAACGATATTGTAATAAACATGGAAATTAATATTTTAACGCAGATGTACATTTGTGCGTACTAGGTTAAACATGTTTCGCTAGGGGCAACGTGCACATCCTGTCGTTTTTCCGTCAAGACGTCCTAGCTCCAAGGTGCTCTCTATTTCACCAGTGCTAACCCTGACAGTGTTGAGTGCTGCGATATCGTTTCGGTGGGAGCTAGGAGAAACGCGTCCGTGGAACGCCGACAAGGATTATGAATGGAAAGAAGGGAACAGTTTGTCATGAGAGAAGCGTGTGCCCTTTTGCACCTAGGTCCAACCGCTCCTTATATCGCATCGCTGAATATTCCTAGCGTTATTCTCCCCTATTATTATTATTAGAGTGTAAGGCTTTTCTTTAGGTGAACGCTTTTCGAAATAGTACCTCCAATAAGCATACATATAGTGAATATTTGATGATAGTATGGGCATATGGACAAAAAGTTATAAAAAGCTGAACTTAAATATATTCCTAATCGAATATCGTATGCATAATACCGTGTAAAAACACCAAACAAACATTCGTATACATAATTCCCTGGAGTAAAACAGATGCCCGCTTTCTTAGCATCGGTCAACGACGGTAGTCTTAGGTATGTGGCCACAACACTGATCAGAAACAAATTAAAAGTCCTTTAGTAAAGTAGAATCTATTTTCCCTTACAAACAATGACATAGACAAGCATTTTACTCATGCGCACTAGACGATTAAATATAAACATACTGTTTTTAATATTCTTTTACCCAATCTTTTCTAAGCAAACAGTATCATCATATTTATTGACGATCCGCTTAAGTTCATGTTAGTCGGGTAGATATCTCTGATGAATTTCGCACGAGCCCGTATACATTCCTGTTTTTTTTTCCTGTTTACTTTTATTTATTTCAAATAAAGCAAGGTAGTTCGAAAAACAAACAAATATCTTTATTTTGCCATAGCAACAAAAGGCTAATGCGGACGTTTTGTCCAAGGTCAGCAGCAAGCACGCTGAGAGGACATAGAAGAAATGCTGGACAACTCAAATCTAGGCCTAAATCTAAGGTCTAAATATACAATGACCAGACTTTCCGGTATAGTTTTAAAAATAGTAGACAACTCAAGTTTTGATCGAATTATCTATCCGTTGGACATCCTATAAGATCTAGAGCGCAGAGCAAACACGTCCGATCGCCGGACAGTGATGCGAATCCACTCTTATCACTAGAGAAATAGTTTACTCTAAGTGCTAATTTTGTATTACGGTGCCTAGATAAATTGCTTTTAAACGGAACACTAATTAGTTGCTATAACATCGTCGCTGGCCCTTAATGCAGCTGAGTGACACTTCCACTGTTGCGGCGCAAATTTATAATATATACCATATACTTCACCTTAAGATCAACTGAGTCACTGTCCTTCACAATCAAATGTGCTTCTTACTTTGAGTTTGTCAGAATCAGAGAGAGAGAGAGAGATAATGTTGTGTTATCGGCGACGCAAAAGGTAACAAGTCGTTACGGATTACGAAATTTACGTGTCATTTAGTACTTTGCAGGTTCCGCCATTACAGAATATCGATAGAGCTCCCGCACAATTTCACGTTACAAAACAGCGTAGGCACAAATGCGTCATATACCCAAAGTCATTACTAATCGAATTATACATCGTCTTTTTATTATAACCTATTGCTTTTCTTACCTGGTTCTTAATACATCGTTCTCTGTCTTTCACAATTTGTTATATATTTTCTCGTTCGCTCACGCGCTGCAACCCGTCTATCAGACCCCTATTTTCTTCTACGAAATGGCGGCCCTAACTTCGACCTTAATCCGATCATGTCGCTAGGGGCCCGCCTGGTGGCTATTTATCGACGTAAAAGCTGAGCCCGGCGAATGGCATGTTGGCGTCGTGTGGCAAAATCTGTTGGGTACATAAACGTCCTCGTTCCTGGCGGGCGTCTCCCGATTTCACAGCTAGCTGCCAGCTACTGTTGAAGCCCGTTCTGCGCCCTGAAAGGTCCGAAGGAGTTCACCCTATTGAGAGGCTTCTTCTTCTTTTGCTGCCGACTTTGGCCACGTCCCTGCACACGCCTAGGACGCCTCCTTATCTTCGCTCCCCGCCTGCTATGACATCGGCTTGAACCGGCGCTGGCGTTACCGCCAGTGCCGGTGACGCCCCCGCCTATACTGCCACCGAAGAGGAGGTCGCTTCCCTAGCAGTGTCAGTGGTCCTAAATCAACGGGGATTAGCCGCAGCCTGTCAGGTTAGCTGCTCTAACTGGGCTGACATGCCTCTGCCCAACGCCGTTCCCTGTGCAAAATCCGCTGGCCATCATGACACCACCAACGTTTACCGCCACTGCCGTAATTTTCCTAACCTATCCACTAGCCATTCTCTTACATCACTTGCGTTCTTTTGCTTACTTCTCGTATTTTTCCTACCACGCCGCCGCTGCTGCTGCCGCTTCATCAGATGAGAGATTCTTGCTAAGCAACTACCGCATCGATCTCGACAGCAACAGCGACAAAAGATACTACGACAGAAATATAAACAATTTCCTCCACAATCTTCGCCTGTTGGGTAATATTTAGAAGCGAAGCGAGTGGGCAAGCTCCGTTGAGGCTAACTTGAATACCGCTGGTTGCTGTTAAAGCACACACTGTATTCTGTATTGTTAGATTTCTGTAGTCGGGGGTCTGTTTACTAGTTGATAACATTTACTAATTGAGATACCGTTTCAATTAACTTATCTTGATATTTCCTGTGAAAGATCCAACCAGGTCACTTACCTGTTAAAAAAAATGTATAGCTTAATAGTAATCTGTAGAATCTACGAAGATTAGTTTGAATTATCACATGAGGTGCGATTACCGTGTGAAGTGCTTCTGTGAAACAGAGCCTAAGTCTACTTCGAACTTTTTACCCGAGGCGTATATATATATATATATATAATAATAATAATAATAATTAAGTTAACTAGTATTCCCGGTACAAGAATTACTAATGAATTTACGACCTATTTCTAGGTCGAAAGTATCAAATCTTGCGTCTACAGTTTCTACGGTAGTAATATGTATTCAAATCGAGTTGAAAATTCAACGTTTACTAAAAGGAAATATTTTTTTTGTTGTGATATTAATTTTACTAGCATATCAGGTATAATAATTAAATTTTTTTACTGAGCTAAATAATTATAATAATAATAAAGTCTAGTCTAATCGGATATTTCGTCATCCGATATATCCCCGCTTGTCGCATTCATTTCGCTACGAGCTCTCTGATAAAATGACTTTCGGAAATGCAAATTTCACCGAGAAGGTGCATCGTGCTTCAGGTTTACTTCGGTTCTATACTTACACAAATGAGGAAGGGCAAACGTGTCTGCTGCTTTCCACCACACATACTTCGATAAACCAATCATCTAGGTCAAACGAGCTAAGGGTCATCTCTTATCCATTCAAACGCGCCGAACATAAATATGCAAAGATATTTACTTGCTAGCCAATACGTCTTCTAAAAAGGTCTGCTTTTAAAAGATATGTCTAGTAGCAGAATATTCTTTAGGCATTCCTATAAAAGCGGAATTTAACATAGCAAGTTTGCTAGATACCGCTTCTGTCAGGAATATAAAGGTCTCATAACAGGAAAAATTGAGAACTACGCATTTTATACATTTGCAGACAAAGTGAACAGTATCGTTAAATTGATGAAATACCTGTTTTGATTGAGGAAGACGTCGCTAATAAACTGCCGTTGGAAAGTAGTTTTTCTACGTAACAAAGGGGCGTGCTTTTCATTTTGTTTGTTCAAGCCCACGTTGATGTTCCACGCTGTAGGTTCAAACGTCTTTTTGCAGCTGATTAAAGCCGAACGCACATGGACGCAATTTGGTACGAATGCAGGGACGAATATACATCCGATGCTCAACGTACAAGCTGTTTTTGGTTAAGAAACCATACAAGTTACATGAATGCAAGTATTATACGTGCTGGTGATGTGTTTGACGGGTAACGCATTGCCTGCTAACATTAGGGATACGGGCATAGAGTTCGGCTGTCTAATAGAATGTCTAACGGTATAACCGGACGTAAAACTTGAAACTTAGAGCGAATATATGAGCCATCGCTATCGCCACTAATTGGATCCATTTCTTAAAGAGTGTTTGCCGGCATCTCAAGTCAAGATTTAAGCTTACGGAAACGAGGCTCATCTTCGGTTAGTTATAATTTGTTAAGTAGTTGTACATTTGCCTCGTAAAAACCGTTCGAGTTAACATCTCTAGAGATGGTAGAAGCAATATGTCGGTAAGCAAAGCTGGGCTTTACGATCAATTAGAACAATCAGCTATTTAGAGAATTAGGAATCGATTTGGCGGGGATTATTGATATATATGTATATATATATATATATATATCACTGCAACTGTGAACGAGAGGTCTGGACGAAAACTAGGACTTCAAACTTACGTTACGAAATGCGTCAGTATATTGTCCAATTGTCAAGAGTATCAAAAGGATTCGTAAAATGTGCACTATTAATCATTGAACATAAATGACTCGTCCATCTGCACAGAGAAATTTTAGATGTTCAATAGTAAAAACAACGGTTTCGGTACACAGACGGATGCGAAAGTAAGCTTCCAGTAGGTTTACAAATATCTAGATCAAAGAGGAACACGCGCAGATTACGATTATTGAAATGTGCTTTTTTACACTAAAACTTTTTTTAATAAACGTATCATTATAACATTAATTATTCGGGATGGATCATGTGTTGACAAATTGCACACAGGCACCTTTGGTGGGCAGTTAAACTTTTTTCAGGTTGGGTTGGAAGGAGCTGATTTTGCTAAACCCCAGGTTGCCTCGGAACTTCCATTGAGATGGATTTCTCCCAGCTCCGCCAAACATCACATAGATAGATGCTCTCAGGTCATTGTTAATCAGCTTTGAGAGTCTTGTTGACAAACAGAAGCATGACAGATATTTTAGCATCATCATGATGTCCAAGCTTCACACTAATTAACACTTCTTGTATAGATAATGCCATCGTCATCATCACCATCATCAAACCTCAAGTTTTGTCTGTATGAAACTTCCTGCGAGGCCTAGTGTAAAAAATCAGTGTGCCTGCAATATATGTTGCCTTTTAAAAACAAACCGTTTAAGAATTATAATTCAATTGAAAGAATGTCTTTGTCCTTCTTTCCTTATTTGAATAATCAACTATGTGTTTTATTAATCAAGGCAATGTACTCGGTAATACGGTATGATTAGCGCAGTATTATACGGTTGAAAGAAAGTATGAGTATGCCCGAACGTGTATACGCGGAAAGAATCCATGAGCCGGAAGAAATCCGGGAGCCTTAAGCTTACACTGCAATCTTCGTGAGGACTGGTTGTTAATTTAGTAGCACGAACTCCTGTGCCTGTTCAATACTATTGTCTTCATTTAGACCACTATCGATAAAGTTGGATCCATCTTGTAATGGAGCGCTCAGTCTTCTAAGGTAACATATAGTTTTCTCGTAAAGTGTGCGACGCAAGCGTGCCGCAATGCTTACCAAGATCGCTGGCCGACCACCTACCGATTAACTGAAAACGCCAGCTTGTTAGCTGAAGACGCGGGAATCAGACTTGTCACGATTGTCTCACGTAGTATAGCTGTAAGACTGGCCTTACTTTGCCCCTGTGTATCGAGTTCTTGCACAACCGAGGGCTCTCGAAATAAATTATTCGTCTCCTGGCAAAACGGGATCCAAGGGCAAGCGTGAACCATGTGTTACGATATCCTGATCAGCCCAAAACGTTCACAGAGCAGGGAGGAGCAAAGGGCATCTCAGAAGAATGTGAGTCATCCTTCTTTATGGCGCGTGGCAGGAAGAAACGCAATGTCCCCCAGGGGCTAAGGAAGCTCCAACAGGGCGAACAAGATAGACTGTAGATATAATACACACACACACACACAAGAAGTCTAGGTCACTGTAAATGTCTCAGTTATAGCAGGAGTAGCAGATGGAGCTCATCTCACCCATCGAAAGCTTTTTCGGTCCTGTTGTGGCTTACAGTCCTACGCAGGTGCCACCCGCTCAAGAGCAGTATCCCGCAAATGCGTACTGGAAACAATATTTATGAAGCTTCACCCCGACGGTTCCATTCGTTTTATCTCATCGTGGGGTTCGGTTTCAGCAGACTCTATATGAAACAGGGAGCAGAACTCAAGAGAATAGAAAATTCGCAAAATATCGAAAGCTGTACATAGCCTTTTTGTACATGAGCGCTTGGACGGTGTGTAATACGCCGAGAGTAGGTATGAGACGGAGCAGAAGAAAAGACGGCACAGCACGTTGCAGAAAACTGAATCAATCCATCTTTCTTTTTATTTCGATTACTCTTGCTTAGTTTTACCTTTCTCCGTCTGCGTTTTACCCGTCCACGTATTTATCTCAAGTCGTCCCTAAATAATACCTCGAGTCTAATTCTAACTCTGGCTGTTGGTATAGCTAGATCATAGCGGTATAGCTATGCAGAAAGAACAAATCACCATTAAGGATTACAATTTATAATAAAATCAAGTGGTGAAATTAGTTCATGGAATCCGGGTAAACGTATTTAGCAACTTCTGGTAAGCATTTTTTTTTTTAATGAAGAACAACCGACTTATTCGCCGGTTAGCATAAACCCGACGCGTTTGGCTTATGCATAATAACAGTGCCAGTACGTACTGTTCATCTATATTTGTTTGCATTTCATCCAATTTCCGTTCGTACCGTCTCGCTGTGTGCGAAACAAATGTAGGAATATGTCGTATGTCAATCATACGGCCTCACCTCTTCCAATTCACAAAATACCAGCAACTCGGGTGGCTGTCTTTACGTCAGCACACAGCTTTGATGCCATCGTTCGAATCGACGTCGTTGTACACGCGTGCACACGCAAACCCTCTACCAACCTGCGAACCTCGACCCCATGACGTTGAACCCATGAAGTACGCTATTGGAACAAAACCGCTCAGGCGAGTCCATACAACCTCGACACTATCCGAAACGCAGTTACGAATTCAAAATACACTCCGATCTTGGCTGCTCGTCAGATCACCTAATGCTAGCGCTTTTTAGAGGGAAAAGCTGGATCTAACAGCTGAGAGTTGGGTTTGCGTAAGATTCGCTAGCCAGCTTTGTCTACCGATACTAAGCAAAGGCATCGGAAAAGAATCGACGAAAAGGGGCGGAGAAACCCTGAGATTCCATGCCTATACAGTTCGTGCGTATTGCGTATATGCATAGAGATTTGTCTGTGTGTTTATGCCAAAGGACCATGAAAATGGCCGATGATGACGGTCGGGGCACAAATACAGAATATGGAAAAGAGGAACAGGAAAAATAGGAGCCAAATGGGCAGCGCAAGGGTATAGAGACGTGCGAGAATATGATAAACGTATTTGAATAGACGTCTGACTCGGAGCTTGTGTGCTCCAGTTTCTGCCAAAGGCACCATCACAAATTATTTTTTGTGTAGACGAATACATTTCGTTGGCACAGGTGAGTGAATATGGCTGGCTATAGGCTTTGACAGATAGGGTATCACGACAAGATTTTCATACGCTCGTCGATTTCGGTTTTTGGTTTATGTGGCAGATTTGCGGGTTCTCTGAGATAAGTACAGGCGCGAAGAGAAGCAGAAAGAGAAAATAGCCAAGTTAGGAGTCTAGGGCAGCAGTACGCGTAGCATAAGCAATACAGGAAGCGTAAGCAAAGATCGACTGACAGCAACGTCTAAGCGGATATGTATTCAAAGTGTATTCATATCGGATCATAGTTTTCCATGATCGGTAGGCGCGGAGCCGCTTGCGTCTTCTCTAGCTGCCTCGTTGTTGGTGTTCACCGGCCGCATACGTACGAAAGAATAGTATTGGCCGGCCGGCTGGAGGCCGAATTGTCTAAGTGGAAGGATCGCCCTGCATAGCAGCCTGTGCCCTAGGCACGAGTACGATTCCGCATGATGGACTGTGAAAATTTTAGACCGTCATAGGTGGCGCTCAATCGCCTTTTCTTATCGATTCTTTGTTCTGGATAAAAGATAATCGGATAGGTCCCACGATTTGAAAATGTGATCTGTATTGCAGTAGGAAACATAAAATTTCAAACAAATGGTGCCAACAAGAACATGAGTATTTTGTATTGTCAGGTACGAACCGTAAAGACACAGATTTTCAGGTCTTGGCCGTTCAAGGTTTTGTTTGTTTCCATCAGAAACCGCAGTTTTTGCTTGAAGTCCTGAGATGCTCTCTTACCGTATATTATTAAACTCTAATTGCATATTACTGTATGCTTATGTACACTATATGTATACTATGTATTTATATGTACTAATTCTACTGTATATTACTAATATTAACACAAGTTACCAAAATAAAGTTAATAAATATCTTTTATTAATTTTTGTTAAATTTACGACTATTATTAAATTTAGAGTTATAGTAATATTGCGTTGAATGATTTTTTCAAAGGAACGTACTGTGCAAAAAACGATAATTACGAAGAAGCGATAAATCTGTAGAAAGCAATTACAGCAAAAATGTAACCTGTTTACATTGAATTTAATACGATTACGGCTAGAGAAATGCCCTCTATGTACTCTTTTAGGCTTTTTCATTTAAAATCATTTGCGGGCAAATAGTTCCTAAAAGTATCAGCCTGTTTAAGGTCAACACGACTTGATTCAGGATTCATCATCACTGAGTCGAGACGATTCAACCCTACCTTATTATATATATATATATATATTTTATCTAGTTATATCTGAGACAAAATACCATACAGTATAAATGATCGGATGATATAAATGAAATTTTACAATTAATATTTCCAGTTATCGGCACCAATATGTATTCTTCAAGGAACTGCCAAATATATGCGATAGGCTCTACAACCGTGGGTCTTTTGACATCTACATCAAGTACTTCACTAGTTGTCGTATTTTCAAAAGTCGAGCCAACGATCAATGCCCTTTCAGTAAACGTTCAACAAGCAATTCATGCCCAGCTTAAATTGATATACTTTTCCATTATCGGGGTTCCTTTTGGTTCACTGTGAAACCTAACAAAAACAGTATAATATAACACGTGTCGTTTTTTTCAACAGGCAAAACTAAATAGGAATATCTATTAAATGTCCGTTGTAATTACTACGCTGACCTAAGTCAATTTTAAACAATTTATCACAATCACAATATATGAATGCATAAAAAGCACCCATCAACAAAATCTCTGGCTAGTGTTTGTGACGATCCATCAGAGTGCGTCGCCTGAATTGAATCTTCCGATTCAAAACTTTATGATCCCTTAAACTTCCTACTCATACTATACGTCCAATATCGAATACCTCCATTTTTACCTCGAGTTCGTGGACTAGTTCTATTTAGGCAAGAATACAATCTTGTTTAACATTGGGCCTGCCCGGTCGCTAATCTATTTTACATTTATATCCATTCGGTGTTCTGCCCTCGTAACTAGGTCGAGGCCGCGTTTAGCAAATGGCTGACAACTACCCGCGCTGGATTCGTGCATTGACCATCAAGACGTATGGATGAGCACCTTTTGAACATGCGTCAACAGGACAACCCGAGGATCCAATACTGGTTTAAATCTACCACGTGTATCAGCTCGACACGTGGGGATTTTCAAGCCGATATGCCGGATTGTGCCAGCTTTTCACGCCACTATTTCTGTTTGATGTACGACTGCCTATATTCCGGACCCGTGTATACAGCCATTGTGCCCCATACACATTCAGTACATAGTTATAACTTACATGAGCGCCTTAGAAAACACTGCGGCATGCATGGAAATGTTCTCTTGATAGACCTCGCTACCTAATAAGTATAACATTTATGAACGCGTATGTGAAGGTGGTTGCAAACAAGTAGAGAGCTGGGTGTAGGCGTAAGCAAAAGGTCGCCTAAATGATTTCGGTCAGAATAATGACTCTGGCCTCTTCAAGATATTAATTGTGATACTGTAGCAAAGTAAATATAATCGGTATCAGGCGCTGGGTATAATGAACATTGTACCGATGTAACTAAAATTTAACTTTATTGAACCAAGAAAAATGCCTATTAATAAATGTACAATATTAGAGCAGTCGACTCAGCCCTGTCTGTAGCTGCTTTTTTTTTTCTCTTTTTTTTACTGCGATTACCGTAAAAATCACTGAACTTACATTTTTGCATAGTAACGTTTCAGAACAATTTTCTACGAGAACATGATTGAAAACAATTTATTAAAGTTCGCTATTGGAATGCGTCGCAGTCTGCCTTAGAATGCAGTTACCATAGAGGCTAAAGAAAACGTAAGTTCACAAACAGACTAGCTCTACGTACTGTCATTAGTGGGTACGCATCTCCTCACTATAATGTTGGCAATTTGAAAGTAATATAAACATTCGGAAACCATGAGATGTCTATGAAAATTAGTATAGGGTCCGAATTGTATTTATCATAAGGCGTCTAAAAATGAGACAGCGGTGATCTCACTATCTGGTTTGTATAGAGACCGAAGTAAAGCTCCAGCCTGGTTCAAACTGCTAGCGTTTCGATGGAAATGAAAATAAGAATGGCCGCAGTTATAAAAAGTAGCGTACTATTGGGCTTACTTTAATCGATGTTTTATTCTTCGCTAACCTGTGATACCTTATGTTTTCATTATAAAAAGGAGAAGACTTGGACAGATTACTCCGACGATTATATGGAAACAATCTACATCCACATCGCTTTAGGGGTGGCGCTAAATAGAGCGCCTATTGGTCTAATTAATCTAATGAAATGTGTATTCTTCGACGGGCTTTGGCCTATTCGAAAACGCAAATAGAGTTCACCTTGCGCGTCCTTCCAGGACATTTAATCCTCAAAAAAGGAAAAACTGTTACGGTTATTTTATAATTTTACTTCGATTTATCAATGTGCATCGATTTAGCATGAGGCACATTGGTTCGTCCTGGTGCGTAACGCGCGGTGACCTAAATGCAATGACAATGCTATATATCTTCAATAATGAGACGCTATGCCGATACGGGGATATCGGTTACTCTGACTTTGCTGAAAGGCTAAGATGACCTTTTGCAGACCCCAGTCATCAATCATCACACGGAGACCAGCAAAATCGTCTAGATAACTGTCGGCTGCTTCTGAACCAAGCTTAAATTTCTGTTGTATACCTTCACGACAGGGACGACAAGCGACTGCTGACAGACTTTACGATTCAACGTCACGCCAAATATATATGCGTATAACATGTTTGGACGGAGAACAAGGCTGGCACTTGGCTCGTGCTTGGGGTCAAAGGCCAAAACCGACATAATTGTAGCGTGTATACGGTATCCAACAGAGGGGCGCCCGTGACAAGAACAATCACTTCGGCCTAACGTCCATCAGAGTTAGGAAACGTAATAACATGGTACTGTGACGTGTTAAGAGTGAGGTATGTATTTGAACAGATGGCTGATAGGCCACACAGAAAACTCCAAGATAAGATTATTAATGGTCGCAATTAGCAGTTTTTCCGGTAGTAGCAGCAGGAGTAATCGTTTAGCGAGTCTTAAGTTGCCGTATTACTCGTAATTAAATTGTCCGTTTAGCATGTAAATATCATAAATTGAATATTGAATAAATAATACCATTGAAATGAATGCATCACGAGCATCGTCTGCGTGGACGTGGATAGAGACAGGCTTTGTTTGGGTGTCTTGTGAAGTCGAGTCAGCTTCGCAGCTTTCGTTTTGTATTGACGGGCCCTTCTCAAGTAATCTGGGCGGCGTCCTGATGTGTGGGTGCCTAAAGAATGTCCCTGAAACAGATTATATTACTAGTAATTTTAACCACTTTTATTGTATATTGGTATATCCTTGACAGACCGAAATATAATAGATTCAATTGTTACTTTCGATTCAAATTAAAACAACTAAGAGCCATCTTTGTGCTAGCCACCGTATTACTTAATGCGCTGTCCATCAACAGTGGCTCATAAAATGCCCTGTCTTCTCCTTTTTCCAGCGAGCTAACTCCTTTCGATCATCAAATGTCGACATATTTGTTCTGCAGTTTTTTAGGGCGAACTATTTACAACCTACTAGCAGCGAGAAGTATACTTAAATCCAACTTCTCAAAGCTCACTTCAAGGTGTTTGAAGCTTGAAACGCAGCTGTCGTAGGAAGGGGCCCCTCTCACCGCAGCAGGATATAGGATTAGGTTATAAGGTGAGTTACTAGTATTCTTTATCTCCACAATGGTAGATGATATATAAGCAACTAATGATCATTTCAGAAATGTTTCTCTATGATATGGAGCCGCTAAGGAACACATTTTGGCTTCGGGGTCTTGTTACGCAGCTGTTGCATCACATGCATAAGGTTTGTAATGGAGATAATTGGCTAAAGCAGTGAAGAAATTTCAAATCTTAGCGCCGCCCGGACTCGGGAACTTCCGGTCGAGTGAACTCTCTACCTAGTTCTTGTTGCCAGTATCTCTTAATCAGTTGTCCGCCACTTACAATGGGCTCCACAGGCACACCACAGGCGACATTACTCAGCGGGACTTCCTCCACCGGCAATTAATTACTAAGAGCTTGTAATTCTGCTCACTGGGGCAGACACGACGAGATCCGCTGAACTGCCGCCAAACGCATTTGTCTGCAATCGACTATTCATCAGGTTTTTACCAAAAATGTTTCGGAAGTAAAACATAATCCTAGTATTTATTATTATGCAAGGTTTGTTTTTCATCATTCTGTTTACCGACCTCTTTACTATGAGATCAAAATCCTAGTTGTATACACTTAACTATGCAGTATTGAATTGTTGGGTTTAGTGGGTTAAGCTAACTAACGAGAGTGACGACAGCCCCATATGGACCATATTACCAGTTTGCTTCAGGCTCGCTCCTTTCGCTAGCGACTAATTGCTGGCGACTAATATGTAATCCACATGGTATCGATCATGATACGTTGTCGTCAAGTGGCTGATGCAAATTTCGGCCATAAAAATCCGTACTCTTGTTGACCATATGTTGTAGAATTGGCTCCCTGGACATCGTACCAAAGTGTTTACGTATGAAACATGCCGCTTTAATTAAACGCAGTCTCCAGAGAAATGGACTGATTAAGATCAATTCTAATTAGCGATGTTTTTTTTTTCATCGGCGGAGTTCGCAATGGTGACACCAGCGCAGCAGAGGCTGTACAAACTATAAGATACATCGTATAGTATTGTAAGTAAATATGTGTGCTAACTAGAAATACGTAGGCACGTACGAATTGTTATTTCACGTATGTACTTTGCTAAAATGTCGCTGGCATACAAACGAATTCTCCTGCCTGACTGAATTAATCACAATTAATAAAAAAAAAAAAAAAAACAAAGAAAAAAACGTCTAACGTCACCCGGTCATTTGAGTATCATGAAAAACCTATTTGAGAATATAAGCAAGTAACTTTTCCCTGTTTTCCAGCAACGAATTGATCTACTATATGTTCGCCGTAACTGTTCTAACCTTCTAGCATCTTGGATTTATGCTTCTTCGCCAGAGACGTTCAGGTCTGGTGTTGGAGAATTCGTCCAGCCTCGTTTTGAGACTCTGTTTACTATCAACTATATGGTTACTACATTCACTCGCCACTAGTCAAAACAGGTCGTAATCGGTAGAACGCGAGGTTCTAAAAAGATAGCGAACGCATAAGAACTGTTCACTTGAGCTCATGCAGGACGACTCTTACAATCCTTTCAATGTGCCCTTTGGCATTGTTTTATAGGCGGACAACTGTGCCTCGACTGTCTGGTCTTTTGTGTTAGATAGGCTCGTTTACTTGAGCATCTGAGATATACGCAACTGCTTGTTAACCGCCTTTTCCTTCACAAACATTTCCCGGTGTATGAAACCCTTTCAGTTTCACTAAATTGACACAGCTCATCGCACATTTAGGCTCTAAAATTCTACACAGTTAAGGTACCTTACAATAATCTGGTATTGCCTTCTAGGTTAATTTACAAGTTGCTTACCATTTGAGGTTCTCATAGACCTCAAACGGTCGATCAGCATCCAATACAGTCTCCTCACGTGGAAAAATTGCATCTTTGAACTTAGTCTCCGAACAAATGTTAGGCGTATACGGCCCAAATATCCCAGACTGCTGGGAATGATACATAAAAGTGAACAATGAAAAGGAAAAAGCAAAGGAAGCATTAAAAAATACATGAAAATTATTTACGTTTTACGTTATTATATAGTTGTATACAACACCTAGATTGTACGAAGAAGCGGGATTACAGCATCTCTCTGCTTATGTGGGTTTACATGAACCCAATTAAATTAAAAAATTAATTGGTCAATTTATATGTATAATAGTGGCATGTAACGACGAATCAAGGTATAAATACAGTCGAAAATGATCTCAGCTACTCTCAGTGTTCAATGCGCTTAAGTTAAGAATCTATCCCTACGTTCATAAGGACTGCGACTCCAGTATATGACGCACTGGGGAATACGCACGATAAACTGTGACTTAGATAGTGTTCCTATTTCGATTTCTACCCAACTGCTCTTTGTCTGTCGTTCGCAAGATACATAACGAAAAGATCGTCTGTCGACAGGAGAGGCATGCTATGGAAAACCAAAGCAATATATTCTTATATTACGCAGCGGACTGCGTATCTGCTCTAAGAGACAACAATGTCGACGATACTGTAAACGATCCCCAGATATGTGCTAGATCGCAGCTGGCTACCTCACGGATTTCCTTGTCCGGACGCTGAAAAATTCGCTAAAATTGCCTGGTACAGCCGAGCAGAACAAGATTTATGTCGATACTTAGCTAAAGGCCAAAAAAGTTTTACTCTTTTGCAAGTTCAGGCCAGACGCGTGCGCTACATACAATATCCTTCACTCGGACACCAGCCTAATATTCAGAATATAATTAATTTAGTAATTTCAAACAATTCAGGGGATACAAAACATCCAGCATACTCCGTTGTACTATGCGCTATGTAAGATACATGTAGAAAAAAGTTTTGTCTTCTGGGTAAACTCACTTAAGACGTCCCACAGATCACACATACGTTCTCTAGTATAGTGTACTATCCTACGTTTACGGTTGAAAGACGTGCTAGCTGCTGCCGCTTTTGAGGAAACAAAATGATATTTCAAAAGTACTTTTGTGTAAAGCGTATACACTGTGCAGAAATCAATAAATAGTTATTGCTTGCAAAAGAAGATACTCTTAATTACATAAAAGCATCATATGGTTTAGTGCTCTACATAGAAGACCTAGAACACTCTACTTATTTTCGTCGCTAGTACAGGATAATCGCTTCTCATTTCTGCTGCCTTTTTAAGCAGGCAGAACCACGCTGAATTGGTTTGACATTATATAGCACTTTGAAGCACATGTTTCTTTATCAAGTAGGTTTTTTTGCTAGTAGCGCTATTGGAGAGTCCTATAGTGCGTCAATATGATTTTTCAATCTGGACCTAGATATACACATTATGGGCCAAGTCAAGCGCAGCTGTTGGATGTTGAGGTGCGATACGGAGCTGGCTGTACTACGTCGGACGAACAAGAACTACGCAGCGCATATTATATTATTAAATCGTTCCCAGGTGGCGGCTTCGCGGTGGCCAGACGATCGCCAGGAATGAGGCCTCAAGCGGACTGTCAGCGTCTATTGGGAAGGGTTTCCTAAAGGTTGAACTTATGGGTCTGCGTCATTGAGGGTCTCATTAAAAATTAAGCATAGGCGAGCCACGTTCTTTATCCCCTTCATTTGACCCGGTCTTCCTATTTACCCAGACAAACCCTGCAAAAAGGGTAAGCCCCGCTTGGAAGATTCCGCGGAGCAAAAAAGAAGCCCCTCGGCTGAAAGGAGTACTAGGAGAATGATGTCGAGCAGCTTCGACCGTGTCGGACAGTGATGGCAAGCTTCAAACACTGTGAAATGTCGAAACGACGTTGGTTGACGGATTCCATACGCGGCTTCCCGCCTTGTCGGTCTCGGAAACCGGACCAGGCTGATGCAGAACGCAACCGACAAGAAAGGCTCTATGTGGGGGTGGTCGCGAACAGCGCGGCAAAAGCCGGCTCCAAAGAGGAACAGAGTATATGTATAGACAAGAATAAAGCTTCTTGGGCTCGTCAAAGGGTAAGGGAACCAAACATGCAGTGGCTGTTCCCTTGATTGCACGTATTAATAACAGCGTCACAAAGTAGATAAAGTTAACGTCATGGTTCTCTCACAATCGAACTAACCAATTTAATCTAAAACTTAAAAATGTAGAACCGGAGAATTAAGGCAGAAGCACTATCTATATTTTTATTTCCCTTCAGTTACCCTTCTTTATAGCATAATATAGGATCAAGTAAAGTCCCGAGTACTTGGCACAAGATGGCAGCGCAATAATTTTCTGTTGAATGGAGCAAAATGGGAGACTGAAGTTTTGAACTGGAAGGGGAACAGCTCTAACAACACGGGGCCTTTATCGTGGAAATTAACGTTTTGGAGAAGCGACGGCAATCAGCGGCACTTGCAAGGGTAGCAGGAAAAACCAAAGTCGATTCTGAGAGGTGGGGTGGAAAGATAAATTTGGATTAAGCCCGCTTACCTACCTCTTAGTGCCCCGTCAAATATACATGCCCTTTGCAAAAGCACGCGCCCCGTGAAAGAGATACATGCCTTCACGTGGACTGACTGCACATCGAACAGCGCCCAGCGCCCAGCGAATGTGCTTTAAGTCTGCGAATGAGAGATCTAAATTAATGAAAATTTCGAAAACGACCGCCGCCTCGGGAAATCGAGCTGCCTTCTCGCCTTTTTCTTTCCTTGTAATATATAATAGAAAACAAAAAAGACATAAGAGAACGTTTGCCATACACGTCGAAGAATTTTATTTATAAAATTACACATATCAGTATGCATGTATTTTTATAGAATGTTGCAGCATTCTCCTAGGTAGAAAACATAACCTACATTAGGCTTTGCAATCTTCAGAGGATCACAACGCCGGGCTAGGTCTGCACTTTTTGGTAGGTTAAGATGATCTAGGTTTTTGTTTGATTGGAATCTATTTTATTTTTTTTTTGGATTTGATGGAGGGAAAATTTACAATGTAGTTGACATTATCAGAGCACCCTAAGTTTTATAAAAATCAATTACCAATTGTATTTTCGATGAGCAATGTAATGCTATTATTTGTACATTTACTCATATGCATCCATCCTTCGCCGCGCTTATGGTTCAGAACAGTTTTTCCACTGATAAATCTCTATAAAAAGTTACATTGCCTACTATATAATTCGATATAGGGAGCTATATTGCTTCTATCAGACTAACTCTCTTTTCGACCAGAATTTTAATTAGTGCACGCGTTCGCAGCCTACGTAAACTTCTGATATTTGTCAGCTGAGATTTCATCCTCTGCAGATCCGTATATATGCACCTAGAAAGATGGCATGCTAGGTCTTCAAAATAGCACAAACTTGATGCTACAAACGGTACATATAATAAACAATGCAAGCTAGAAAAAAAGAAGAACACGTTAATTTAAAAATGGAATCACACATCCTTAGGTACGAAACGGTTGATGATAATGTCCAAAATGTCTATAGCGAGCCTAAGTGGGATTTCCGTGTAAAAGAGCTAAAATTGAAAAGATATGAAGAACATATAATCTTATTAGCTTGATTAGTATTGTTTGTAACAGGCTCAGTAATAGGCATGAACTGCATTTCGGGCAGACCTTGGCAGATTTCATCTTCCAGAAAATATATATTGCGACGGTACGCGGATTCTCCAAGATCCTGCTGTTCGATTGTGAAGAACGTCAAAATAGTTCTCCAGCCTGCCACGAAAACAGCGAGTGCTGAGACGCGTACCTCCTTATCCTGTCCCAAATTAGATTCTATTGGCCGCGTTAAAGATATCGAAATACTTACGTTAGCCTTTGCTGTGCTGGCAAAGAATTAAACAAAAAATAATAAAAATTTTAATATTATAAAATTAAGATAAGCCTGTTTGCACGCGAAACTCTTCAATAGAGTCGAGAGTATACGTACCTAAAGTCATCTTAATTTATTGCAATGCAATAATTTTTAAGTTAAAGAAAATGCGCTTTTTGATATATGCTCCTTTGTACATCCTCCGCATCGATACAAAACGTCTTGATAACATTGTGCAGCTATATGATTCATTGTGGATCCTGTGTGCTCAGGATAACCAATATAACTATAAACATTCATTTTGCTGACCAGTAAGAGATTCATTTGAAATTGACCCTCGTCATTAACGCCACCATACCAATCTGATTGATTGTGTGACCGTACAGAATAATCGTGATACTTCCTGAACATCGTTCACCAATCCCACATACAGTCGTGTCGGAGGCTGATTACAAGTAGCTAATGAAAAACGTAGATAGCTAATCTACAGACAAACACATTCAATGGCACAACTCTTAACTGCAACAAGCTCGATATTAGACATTATTGGCCATTCTTGCTTGAACCGCCAGCCACTACACCGGATGGATTGCGATGCGCGCAAGACTAATTCTATTGACACTCGTCGAGGCAATAGTCAGCGTCTCGTGCTTAACACCTAAGCAACGATGTGGTACATACTATCCCCACTCAGTAACCCTTGCTGCCTCTGGCGCTTCCAACGTGATCTGGGTAAATCTGATACACTGAAGAAGCAGTCGCCAACCATTGATAGAGCCAGCTCGAAACTGGGCAGCATTCATATTTTCCCGCCAAATGACTTTATCGAACTTCGAAAATTGCTTGTGTCTGAAACGGTTTTTTTTTGATGGACACATTTATCCTAGCTAACAGACGGTAAATTTTCTGCCCATACGTCGAAAGACTAGCTAAATACAGGACTTTGTAGCTGAGGGACGTTTTTTGAAATTGCACCAAAGGGCTGCGTGCCTTGTCATTAATGAAGAGAGGATAGTAATGTGTGAGGCTCCTGGCGATAAGGCCTTTCGGGTTGACAAACGGATGGCATGATGGTAAAATAATAATCACACTTCATTCAATGTCTAGCTCCGTTACTCACTGAAGTCACAGCTTTTATTGTGGGTAGTTGGTTTGATTAAGCGGTTTCCTTCTCCGGAGCTTTACCTTTGGTTACTCCATTTTCATTGATGCTTGGTAAGTAAATTGTGTCACAATGCTGATTATAGCAAATGATAGTCACTCTTCATAGATATTAAAGCAACGTTAGTTTACACAATAATATTGAAAAAACCGCTAATATTCTGCCATTCGGCCAAAAAACCTGACATTTAAATACAAAGAAATACGTCTGAAGCCAGCCGATGAAGTGGCCATTATCAGCTGAGGCTACCGACCCATTGCATAGTAGTGCCTAAAGAGGACTCTCGGTCTAGGCTCGATCGTGAGCTATAGAATATGTAAACCATAGTTCTTCCGAAAGGAGCTATACGGTAAATAGTACTTTATATTGCATTATTTTGTTAAGTAAACCAATGAAGCATATTTTCATTGCACTGTCCAACGCTCCAGATCTCGAAGCTAAATCGAGTAAAGCTACGTTGGTAAGCTTACCTATGGGCCGAGACGGACAGAGAACCTCCTAGCCGGGCTAGTGCAGTTAACGATTCTAGTTAGTGAATACTCCCCGAGGGCATTGTCTCATCTAGCGGTCATTCTTTCATGTTAGCCGCTGCTCAGTGACCATCCCCGAGAAAAGATAAGACGACTTCTTATACCTCGAGGTAAACAAGCAGACCACGCTGAAGAGGTAGATAGTCTGTCTCATCAGCAAGCACTTTTCCCGAGATGCGATGGGCCATCCATACATATATCGTCAGCCATTATGTATAGATATCCCTTACATATACGCCCTACACATTCTCTATTGCTCCATACTGAACCGAGGCCCTCCCGTATTATCGTATTGCAAGCTACTTTACTTTCTATTGAAACAGAGAAAGAAAGTGGCGGCCATCCCACGAATCCACAACAACTGCCTGCATACACAACCAACGGTGGGGTAGTGCCTGAAAAAGTGAGTTGGGGCTGGAAGCCATTAGTAGACTTTCTTTCTGCTACATTCTCTGAGGAGCCATCTCATTTGCTTGTTCTTCTACCAGTAGTACATGACCTCAGAACCCCTTCGTCCTGTAAGAAGACATCTTTAGGTGCCTTGACTGTTAAAAATTACTTTTCCAGTTGATGGATTATGTCGCATAGAAACGTAATTCAATGCTCGACCGCTTTAGCTTTGTCCATTGAGGTTTAGACCCCTTAATTACTAATTCGACAAAGAAGTAATAGAAGATGAGTTTTGACGAAGTATATATTGAAGTACTCTAAATATTAGTACCAGTGGTGCGTCGGATCCTATGTCTGTAACAAAATTATATTTAGCCCAAGGATTTTGTGTTCTTTAAACTTGCTATGGTGGATCGACGTACCTGCTACATCTAAGATGTTGAAGATTATCGTTCTAGAACTATTGAAGAATATCAACGTAAACTTGTAAGTGTCGTGCATTTTTTGCTACAGGATTCGAGTCGAAATGGGTAAGAGGTAAGGGAGGATAGCATGCTTTAAACCCAGTCGAATTTTCGAGGACTTTTTTTTTGTCATTTTCTCTGTAATTTAGCTACTCTATATGCACCAATGTTAGTTCCCCGGCGTTCACTTATCCATTCGTTGTCGTAAGTCGTCACATTGAATCTTGGCCGTTCATGGACGCAATTTTTTTATGGAGCTATCTGACAAAGGTACTTCCCGAACTTCTGCCAGCTTCACATAGTGGATAACATGGATAGCGAGGTTAAAGGAAAAGCAATTTTTTAAATTAAACAATACGCTTGTCTAATCTGCTTTATCTTCAAATAATATGTTAATTATAATAATTCTGATAATCTTACTGAATAATTTTAGAATATTAATCTACTAAAGAGAACATAGTGCTTGCAAAGCAGTTGATCTGTTCAGGTTTTAGTTCTGAACGTTTTTACATAGCTGTGAATAGGCATGTATATTTTCGGAAAGTAATCAAAACAGTAGGACATCCATAGTTGCACAGTACCGTCAATCATTGAACGAAGCACGCACAAAAATCCTTAGCTAGGCCCCAAGCAAAAAAATTGTTCCGAGTGACACTACTCTGCGAGATTAGCTCCAGTAGCCTCAATCAGAGAGATACGTTTATTGACCGGACCCCATTCGCTATACCCGTCCAACTCCGGCAGCGAATCTTCGATTTGGCACGAGCTTTGTTACAGCTAGATTTTCTTATGTAGTGGCAAGCTTCGGTCTCACAGACTGTAAATTGTACCCCACGAGGGCAAAATTGTTAAATCAGAATCTCTGCGGATCCAGTAGATCGACATTAAGCTCGTTTTTGCTGCATTACATTACAAGTAGACCTTTTCGACAGAACTAGACTAGAAATACTCGGTCGCAGTCTAGCAATCTTTTAAACTTGTTCCGTAAGCACATTGTTTACTGCCATAAACACTATATATTATCAAGTTATGATATGCCAACTGATAACAAACTTAGTTGCGAGTAAACTAAATATGATTCCAACAATTTGCAAACGATTTCTACGATTAGTTTTATATGACGAAAGCCTTTGGTGCCGCGAGTTACACCGTTGCTTCAAGGACGCATCAAATTGGACGTTCTATACAAGCATATGGTTGGAGCAAGTAAAAGAACGGATTACTATACTATCAGTAGAGGAAAATTTTGTTGGATAAAAGCATAGATCGGCTTAGAAAATAAACAAAAAAAAACAACGAAGAATGGCAAATTACCATACATGTTTGTGTGAATGTTGGGGCGTCATTACAGTCTGATGTATAGCTATGCTTCATAGCGAAGGGAGAATCACAACGGTATAATTTTCACTATTTCAGCGTTCGTAACTCTCGTTGCCAAAGTGGGCCGATAGATAAGAACGGATCATGATTTCTAATAAATAGGCCAACAGCTTTTAAGTATTAGCAGTCGTCGCGCTTTATAAGACGGCCAAGCAAAGACGAATTCTATCTCTCATTACGGTTTAGCCCATAGTCATTTTCTAAAATATCTCACGTTTTTTGGCACAGTTAGCATATATATATATGTAT